>NC_054747.1:21965232-22319732 GCF_018143015.1 Lytechinus variegatus | reverse complement strand
TGTTTCTTGGATCCATGCCACGATGATGTATTATTTATGAGGTTATGAAGTAATGAAACTTATGAAGCCAGTTTATTTTGTATTCACTGGAAGAAGCAATAAAATGATACTTTAATATACATATATACACACACTGTAAAAACTGAAGTGCTGACTTAGCACTTACAGTGCGTGTATAGCGACTGCACTACGAGTCCTGATTTTCTAGTTCAAATTTAAACTAGAAAGTCAGCACTCGTAGTGCAGGCACTATAGAGGCACTGTAAGTGCTGAATTAGCACTTCATTTTTTACAGTATATATATATATATATATATATATATATATATATATATATACATACATTTTTTATGGAAATTTGCTTTTCATAATCAAGTGAGGACCTCTTTTTTTTTCTTTTCAAATTCTTCCTGGAACAAAATCATGTCCATTGTGTAGTGATGACCTTTTTTGCTTGTAAAATTATTCCTGTAACAATATGCCTCCCTGGAAAATCATGGATCCGCCCCTTATTTTGACGCCTCTTTAAATAATCATTTCAGTAGAAGATATATTTTCTCTTGTTTTTCTTTCCTTTTACCTCAGTCGACATCATAATACTGATAGGCCTAGCTATGGTCTAGTGGGAGGATCGAGTATACGAAAGTAGATCCAGGTTCGTCGATTTGGTTTGCGTTGAGAGAAACGATGAAGAGGGTCGTAGCAGAAGAGGTGTGGGATGTCATATCAAGACAAACGTAGCATATAAGAGAAGTCAAGACTTTGAAGGCAACTCATTCGAATTGATGTGGATTGAATTCCATCTGTAAAATCATAGACTGTACCTTCTTTGTAGATAGTATGCAGACACACAAGACCTGCCTTCCAGTGTACTAAAAAAAAACTAAAGACAATTTTGAGTTGCATATTTTTCGTCCAATATATATTTACAGATCTTTTTTTACACCGTTGACATACTAACTGCAGTTTGAAATACTATAAGAATAAGTTCTATACATTTGCTAGATATTTAAAGCGTTGTGCTAAGTAAAAGCAAACAAAAAAGTTTAAACGTAACAATAATTATGGCGACACTTGAGCACACCGTTTCCCAAAATCTAAAGTGTCCGGTTTGTTTTGATTTGCTTAATGATCCAAAACAACTGTCATGTACACATACGTTTTGTAAAAAATGTATTCGAGATATTCTGGCGTGCTCTTTACTTAAGAATATTTTGTCGTGTCCAATATGTAGAAATACAACAACTGTCGCGGATGGCGATGTTGCAAACCTTAAAACTAACATACTGGTTAAGTCACTTGTTGATGACGTCAGGAATAGTAAACAGATCTGTGACATGTGTGACGAGCATTCAAGAGCTGCACACTTCTGTTGCGATTGTGGTAAGAATTTGTGTAACGCATGTCTGCAAGCTCATAACAACTGGAACCCTAATCTAAAACACAAAGTAGTGAGTGTTGAGGACATCAGGGAGGGTAGGGTAGTCTTAGAGAAGAAGGTTTACTGTCGAGAAAAGATACATACAACTGAGAAGTATGAATGCACTGATGTATGCACGACATGTAAGAAGCTCATTTGTATGAGATGTCGCATGCTCTACCACACCCCGGAGAAAGGCCATTGTGTTAAAGATGCCATGGAGTACACCGCCTCTATCAAAGAAAGAGTTGAGACCCTACAGTCACGTGGTAAAGCTAAAACTAAAACAGTAAAGAATCATATGACTTGTATTGATCATCAAATCAAACGCGTCAAATATCACATTGATGGGGAAAAGGCAAAAAACAACAGGATTTGCGGAGAAGCTATCAATAAAATAACAGAGAGGAATGCTACCTTGAAGAAGCAACTCGATGATCAGAAAGAAAAATTAGTTAGGAGTTTAAATAATATGAAAATTGATGATCAAAGGTTAGTTAAGAGTATTGAGAGTGCGAGTGATTTGTTGAGTAATAGTTTGAAAGGCCGAATAGAAGGAGATGCTGCAGCAATTTGTGATTCATTGTCTTTTGAATTGAGTAATGTATTAGATAGGGATAATCCAAAGAAGATGGTTGCTATTGATGTCGGCGATCATGCAGAGGAACTGACGTTTACACCAAGCTGCGATCCTGATACATTATCAATGGGGGAACTGAGGTTTGTGAAATGCAAGCCGAAATGCAACGTACTACTCTCAAAGAAGGACGCTATGAATGGCATAGCTGCTACCAATGATGGTATGTTAGCAGTTGGTTATTGCGAAGGGGGAATCTATGTCTTCTCTCCTAATTGTCAGCTTCAGGGGGCAGTGATCAAAGACGTATGGATCGTGGACGTAGGATTCCTTTCTGATGGTTGTTATGCTGTACGCGATAGATATAATAAGATGTCACTGTACGCATCAGATGAAGAGAGACAGGATGTGACATTCGATACTCTTGGTAAGACTGAAGGTGGGACAGGGGGTCTCACTGTAGACAGCAATGATCTGATCTATGTTAGCTACAGGAAAGCTGAGAAGATCCAGGTATTCTCACCGACAGGTGGCAAGGCTATGAGGGTGATACCATGCGATGGGTATGAACCAAAGCAAATCACAAGTTATGGCGATTCATTGATCGTTAAGCAGGATGACAGTCAGATAGCACGTATTAATAAAAAGGGTGTTATAATGTATCAATTATTACGTAAACCTCTGGAAATTCGCCTCTTTGCCGCTGTTAGTAAGGACAATACAATTTTGATTTCTTCCGTAAGATACGAGGAAGGTCTGCTCAATATCGATGAGTATACCGGTGAGCTCAAACACATTAGGAGTCTTATATCGGATTACAAGATTGAGAAACCTGATAGGCATTGGTATTACCTTCAACAGTTTCAATCAGGAGAGATTGCTTTCTGTACACCTGATAGGCTCTATGTATTCAACCTAGTTACTAGTAAAGTTACCTCGTAAGAATATTATGTTTCGACCTTCAAGAGCCAACTAATTTCCTACTTTACAAATTCTTAAATTCACCAGTTTCAATGTTAATCTTTGTATATATGTTTCATTAATGTCAAGAAATTTAATTCATTCCATTCGATAAAAAATAATGTAAACAATAGAATCGTAAAAGGCAAAAGTAAATAATATACAACTGGTATTACATACAGAGGAGAGTAATTGAAATATGAAACTCTGCAAAGGTTGAAAAATTATTAAACTTCAGTTGAAGAAGAATCAAGGTACTGATAAGATTATCCGTGTTTCTGATTTCGAAAAGGGAAATGAAAAGGAGCGCTCAATTTTCTTTCGTGAAGGCGAAACAGAAAAAATGAAAGAAGGATTTCAATTCAATTTTCTGTTTTGTGAACGCAGAACAAAAGGATCAAACGAAAATTTCAATTCCATTTTGTGTTTTTGAAAGGAAAAATTAAAGTTATAATATGTAAAAATAAAAAGTCAAACAGAAGAATGAACCGTTTTTCTGTTTTCTCGTTTTTTTTCATTCTTGAATCAAAATATTGAAAAATGACCGTTTTCTGTTTTAAATTTCGAAAATAGGATCCATTTTGAATAACTATTTCGTTTTTGCTTTTTCTGTTTCGAAATCAGAAAAACAAATTATCTAACGGTACCTTGATTAGGAAGCTCTGTCCAAAGCTGCCCCCAAGTGTATCGTGTTTAACATAGTTTCACGCATGTCAGGTTAGGTGTTACGTAGATTTCACTACCTTTCTTTACCATTATTAAAATAAAACAGTTTGAGGGCTTTCTTTGAATCTCCATTTTAGTAGAAATAAATTTAACAAAGTGACTGTTTGATGTTGCCTTTTCTTTCCATCAAATATCATTTTACCTACCCTTTACAAAAAAATGTTCAAGCATAAATACAATTTAATGTAAATGACACCAAGCAAAATTCAAAAGTGAAACAAAGCAGATTACATTTATTATTCAGAAATGATTTAAACCTATTTTTCATATCCAATGTTTACTTTCCTAATGAAGAATATTCTATGACATAAACTACTGATGTTGACAACGTGACCAGTAATGAGTCTGGTGCCCTATAGTTGGCCTACGGAAAAAAATGTTGAGAATGAGGATTAATAAATACAAGTCCCAATAGATATATGTAATTGTAAGTGTATGTGTGTGCGTATCTTGGGGGTGGGCCAGGAATCTTCAGGGAAATAAAATAAGGAAAAATTTAAGACTTACAAAATAAAAAATAAAAAGGAATGATTAATCGCAATAACACTTTAATACAATTAAAAACAATCAATTGACCTACTGTATATTAGATCAATAAGGGAAAAAAATCAGATGTTGGAAAATCCTGGCGAAAGGTTGCCCCTAACCCAATAGACTCAATATTGAGAGAAGTGAGTTGATAGACATGATACACGCGACGTGATAATCATGAATTCCACACTGGAGAATAACATTTATTTTTAATAATTATTTATCATTATGATTTGGTTCGTATGATAATGTTAGCGTTATTATCGTAAATTGTAATATACGAAATGCATGCATATGATAAAGATTTACATTAACCAAATAGAAAGATGGTGTATATTATTTGTAGATTATTACTTCTGTTGGTGTAAAATACCCTACTTGGATGCTATGGTATGTTACGATTTCAATGCATTTATCAGTTTGTTCATAATAATTTCCATTACATATCCCTTTTTGTTTTCGGTATTATCACTAACATAAATATATGTCAATGAGAAATGACAACAAACATGCATGTCGAATTCAATACCAATGGAAATCATAAGAACCACAATTCCATTCATGGCATCTCAAATTGAGAATAATCCTCAGCAAAATATAAAACAGAAATGTACAGTCATTTTGTTCACAGCTTACGAATGAAAGAGGGAACATATGCCTATAAATGTATATACATATCTCATTTATAACGTTTATTGCACTTATTAATTGTATTATGTTGTAAATATGCTTCATTTCAGGTTGCTCAATCGAAGGGGGAAATGTTCATCGAAATAAAGTACTGACTTTTTTTTTAATTAAAGTGCATTGTTTTATACTAAATCACATGTAAAGCACTAAGTGTGTTCATATTTTTTTTAAAAAGTTGAACAAAAATTATACATAAACTTAACCCTTTCTATTTCCGCAAACAGAATTTGTTTCTCTCTCTTTTAATTACATTGTATATTACTTGGTCTCATTCATTCAATCATAAAACTAGTTACTCGAATTCATTACGACCAATCAAACGTTTCAAACGTGTAGATGGAAATTGAAACCTTGCCCTTCCATCTATGTGTTCAAGAACATGCTAAAGTCTTATTATATACATGTACATGTATCAGGAAGTTAATGGGGCTTCGAAAGCAATGAATAAAAGAAACAAAAATGAAAAGGACAAAAGTGGGATGAAATAAAACGGGAAAAAAGAAGTTATGAGATTGTTGCCAAAAGTGTTCGGTATGGCTTTAATAGACATCTCTCTTTGCTGGACAAATACAATTTTTTAATCGAATTTCAGGAATACTTCATAAATCACTACTCAATAGTCATCTTATAACGCAATCACCATATCACAATACTTTGTTTCTAGCTTAGTTATTATTACTCTTCCTTGCCATGCAATCATTTAACTCTAATCCAAACATGTAGACATGCTGTATTTAACAGTAATTATTATTTTTTTAAGAGTGACATTGGAGGTCATTGTCACCTCATTTTATCCTGAATTAGTTTCATAATAAGTCTTTATCGATTATCTTTATTCTTTTCATGCCTGTTCATGATTGTGTTTGCGCCAGTATCAAGTGATTATGACATATCAATTTCCTTACTTACGCTTAATATTTACAGCCTGAGCCTTTAGTACAGCTATTTTTTACGTATTATCATCATTAACCATAAATTAACCATAAATACGTCGATTATTTCAATATCTTGTCTCTGTGACTTTCGTATCGCTGACGAAGACGCGAGGTTTGAGTCGAAAATGTAGGTAATACTTGAAGAAAACTTTGTGTTGGAGCTTAATGCATACCACGCAAAGATGTACATTTTGTCTCTGTTTTCTCTCCATCTGAATCAAAGACGCGTAATATACTATCGTCATATATATATATATATATATATATATATATATTTATATATATATATATATATATATATATATATATATGTGTGTATATATTTCATTCTGAACATTACCAATAAAGGATATGAATCATTTTGTCAGTGTATAAAATATCATAACATAATTTTGCTGTTAAAGTGAAATGTGTCTAAATTCAGAGGAATGGAATGACTAAGTTTATGAGCTGAGGGAAAATAGAAAAGCATTATGTTTTGAATTTGAGGTAACTCAAGGCGCCAAATGTGGTAATGGAGGAATTTATTATTTACTGGAAATATATCGCTAAGGACGATTGGTAATTATTGATTGTTAAGACGAGACATTAAGGATTCAACTTACAAATAGGTGCATTTTAAAAAGTTTTAAAAGATTGATCCGTTTCGTTTCAATAAAGTACATGAATCATAATTCGTATATCCTCTGTTTTCAGAAGAGCAGCTATGCATCTGATATACCGCGCTCTTTTCCAACGCTACATTGCGGTTAATTCGAACAGGTTGGAATTAATTTTGAGTACATCTTATTATTTGAGTGTATCTAGATATTTAATGTCCCTTAAATGTTTTACCAATGTTGGCTGTCCATGAAGCCTTATAATCTATAAACTTGCAAAAAATAAGCATTAATCTAGCTACCTAGTGTAACTCAATTTAATATATCAAAATTCTACGAAGTATCGGTCGTTATATATTTCTATATTTGGAAATAATGCACCAGTCATATCTCTTTTAGCAAATGAACCCTGCTCAGAATTAACTAACTGAAAAAGAAAAGTAATGTGTGAAAGAAGATTACTTTCATGTTCGTGCATATTAAATGAAGATAAATTCGACCATCTATGTAAGTTGCTGATAAACAGAATACAAAACAGTGGGGAGGGAATGGAGCCCTGAGGGATTCCACAGTTTGTTTTTCCCAGTTCTAACACGTGATTTTTATAATTGCATACTTAGGTTTCTAATCCACTCTTTCTTAGATAATAAATCATTTGTTCCTTCTGAGAAACTTCGCATTCGCATTCATTTACAAAGTGTAGCTGGAACGAAAGATGAGTATTGATTTATTTTGTCGTAGTGATGTTCGGACAAGATGCTGAACGTGCGTGATGTTCAGAGTTATGTATATGTATGTCATGTATGTAGATGGTGGACATGAAAATGGTTCTGATAATTGTGATATTGGAGACGGTGTTTATGGTGGCGACCACGCTGAGGGATTCGATGACAAGAGTTGAACACTGCTAAAAGGCTGGTGTTAATGTAATACCTTCCTGGTATCTATGTTGGTCAACACCAGAGAGGTGTTGAAACAACACCGATTTAGCGTTAGGCTAACACCAATTTGGCATTTAAGCAACACCAATTAGTGTTTGATTCTTAACTGGTGCACGTTGTTTCGACGCTTCTCTGCTGTGGTCCAATATAGATACCGGACTGGTGTTTAATCAACATAGGTGTTTCTGCAGTGTAGTAATAGTGGTAATGATAATAAGTATAAAGATAATAGTGGTAGTGTCGATAGTCGTGGTGATGACGATAGCAATGGTGGTGATTGAGGTGATAGTGAGGATGATGGTAATATTGATGATGATGAATAAGCTGATAGTGAATATATTGATGGTAATGGTGATATAATTGAAGATGATAGTGAAATGGTTCTGATGTTGATGATGGTAATGATGGTGATTGAGATGATAAAAAGATGCTGGCAATGTTGATGATGGTAATGATGGTGATTAAAGCGATAGTGAAGATTTTGGTGATGGAGATGATAGTAATAATTGTAATGAAAATGGTAGTAAAGATGGTGGGAATGTTGCTGATGGTAATAATGGCGATAGAGATGATAAAAAAGATGCTGGCAATGTTGATGATGGTAATGATTGTGATTAAAATTATAGTGAAGATGGTAGTGACGTTGCTGATGGTGGAGACGATAGGACAGATGGTGGCAATGTTGATGATGGTAATGATGGCGATTAAAGTGATATGAAAGATGTTGGTGATGTTAATGATGGTAATGGTGATGATGTAGACGATAATCAAAATGGTGATGTCAAAGATAGTGAAAATGGTGGTGATGTAGATGATAGTAATGGTGGTGATGGAAATGATAGTAATAATGGTGATGTAAATGATAGCGAAGATGTTGGTCATGTTGATCATGGTAATGATGGTGATTAAGGTGAGAGTGAAGATGCTGGTGATGTTAATGATGGTAATGGTGATGATGTAGATGATAGTGAACATGGTGGTAATGATGATGGTAATGGTGGTAATGGAGATGATAGATTAATGCATGGAGAAATTGAGGATGGTATCATTGCGATGGAGCGAATCGAGGATATGGTGATTATGTTACTTATAGTAATGGTTGCGATGGTGGTGGCAGTGGCAGATGAAGAAGATGATAGGTGATGGTAGGCACGTTTATGGCAGTAACTGTGATATTGAAAATATTACTTGTAAGTTTTCCTGTTCTGTGTGTGTGGGGGGCTGATATAGTGCGAGCCGATGTTGGGTAGTCTATAGGCCTGGCATAATGTGTCCGGCAAGGAATGAGGACCGGAAATGAGGGGGAGGGGGTGGGTAGGGGACAGAGATGGGACGTTCAAAATCACACATATGCATGGGATCAATTTTATACAGCTATACAACGGGCTGGAACATATTTTTTTTTCATAAAATTGAACCATTTTTTTCGTTAAACGTTTTGGCAGGAGGCTAGGTCAGGTAGCCTATTGTTATTTTAAAAGTGTTGTGAGCATTACACATAGCTTCCGTTCTGGTAACCAAAGGCAGGAAGCTAACCCAAATAGTTTCCTCTCAATGACAGTTGCAAATCATGGACTTTTTAACGTTCTGAGTAGTTACATTTTTGCATAATAAATTGTTGAACGGTTATCCAGGCTGAGAGTATTATAATTTAAACAGGCATATTAATGCCCAAAAAGCAAAACTCTTACAAGTATGACAATTGGGGGACAAATGACGAAGATAATTATGACATTAACAAAATTATATTGTTCTGGTGAAACAGTTTTGCTCATGTCTTAATGAATATGCAATTAGCTGCCAAATAATGTTCTGTCCCGACTTGTCCCGATTTGTTAAATGAAATTGCGATTATTCGAATGTTCTCATTCAAGAATATGAAATGAAATGGAATGCTGAGATAAATGTTAACGTCATCATTGTTCAGACTTTGTTCCAACAGATACATATTTTACAGACATGTATGGAAAAGTAAATAATTACGATTTAAAACGATAAATTTAATGGTATGTTCGGATGTGAGATCATAAGCCTGGTAACTGTTGCATATCTAGAAAATCACGCATAAAATTATTTTACGGAAATTTCAGAAGTGTACAAAAAAAGTTATGTAAAGAGTTGTTCACTTTTACCTATTTTAATGAAACTATAAGCGTTTTGCTTGTGTGATCCTTCTTCGTTAATATCTAAGGCATTTGTCATTTTCAGCCTTTCATACCCCTTCAAATTTGGCGCTTATGAAGGGGCAGGAGGGGATAGTTCACATTCTTAATGATTTTTTCTAGAGATTGATACGAAAGTATATACAACCACCCTACCCTTTCCTCTTCTACCGCCGATTTCGAAGGAAGGTGAAGAAAACGAGCTTTAAAATAATTATTTTTAAGGAGGTATTTCAATGACCATTTCAAGTGATATTTCAATATCATCTGATTATCATTTGAGACATTTTAGATTTCACTCTGTCTCCTAACAAATAATCATATCAGCTTTCACGAAATACAGTGAAAACGCTAATAAAATATGTGTACACCCTTAGCGTGACATTGTGCATGTATCGTTATTTTTCTGAAATACCGGACGGATATTACTACATTACAAAACTTGTTGGGGGCAGGACAACAAAATGCTCTGAAATCAATATCGGCATTGCACATGCATTAGTCAATTGCGATTAAGAATTCTGAATGATTTAAGAGAAAGCATAATCAAACAAACATGTTGTGCTGGCGTGTCAATGCCATGCGAGACGCATTTCACATTTTATGATTTCAAATCCTTCAATCTCACTGTCGAAAATTAAAAAAAAAATCTCTACCAATTACCATCACTCTTTCTAGTTTCTTCACCGAAAGGTAACCATCAGAAAAAGGTTTCCCAATGCATCAACCTAAGGAACTTTGCACTATTTCTGTCCAAGAAAATGTACCTCTTTGAACTAGCTAGAACTCCTCGGTCTGAGCAGTGGTCAGTTCATTGCAGATATTTTTTTTTTTTGACGAGTCGAAATATTCACCTTAGAAAATTTGCATGTTTTTTTTATTATTGATGATGAGTAAGGACCAAAACTAACAGGATAGACTTGTCGTCGATCATATAAGAATACTAAGGAGCTTTAACAACTGCAATGGGGACGGATTAAAAAACGCACTGAAATCAAAAAATGGTTGGAAGGTCTTTGTACAGCTGACTGCTGTTGATCTCCGCCACCCATCGGGGGAAGAAGAAGAAAGAGAAGAAAAGGCAGAGATTGAAAATCTAAAAAAAAAAATTATGTCGTTTGTCCAGAATCCAGGATGAAACTTTTTTTTTGTTTCATTCAACAATTTCGACCGAAACTTTATTGTCATGAATAGTGTTTCACAATGCGTTATGAATTTTCTTGAATTCGTCGTGCGTCGTAGAATCGAAACCCTCTACTTTAACCCTTCAACTACCGGTAGGTAGGCCTACTTCCAAATTAACTATCAGTCCATATAATTTCTTAATTTAATTTAATTCTTTTCCGATTAACATTACATATAAACTACTGTAATACAATTGAAACCGATAAATGAAAATAGGATGATTGCCCTATACTCAGCAGCATCAATCATGATGTTGCTGGTCTACAAAGGGGACCTCTGCAATACACCCAAGACCCTTCTTTTTCTTCCTTCACGGTTACCGAAAAAGAACTTACAAAAAAGACTACATGACTTGCGTTGCGCTGCTAGTAAACGAATCCGAATAAAAAGAAAGTGCGTGAGAAATTAGGCTCGGATTGCGGCTACACAGTACTGATTCAGGAAGCATTACATCTATAAAGTCAGCACTGATCCCACTAATAGCAGAAATGTAGCCCACTTATTTATGGGAAACATTTCGTAGGGAGAGGTTGAATATAGTCAGTTTGATGCAGACAAACCCGATACAAGATCCCAACGTCGAAAGTTTAAATAGAGACTATTGATGACGCTGGTCAATACTCAAGCCAAACCTGTCTTTTCTTCTGCGGCTGTGAGATCACGAACGAAAAACTAACAACGAAAGAGTAATAGATGCGAATTGGCGCTGTTTCTAACATCTATTACAATAAACGTAGGATAACCTCTAATTGTTGCAGTGGTGAGACGACTGGACAATGTACTCCGGCTCGCGCAGGAGGACACAAAGAAACATAATTGGTAAGTTCGCAAACTATCACACTAGAAATGAAGTCTACCAAGCCTGGGGATAACATAACATTTCTTGATTGGTAAAAATGAGAGGAGTTCCAAAATAAAAATTTACGAAAATCTGACGAAGAAAGAATTGAACCTGTTAGGACAGCCAAGGAAGTAAAACGTGATTTCATTTAAAGGATTTAAATGAGAAAAGAATGCCATTAATGATGTTGATACCACAGCACTAAGGTTCAGACACTCACTTTGCTATCAGAGGAATCGCATATGCATCACTGCGAACTTGAGATTTAGGGCGACACAACACCTCCACCGGGCTTCCCAGCAAATATATACAAAACAATTTTCTCATCCGAATTCTTTCCGATCGGATTCTAAAAAACGATTTTTTTTTTCATATTGTTTTATGTTTTACTTGTTTTATTTTCTTAAATATTATTTATTAATTACTATTATTCTTTTCTGGGGGGACGAAGGTTATTCCTAACTAAAATCTTAGGTAAATCTTGGCTTTATTTTTACAAACAACGCAAGGTTTTCCATAAGGCCCAAATGAATAATGCAAGCGCGAGTTTATTTTTATGTTCTTATATATTTCCTTAATTTTGAGCTGAAAATCGGACGTTCTGAGCAGTTTTTGTAATCATTTTTGACACCTTTAATGGCAACTTTTTTCAGAAGAACGTTTTTTTACATGCAAAGTTTTTTATCGCCAACATTTTGACCAACAAACAAAGTGCACAATCAGAAACGGCCATGTAAACAATTTAACGGTCGTATAAATACACTTGACGGTAGATTGAACTACTCAACTAAATAATAAAAAATATTCTTCGAGCTTCATAGAATAGTCCTAATAGTGTAATGCATTATTGTATTTGAATGATGCTGAAAATTTTGAATACATTACTAAAATATTCATCATACATCATGTAAAGCAGCGGATGGAGCTTGGATGAGTGTTAAATCCAGTTAAGTAGACATAATATCGAAATACATTATAGTTTCTATGACTTACATTTTTATATCGTCCCTTTAGAAATGTTTTTCGAAATTGTACATATACTTTTTATGTAATTTATAGGCAGTCAAAGAGACGTATTCTGTACGAAGTCTAAATGAAATTTTAATCGTAATCTTTTCATTAACTTAATTCTTTTTTTTTCTACTTTTGGACTATAATTTGGACCTGTAGTCAGAAATTAATTCATGAATTTACCATCTCAAATTTCAGATGCCTTTCTTAGCTTTTCTCTCCACCCATTTTTTGTATTTGTTCGTGTATGTGTGTGTGCTTTTTTATCATGTATCCGTCAATCATTACACACATACTGAGCAGTCGTTTGCACAGTGGAAGCACTTTCTACACGACACAAATGATGTTAAAATTTACACGTTTACCGTTTACAGGTAGCTGGTAGGACAAAAGAAAACTACAAGAACTTCATTGCATAATTCATTGCGTTATATGATAAATATATTAGAACTTCATATGATGTTCAAAGAAAGTTGACTCATTATGAGTTGAAAACACCAAAAAACGAATAAATCAACCCACCCTCAGATAATAATGATAACAAACGGAACTTCTTGCTATAAAATGTTGCAACATCCGTTATAAGTTGGGATTCCCACATATGAATCAATCATCGTGAATACACATGTATCAAGATACTAAATATTTCAAATTAAATTGTACTGCCTCTGGGACTACTTTGGCATTACTACTACTACTTCTACTACTATTACTACTACTAAAACTACTGCTACTTCTATTCCTTCTACTAATATTACTACTGAAAATAATATTAATGATATTCATGCTATTATTACTGAAACAGCTGCTACTGCTTCTACTATTAGTACTATTAATACTACTTCAGCAACAAAAATATATTTAATCAAATGATATTACCATTGCTTCTATTACTACTACTATCCCTTCCTCAACCCCCCCCCCAGGTTTTGCGGAAAGGGTGCTTTAGGAACGTCTGTTTGCCTATTTCTTACTGGAACCCCATCCCTAGTTGGTCTAATTCCCATTCTGTCAAATCATCAAATGGTCTAAAATAAAACAAAATTTGTCTAATACAAATACGAGGCACAAATTATTAACTTTGGTCTATTGACTTTTTTTACCACAGTTGGTAGTCTAGTTGGTCATATTGTCATTTAAGATATTAAACCAAACGATTTTAGACCATTTTACCAACTGGCTGTAGACCAAATGGTTATAAGCCAATTCAGACTAATGACTCTTCGATTCGGCTGTTACATACATTCAAAACTCGATGAAAAAAAGCTTCCAACCCTTCCGTTTTGGTAAAGTCCGGGGGGGGGGGGGTAGAAAATGGTTGGATTAGGATAGAGTAAGGGGCATAATTGTTCTAAATTGGTGTACAAGTTATCATTAAAATATAAGACAATGCACAACTTTTCTAAATGTGGTATACCAAGTTTTTTTATGGGGACTACCACAGGGTTCTGTTTTGGACCATTTTTATTTCTGATTTATATCAACGGCATGCACTTGGTGCTAAACACATTAAATTACATTCTGTTTGCGGATAACACACGTATTTTTCTATCCAATCATGATATTGATATCATAGGAAGGACTCCTACACTTTCAAAACTATCTAGTGGGTTTCGAGGTAATATGCCATCACTGAATTGAATCATATGATATACATTTTAAAGGTAGGACGGCTAATGGTAAGTGTGATTTCAGATTAGAACTTAACAATACCTATTTTTTTTAAGAAAGGTGTCTACTAGGATCATAGGAAATCCGTTAAAAGTCAACTTTCATGGAATGATCACTTGAAACACATCAGTAAATCATTTTCTCGAAATACAAACTACACTATATTAAATACATTGTACCTGACAAAATAGTTTACATTTTGCACAATTCTCTAATTCTACCTGTTCTGTCATGTTGCAATTTTCTTTGGACAATATCAAGGAATGTCACATATTAAGTCCTTCTGTTGTAAACAAAGCAATTTTCTATTTTTGCTAGTTGGTTCGGATACCCTGACCATATTCAACTGCAATGTCTGGTGGTTGATGATATCCTTTTCCTTTAAACTTCCCTTTCAATCTAGTGCCTGCTATCACACTATGTTTCAACGACATAATGCTATCCATATCTAATACACAAAACAAGCATTTAATATGGAGTTTTACAACCCTCGCACGATGTTGGCTCACCCGATGTTTTAAATTCCCTATCCACGAGTATTAGGAATTTATTATAAGTTCATTCCTACAAAAAAGTGCAGTTCAACGAATATTCATCTTGCAGGTGTAATTTTCTCACAAAAGCAATATTTGTTAATGCTGCACGTCTTTAGTTTAAAGATTATTTTAATTTCGGGTACACCCTCGCACATTTTCTAAATAGTTGGATTTTTAACTGTGGAACAAAACGATTTATTTGTAGTCTTAATTTACCTAGATTGACTATTTCTTAGTGTGTATTTTATAATTTCAAAGGCGGGACAAGGTTTTAAGATATTCTTATATTGTCTTACCAAGGCATATCTGCCTCTTATGTAAATTATCGCTTATCTCTTTTATCAAAATAAAATATTATTTTACATTTCTTTTTTACGGTAACACTGTGTTTAGTGTCATGACATGACAAAAATAAATCAATAGTTCATATAAAATCAAGAAAATTATTGCAATGATATTTCATGGCGGCCACCTTTGATTTCAAGATTGCGGCCGCTTTGACATCGACCATGTTTTCACATTGTAGGGAAGCAGTCAGCGCCTCAAAATACCCCTGTAAGCAAAATATTCGTTTTACATGTCAGGTATTAAGTCAATAAAATGATATTCAATGATGTTTTATGGCGGCCATCTTGGATTTCAAAATGGCGGCCGACCCGTTAGTCAGATCGCTTTGGGTAGGCGTTTTTTTATTTTTTTTTTTAATCAGCGCCCCCAAAATACCCCTTTTTGGCAAACTTTACACTTTCTGTTAGATTTAAGCATCTGTGTCACCTTTCTTACGCACTAACAAATAGACCAGGAAAAACTAAAGAAAAACCAAAATGGGCTAGGCAGAGGCTACAGTTATCTTGTTAGCCGATATGCGTCTGATGCTGCGAGTTGCTATGGTCTTCGCTCATGAACGATCATAAACGATCTGTGACTCTTCTCTACAGCCACCGTTAGTAGCTTTTTCACAGTAGACAGATCAGACAATCACACACGTATATTAGTATTACAGATTTTCTGTTGCCTATACATGCCTAGATTACAAGCTAAGAAAACCTTCCATTTTTGTTACTACCAACTGCAGAACATCTCTCAGCAATGTAAACTGCATTATTGGTCTTTCCTTTCCAGTGATGAAGCACAGACAAATTAAGACCTGTATTATCCACATCCTCCAGGAGCGACCAAAGACATTCCAACGAGTCACTACCGGTATGATTACTTTTAATCAAATCCAGTATTTGCAAAGTGCTTGATTTTATTGCTATCGTTGAAGTTTTGCCTACTATTTGAAAGTTCGGATTGTTTTCTGAAAATTTTCTTGTTTATGTTTCAGGTAATATCAATTTAAAGCGAAAGTGAAGCCTGTTTGCTTGGCTCAGGCTTTCCAAGACTAATATTTTACATTCGCAATATGTACATTAAATTTTGCTGGTGCACATTCGGATAGAATGTGGATCATATACATATAGGGGTATTTTGATCGCTTAAATTGTAGTCGAACTATAATGGCAGATGATTTGTTTAATCAATAATGAACAAGAAATCATTTTATCAGCGATAGAACTCACAAATTATCTGTCTCCTCATCCTATAGATCTCATCCACATCGCACGGTTCTTGACGGAGTGATCACTGACAATCTACCTGTATCTTTTCACTAATCCGGTATGATTACTTCTAAATAAATATTGTATATTTCAAGTTCTTTATTCTACTGCTACTGATTTAACACTGTCATTTCGTGTATAATATCTCTTTATCTTTACTCGATTTATTTGGTGGTATCTTGTTTAACCCTTATCATTCAAGTTTATTCTCAAAATCTGTCACAACGCTATTGACCCTAAAAATCTACTTTGATTTTCATTACATCTATCAAGACATAATGATCATAATGACGTCATCCAGTCGCAATTTGTATTTTTATTCATGAGATTGATCATTAAAAAGAATCGTTAAATGTGGGCAATGTGGTAATTTTTTTTCATTTTCTCAAAAGTGTTATTCGCACATTTAGGTTATATGAAGATAAGAGAGATGATGATGTAACACATTTAATTGCTATTAGTCTTTCGTTATATGGATTATACAACATTTCAAATTTCGGAAGCCTTGCAATACAGAAACTCTACATTGAATCAAATTTTTTTAGAAAAATTGCATGTAATTAAGGAGGAATTAAACATTGTTTTTTCAAATAATAAAATACAAAGTAAATCGATGATGGTTGCCGTCAAGTTAGGACCATCCATTTTGCTTGTCAGTAAAGATACATGTCAATTACCTATGTGAAGTTAAGAAAAAAATTAAAAATGATTAGAAATTCTAATTCTACTTTCAGTTTTGATGAAATTTCAGCGTTATGGTTGTTACATATATCTTTATAGACCATGTTGCTCGAGAATAGCTTTTGAAAGACTAATGTTGCCGAATGTTTGGTTGATGGGTTGTCTATACTGTCTCAAAGCACCACACAGAAATAAGTTTGCTAGTCAATTCTAGAACATTCTGTTTGCATTTATCTCATATCCATATGCTTTTTCAATATTCAAGTCAAATCAAGCATTTTTCTTCTTTTTCTTCCTTTTATCTCAGGGTGCGTCAGGTGGCGTCAAGGGAGAGAGCTAGATGAATCACGTTGGGCATGTAAGGACCTTTGCTGTGATTCAGAGCTGCCTTTGTGGATAAAAGACATTTGTGGTTTATACACATTTTGGAGTATTATTTATTACACGGTTGACCTGCAAACTAGAGTTTAAAATATCAAAATCCTACAGATTTTGACAATAACTGTAGGTTTCTCTTACGTACATTATAGTAGCACGAAGTATGGCGACACTTGAGCATTCTGTTTTGCAAAGTTTAAAGTGTCCGGTTTGTTTTGGTTTGCTGAATGAACCAAAACAACTTTCATGTACACACACATTTTGTCCAAAATGTATTCAAGGTATTCTAGCATGCTCTGTACAGAGGAATACTTTATCATGTCCAATATGTAAAAACACAACAAATGTCGCAGATGGCGATGTTGCCAATCTTAAAACTAACATACCTGTTAAGTCACTTGTTGATGACGTCAGGAATAGTAAACAGCTCTGTGACGTGTGTGACAAGCGAGAAAGTGCCGCACGCTTCTGTTGCGAATGTGATAAGAACATGTGTAACGCATGTCTGCAAGCTCATGACACATGGACACCTAATCTTAAACATAAAGTAGTGATGGTTGAAGACATCAGAAAGGGTAGGGTAGTCTTAAAGAAGAAGGTTTACTGTCAAGAAGAAGTACATAAATCTGAAGAGTACGAATGCTCTGACGTATGCACGACATGTAAGAAGCTCATTTGTATGAGATGTCGCATGCTCTACCACGAAAAAAGTGGCCACGATGTTGAAGATTTAAGAGAGTACAATTCTTCTTTCAAGAAGAGCTCTGAATTACTACAGGATCAAGGAAAGGCGAAACTTAAAATAGTCAAGAATCATATGACTTGTATTGATAATCAAATCAAACGGGTCAATGATCACATAGATGGAGAAAAGGCAAAAAATAACAAGATTTACGTAGACGCTATCAAGAAAATAAAAGAGAGGAATATTACATTGAACAAGCAATTAGATGACCAGAAAGAAGAATTAGCCAAGAGCTTAAATAATATGAAAATTGATGATGAGAGATTAGTTAAGAGCATTGAGAATGCAAGTGAATTGCTGAGTAATAGTTTGAAATGCCCACTAGAAGGAGATGTTGTAGCAATTCATGATTCATTGTCTGGTGAATTGAAGAATGTATTAGATAGGGATAATCCAAAGAAAAGGGCAGCTACTGATGTAGGCGATCATGCAGAGAAACTGAAGTATACACCAAGCTGCGATCCTCATACATTGTCATTGTGGGAACTAAGGTTTCTGAAAAGTGAGGCGAAATGCAATGCAGTAATCTCAGAGAAAGGATGTTTGGATTGCACAGCTGCTAGAGAGGATGGAATGATGGCTGTTGGATATAGCCCAGATCGAGGGATTGACATCTTCTCTCCCGATGGTCGGCTGCAGAAAACAGTCATCAAATATTTCAAATTAAGTGAGGTAGGATTCCTCTCTGATGGTCGTTATGCTGTGCGTGGTTTTGATAATAAGATTTCACTGTACACATCAGATGAAGAGAAGCAGGATGTGACATTCGATACTATAGGCTACAGTGAAGGTGGGTCTGGTGATCTCACTGTAGACAGCAATGATCTGATCTATGTTAGCTACAGGAGAGCTAAGAAGATACAGGTTTTCTCACCATCAGGTGGGAAGGCTATCAGGGAGATACCATGCGATCGGTATGAACCCTCCCATATCACAAGTTATGGTGACACATTGATCGTGAAGCAGTACAGGAATGCAATAATACGAATTGATATGAAAGGTGATATAATGCACAAATTAAAGAAACCATGGGGAAATGACCTCCATGCTGCTGTGAGTAAAGACAATACAATCCTTATTGCCTCTGTAAGACGCAATGAAGGTCTGCTCAATATCGATGAGTACACCGGTGAGCTGAAACACATCCGAACTCTCATATCTGATTACAAGATTGAGAGACCGGAGAGGCAATGGTATTACCTTTTACAGTTTTAATCAGGAGAGATATCTTACACTGGACAGGTTCTATTCAACCTATTTAAACTAGTGAAGTTTCCTTGGTAAGAATATTATGTTTGGAAGCGTTTAGTAGCCGATTTTCTAACTACTTTATATAATCTTCAATTTATAAGTTTCAATATTGATCTTGGTAGTCATGTTCCTTTGAGGTAAGAATCAATAAATTGTATTAATTCCATTCGATCGAAATAGAATCACGTATACAATAGAATAGTTAAAGACAAAAGTACATGATATACACCCATTGCAAAACATAGTATTGGTGTTACATACAGAAGAAAGTAATGAAATGAAATTTGAGACGAGTCTGCACAATTAAACAAAATAACTTCAATTGAAGAAGCTCTGTCCTTAACTGTACCCCAATTGTATCATGTTTAGCATATTTTCCGTTTAGGGGTCATCAAGATTTTACTGCTCATTTATTTACCATTCCTAAAATAAAGCAGTCTGAAGGATTCCTGAAATCTCCATTTTGAATAAAGAATTGTTTGTTTAATGTTATCCTTTCTTTAAAAAAAATCATTTTACACACCCTATTTACGAAGAAATATGTCCAAACATCAATTCACAAATACATGTCTACATGTATGACATCAAATCAATATTTGAGAATTGAAACACAGCAGATTACATTATTCCGAAAATAATAAAATCTATATTTCATAACCAATGTTTACTTGCTTGATGAAAAAATGAATATTCTATGAGATAAACGACTGATGTGACAACGTGACCAGTAATGGGCCTGGTACCATATAGTACAGATATATAAAATAAAAAAAAATATTCTTTTTTTAAAGGTATGATTTTGGTTGAGAATGGGGATTAATAAATACTAGTTCCAATTGGTATTATGTAAGTGCATGCATGTGCGTATCTTGGGAATAGGCCGGGCATCTTCAGGGAAATGAAATGAGGAAAAATTTAAGACTTACAAAAAAAATCAAAAGCAATGATTAATCACATTTACAGTTTAATCTAATTAAAAAAACAATCAACCAAATAGCAAATCAATGCGGCCCAACATTCGGGTGTTGAAAAATCCTGGCGGAAGTTTACTATTTGCCCCTTACTTGGCCTTTCATAGACCCAATACTGATAGAAGTGAGGTGATAGACATGAAACACGTAACGTGGTAACGGTGAATTCTTAACTGGAGAGTAACAATTATTTTATTCATCTTTATCATTATGATTTGGTTCGTATGATAATAATAGTGATATTATCATAAATTGTAATATACGAAATTCATGCATAATTATGATAAAGTTTCACATTAGCCAATTTATGTAGGTTACTTTTGCTTTTGGCGTTATATACCCTGCATGGAAGCTATGGTATGCTATTGATCAGTTTGTTCATAATAATTTTCATTACATATTCTTTTTGTTTTTTTGATATTGCCACTAACATAAATAAACATCAATGAGCAATGAAAACAAACATACATGTTGTATAGAGGGAGGAACAGATGGACATATGGGCATATACATGTACATATATAATAACTGATAATTACATATGTAACAATACGTATACAATATATGCACATACATATACACACAGACACAAATACATACATATATATATATATATAATTTTTTGTTTTTCTCTCTCTATATATATACATGTTTATATACAAGTGGTGTCCATTTCGTGCAGTTTTGTACAAAATTTCAACCAACTGTTGCATTGGGGGGGGGGGCATTTTATATAGCAATTACGGAAAGTAATTATTATTAACAGGGATACCGACGAAAGGCTTATAAAAACGCTGCCAATGAAATTTGACAATCGTAAAAGCAGTTGATTTCAATACAAACGATTAAAAAGTGGAAATCATTGTGAGAGAAAACGTAGAGTTAACATGGAAATGGTCAAAACAAATGGATTGCTAGGATATGCATGGTCATAAAAAAATATCATAGATAAATAAAACATGTATCAGGAAGGTCATGGGGCTTCCAAACCAATGAATAAGAGAAACGAAAATGAAAAAAAAAAGAAGAAAGAAGGGAAAAAATATAATGAAATAAAAGGGGAAAGAAAACAAGTTATAAGATTGTTCATGTTGTTGCCAAAAGTGTTCGGACGAATACAATTTTTGAAAAGAAATTCAGGAATACTTCATGAGTCCTCAATAGTCATTTTATCACAATATTTTGTTTCTAGTTTAGGTACTATTATTCATTCTTGTCCTGCAGTCATTTAATTATCATCCAAACATATTGACAATTCATATTTTAAAGGAATTATTCATTTTTAAAATTTTATTTTAAGAGTGATATCGGAGGTCATTGTCATCTCATTTTCGCCTGAATTAGTTTCATAATAAGACTTTATCGATTATCTTCATTCTTTTCATGCGTATTCATAATTGCGGTTGCGCCTGTATCAAGTGATTATGACATATCAATGTCCTTACTTACGCTTAATATTTACAGCCCGAGCCTTTAGTACGGCTATTGTTTATGTATTATCATGCTGTTTAACCTACGCGTGTCCACGACTGCCATAATCAATCATAAATGCATCTATTATTTCAATATCTTGTCTCTGTGAGTTTCGTATCCCTGACGAAGACGCGAGGTTTGAGTCGAAAATGTTAGTAATACTTGGAAAAACCTTTGTGTTGGAACTTAATGCATACCACGCAAAGATGTACCTTTTGTCTCTGTTTTCTCTCCATCTGAATTAAACACGCGTAATAAACAATCGTCATATATGTATATATTTCATTTTGAATATTACCAATAAAGGATATGAATTATTTTGTCAGTGTAAAATATTATTACTTAATTTTGCAGTAAAAGTGAAATGTATCTAAATTCAAAGAAATGGAATTACCAAGTTGAATGTGAGGTACCTCGAGGCGGCAAACGTAGTAATGGAGGAATTCATTTTTTACTCAAAATATTTCGCTAAGGACGATGGGTAATTATTGATTGTTAAGGCAATGCATAAAAAAATCAACTTACAAATGTGCATTTTAAAATGTTGTAAAAGATTGATCCGTGTCGTTTCAATAAACTACATGAATCATAATTCGTTATTAGCCTCTGTTTTAAGAAGAGCAGTTGTCCATCTGATATACCGCGCTCTTTTCCAAGGCTGCAGTGCGGTTAATTCAAACATGCTATGATTAATTAAAAGTATATTTAATTATTTGAGTGTATCTAGATATTAAATGCACCTTAAATTATTACCGATGTCAGATATCCATGACGCCTTGTAATCTATAAATTTGCAAAAAATAATCTTTAAACTAGTTACCTAGTGTAACTCAATGTAATCTATCAAAATTCGACAAGGTATGTATATATATATATATATATATATATATATTTAGAAATAATGCACCAGTCCCATCTCTTTTAGCAACTGAACCCTGCTCAGAATTAACTGACAAAGAAAGGTAATGTGTGAAAGAAGATTACTTTCATGTTCGTGCATATTAAATGAAGATAAATTCGATGATCTATGCAAGTCGTTGATAAACAGAATACAAAACAGTGGGGAAAAAATGGAGCCCTGAGGGATTCCACCGTTTGTATTTCCCAGTTCTAACACGTGATTTTTTTATAAATGCATACTTCGTTTCTAATCCACTCTTTTCTTAGATAATAAATCATTTGTTGAAGACAAAAATAAAGAATAGGACATAACATTTTAATAAACGGAACATGTTTCGAGGTGTCGCACCTCATCCTCAGCCTGAAAATTATTAACAGAGTCATTTGTATATACAGTTGGGATGTCAGGTACAAATTTCAAGAATGTAGTTACACAGGATTACAAGGAATGCAATTGTTGAATGGAATGAAGTAAAAAGTTACAAAGTCTATGGATTTATCAGATAGGGGTGGGTTTAAATTAAATGGATAACATTATTTGGTAATTGTACACCTGTTGGTTTAATTGAGGTTGTTTCCATTTGATGAAAATCCCTTCTTTTATTTTTAGTTGAAAATCTGTTTGAGCAGTATCGAGAATTCTGAAAAAGTGGGTATTCTGAAACATGTTCCGTTTATTAAAATGTTATGTTTTATTCTTTATTTTTGTCTTCAGTTTAGTATCGTGTTGTTCTTTTGGAAAAATCATTTGTTCCTTCTGAGAAACTTCGCATTCGCATTCATTTACAAAGTGTAGTTGGAAGGAAAGATGAATATTGATTTATTTTGACGTAGTGATGTTCGGACAAGATGCTGAACGTGCGTGATGTTCAGAGTTATGTATATGTATGTCATGTATGTAGATGGTAGACATGAGGATGGTTCTGATAATTGTGATATTGTTGACGGTGTTTATGATGGAGACCACGCTGAGGGATTCGATGGCAAGAGTTATAAAACGCTGGTGTTAATGTAATACCTTCCTGGTATCTATGTTGGTCAACACCAGAGAGGTGTTGAAACAACACCGGGTTGGCGTTAGGCTAATACCAATTTGGCATTTAAGCAACACCTATTAGTGTTAAACCAATATCGGTTTGATTCTTAACTGATGACGTTGTTTCAACGCTTCTCTGCTTTGGACCAATATATATACTGGGCCGGTGTTAAATCAATACCGGTGTTTTGGCAGTGTACTATTTTTAAGTATAAAGATATTAGTGGTAGTGTCGATGGTCGTGAAGATGACGACAGCAATAATGGCGATTAAGGTGATGATGGAGAATAAGCTGATAATGAATATGTTGGTGATGTTGATGGTAATGGTTATTGTAGATGATCGTGAAATGGTTGTCATGGTAATGATGGTGATTGAGATGATAAAAAGATGCTGGCAATGTTGATGATGGTAATGATGATGATGAAGATGATAGTGACGATGGTGAAGATGTTGATGGTAACAGCGATGATGGAGATGATAGTAATAATGGTGATGTAAATGGTAGTAAAGATGGTTGTGATGTTGATGATGGTAATAATGGTGATGGAGATGATAGAACAGATGGTGGCAATGTTGATGATGGTAATGAACGCGATGAAGATGATAGTGACGATGGTGGTGATGTTAATGATGCTAACAGCGAGGATGGAGATGATAATGATAATAATGGTGATGTAAATGATCATGTTGACGGTAATGGTGATAATGGAGATAATTAAAATTATGGTGAAATTGATGATGGTATCATTGCGATGGAGCGAATCGAGGATATTGTGATTATGCTACTCAAAGTAATGGTTGCGATTGTGGTGGCAGTTGCAGATGAAATAGATGATGTGTGATGGTTTTCATATTTATGACAGTAACTGTGATATTGAAAATATTACTTGTATTTTTCCCTGTTTTGTGGGGGGGGGGCTGATATAGTGCGAGCCGATGTTGGGTGGTCTATAGGCCTGGCATAATGTGTACGGCAAGGAATTATAAAAAGAGTCCAAGACTTCCATGGATATCGAAATCAATACTACGATCAATAAATCGCAAAAATAACTTGTACTATGCTGATAAAATCAGTCGCTCAGAAAAGTCACATCGTAAATATACTACATATAAAAATACCCTCACTAAACTATTGCGGAGTGAAAAACGAAAATATTTCACAAATCAATTAATTCGTTTCAAACACGACATCAATAAAACATGGAAAACAATAAACACTGCCATAAATAAACAAAGCACAAAAGAACGCATAAAAACAATAAAGCACAATAATGTTGAAATACACGATTCTTTTCGTATAGCTGATATATTCAATCAATACTTCACACAAATTGGAAAAAGTCTTGCAGATAATATACCTTTAACCCAAAAGAAATATACGGATTTCATTCACCAACCAAATCCAAATTCTTTATTTTTAGTACCTGTACATAGAAATGAAATAATAGATATGGTGAACAACTTAAAAAACAAAAAAAGCTGTGGTCACGATGGTATTGACAATATTTTATTAAAAAATGTTATAGAATACATTGTTGACCCATTAGTATACATATTCAACCTTTCTTTAAGTAATGGCGTAGTGCCTGACAGTATGAAAATATCAAAAATAATACCAGTGCACAAAAAAGGAGAAAAGATTGATGTATGTAACTATAGACCAATAGCCTTATTACCTACTTTGTCAAAAGTTATGGAAAAGGTAATCTACACAAGATTATTAAAATTTTTGAATAAATATGATATAATTTCCGATTTTCAATTTGGATTTCGACAAAAACATAGTACATCTCATGCCACTCTCTCATTTATTGACAAAATCACAAAAGCTATTGACAACTTTGAACATACAATAGGTGTTTTTCTGGACCTCTCCAAGGCCTTCGACACCATAAATCATGAGATACTGCTCTACAAACTTGAAAATTATGGAGTTCGTGGGAAGGCCTTGGAGTGGTTCAGAAACTACCTTGTAAATCGCAAACAATTCGTAAGCATAAATGAACAAAATTCTTCTCTACAAAATGTTAACTGGGGTGTTCCCCAAGGTAGCCTCCTGGGCCCTCTTTTATTTATTATCTATATAAATGACATCCAGAACTCCTCTGAAATATTATCTTATGTCCTTTTTGCAGATGATTCAAATGTACTCTACTCTCATCCTAACCCCAATATTTTAATTAATGTACTGAACACTGAACTGGATGAATTGGTACAATGGATTAAGGCTAACAAATTGTCAATAAATGTTCAAAAAACGAAATGCATGCTTTTTAGCAATTCTTTAGAACAATTGCCATTTAATATTAAATTAGACAATGTAGACATTGAAGTTGTTACTACAACTAAATTTTTAGGCCTCATAATAGACAACAAATTATCTTGGAAATCGCATATTGACTCTATATGTCGCACAATTTCACGCAATATTGGTGTTATCAACAAAGTTAAGTTTTTTCTTCCAACTTCCTCCCTAAAAATGCTTTATTCAACATTAATTTTACCATATCTAAATTATGGAGCAATTGTTTGGGGAAACACACACTCAACTTACCTAGATAGAATATTACTTTTACAAAAGAAGGCATTGCGTGTTATTTTCAACTTGTCCTGGAGATCTCACACAGATGAGTTGTTTTTAAACAATAACATTCTAAAAATAAAAACACTGTACCAATATAATTTAGGTCAATTCATGTATCAGTTAAACAATAATATGTTACCACCCATATTTAATTTTTCATTTAACAAAAACAAAACCCTTCACAAATATCCCACACGTCAATCCGATGAATTTCATTTACCACTACCCCGGACCATCCTTGCAAAATCAATTTTTACTTTTGAAGGCCCTAGACTCTGGGGAACTATCAATAGTAACATCAAAGAATCTCCAAGCCTTAATTCTTTCAAATATAAGTTCAAAAAATTTCTTCAAGATAACCATTGAATTTAACTCTTCATCACTCAAGCTCTTGTATTTTTTTAATCAAACATGTTTATTATGTCACGTACACTTATACATCTCTTTCGTTTTCCTGTTGATCGGCGAGGTCCGTCTGTGAGTGCTGGGGCTGGATTCTGGTGACCTTTAATCTCTCTTTTTCTTATTTCCTTTTCTATTTTTATTTCCAATTTTTCTTTTTAATTCAACTGGTCATGCTCAAGTTGGTACCTTATTTTTTTTATATGCTAAACAACTGCAAGAATATTTATTAGGAGGCTGCACTCTACAAGCTCCGCTTTTTAGCAGCCTCCTCCATTTTCAACCTGATTTGTAATAATCTTGAATATAATTTTCTGTACAGGAATAATTGAAATATGTTTTGTTATTTATCTATGTCAACATGTACAGAAGAAACTGTAATTGTTGAAAATGGAAATAAACGAATGAAATGAAATGAAATGAATGAGAAACGGGATGAGGGGGGAGGAGACAGAGATGGGTCGTTCAAAATCACACATATCTATGGGATGTCAATTTTATACAGCTATATAATCAGATGAAATATTTGTTTTCATATTATTAAAACCAATTTTATTGTTACACGTTTTGGCAGATGGCCAGGTCAGGTGGCCTACTGTTATGTTAAGAGTGTTGTGAACATTAAACACCGCTTCCGTTCTTGAAAGCGAAGGCAGGAAGGAAGCCAACACAAACAGTTTCATCTCAATGACAGTTGCAAAACATTGGGGGTTTTTTTTACCGTTCTTTCTGAGTAGTTACATTTTTGTATAATATAATGTTGAAGGGTTATCCAAGCTGAGAGTTTGATAATTTAAATAGGCAGATTAATGCAAAAAGAGCAAAAACTCTAACAAGTATTAAAATCAGGTAACAAAACGCGAAGATAACAATGACATTAACAGAATTACATTAATCTGGTAAAATAGTTCTGTGCATGTCTTAATGAATATGCAATGACCTACCAAATGATGTTCTGTCCCGACTTGCTTGTTTAGAAATCATCAAAATAAAATTATAATTATTCGCATGTTCTCATTCAAGAATACAAAAATGAGATAGACTGCTGAAATAAACGTTAACGTCATCATTGCTTTGTTCCAATAGAAACATATTTTACATTCATGTATTTAAAATGAAATAATTAAGATTTAATTCAATTTAATGAAATAAGAGGGTAAGTTCGGATGTGAGATCATCAGCCAAATTGCATATCCATGAAATCCCGCGTAAAAATTCTTTTACAGAAAATATGGAAGTGTAAATTAAAAGTTATGTCTAAGCTTGCTTACTTTTACAGGAAAGTTAATGACAATTCAAGTATTGTGCTTGTGTAATCCTTCTTCCTTAATAAGGCATTTGTCATTTTCAGCCTTTCATACCCCTTCAAATTTCGCGCCAATTCGTTTTGGGAAGAGCGGAAGAGGATATGAACTTTCTCAATGATTTGTCTAAAAATTAATACTTAAGTACATACAAACACCCTGCTCCCTTTCTCTTCTACCGCTGATTTCGAAGGAAGGTGAAGAAAACGAGCTTTAAAATAACCACTTCTCTTGGAGATGTTTAAATGAACATTTCTAATCAAAATTCAGTATTATTTGATTGTTGTTTGTGGCATTTTAGAATTCTCTCTCTCCTGATTAATTACCATATATCAATTTTCTTTAAAATGCAGAGAAAACGCCACGAAGATGTGAGTATGCCCTCAGAATGACATTGTGCATGTATCGTCTATTTTTGAAATACATGACGGATGTTACTACAATACAAAACTTGTTCGGGGCAGGACAACAAATTCTCTGAAATCAATATTGGCATTCCACATGCATCATTCAACAGCGATGCAGATTTCTGAATGATTTAAGAGGAAGCATAATCAAACAAAAATGTTAAGCTGGTGTGTCCACGCCGTGCGAGACGCATTTCAAATTTCATTATATTAAATCCTCCAATTTTACTGTCAAAAATCCAAAAGTTCCCCCTGATCACCATCTCTCTTTCGAATTTCTTCAAAGAAAAGCAATCCCCAAAAAGGGTTTCCTTATGGATCAAATTAAAGAACTTTGCACTACTTTTGCCTTTTAGAACTATAAGCAATGAGTTACCAGTAACTCATTGGTCTAAGCATTGCAGATACATTTTTGACACCGAGTCGAGATATTTGCACTTTTGTAATTACTAATGATGTCGAGAACAAGGACCAAAGCTGACAGGATAGACTTGTCATCGTACATACAAGAACACTTAGAAGCTTTCGCATCTGGAATGGGGACGGATTTAAGAACACTGTGAAATCTATGAAAATTTCCCGGATGGAAGGTCTTTGTACAGCTGACTGCTGTTGATCTCCATCACCCATCGGAGGAAGAACAAGAAGAAGCAAAAGAAGAAAAAGAAGCGAATGAAGAAGATATTGAAATTTGAAAATTAAAAAAAAAATTGCAAATGTCGTTTATCCAGAATCCAGAACGAAACTTTTTTGTTTCATTCAACAATTTCGACCGAGACGTCATTGTCATAAATGGGGTTTCACAATGCGTTATGTATGTTCTTGAATTTGTCGTGCGACATAGAATCGAAACTCCCTACTTTAGCCCTTCAACTACCGGTAGGCCTACTTACAAATCAATTATCAGGCCATAGAATTTTGAACTGAATCTAATTCTTTTCCGATCAACATTACATATAAACTACTGTAATACAATTGAAACCGATAAATGAAAATAGGATGATAGCCCATTCAGCAGCATCAATCATGTTGTTGCTGGTCTTCAGAGGGGGACTCTGCAATACACCCAAGACTCTACTTTGTCTTCCTCCATGGTTACCGAAAAAGAACTTACAAAAAGGACTACATGAATTGCGTTGCGCTGCTAGTTAACGAATCCGCATAAAAAGAAAGTGCGTGAGGAATTAGACTCTGATTGCGGCTACACAGTGCTGATTCAGGAAGCATTACATCTATAAAGTCAGCACTGATCCACTGATAGCAGAACATGTAGCCCACTTATTTATAGGAAACATTTCGTAGGGAGAGGTTGAATCTAGTCAGCTGGACGCAGACAAACCCGAGATAAGATCCCGACGTCGTAAGTTTAAATAGAGACTATTGATGACGCTGGTCAATACTCAAGCCAAACCTGTCTTTACTTCTGCGGCTGTGAGATCCCGAACGAAAAACTAACGACGAAAGAGTAATAGATGCGAATTGGTGCTGTTTCTAACATCTATTACAATAAACGTAGGATAACCTCTAATTGTTGCAGTGGTGAGACGACTGGACAATGTACTCCGGCTCGCGCAGGAGGACACAAAGGAACATAATTGGTAAGTTCGCAAACTATCACACTAGAAATGAAGTCTACCAAGCCTGGGGATAACATAACATTTCTTGATTGGTAAAAATGAGAGTAGTTCCAAAATAAAAAATTACGAAAATCTGACGAAGAAAGAATTGAACCTGTTAGGACAGCCAAGGAAGTAAAACGTGATTTCATTTAAAGAATTTAAATGAGAAAAGAATGCCATTAATGATGTTGATAACACAGCACTAAGGTTCAGACACTCACTTTGCTATCAGAGGAATCGCATATGCATCACTGCGAACTTGAGATTTAGGGCGACACAACACCTCCACCGGGCTTCCCAGCAAATATATACAAAACAATTTTCTCATCCGAATTCTTTCCGATCGGATTCTAAAAAACGATTTTTTTTTCATATTGTTTTATGTTTTACTTGTTTTATTTTCTTTAATATTATTTATTAATTACCATTATTCTTTTCTGGGGGGGGGGACGAAGGTTATTCCTAACTAACATCTTACGTACATCTTGGCGTTATTTTTATAAACAACACAAGGTATTACATAAATGCCCAAATGAATAATGCAAGCGCGAGCTTATTTTTGTGTTCCCATATTTCCTTATTTTTGAGCTGAAAATCGGACGTTCTGAGCAGTTGTTGGAATCATTTTTGACACCTTTAATGGCAACTTTTTTTCAGAAGAACGTTTGTTTTACATGAAAAGACTTTATCACCAACATGTTGACCAACAAACAAAGTGCGCAATCAGAAACTGCCATGTAAATATTTTAACGGTTGTATAAATACACTTTACGATAGATTGAACTACTCAACTTAGAAAAAAATGATAATATTCATTCGTACTTCACAGAATAGGCTAAATAGTCTGATACATCATTGTATTTGAATCATGCTGAAAATTTTTAATACATAACCAAAAATATTCATCATACATCATGTAAAGCAGCGGATGGAGCTTGGATGCGTGTTAAGCTAGGAAGATATAATAACGAAAGACATTATAGTATTTATGACTTACATTTTCCTTTCGACCCTTTAGAAATGTTTTTTGAAATTGTGTACATATACTATTTGTGTGATTTATATAAAGTCTAAATGAAGTTTTACATTTTTTTCATGAACTTCATTAGCCTTTCTCTCCACCCAATTGTTTGTATTTGTTCGTGTGTTTGTTTGTTTTTAGATCATGTATCCGTTAATCAGTAAACACAAACTGAACAGTTGTTAGCACAATATAAGCACTTTCTACACGACACAAATTATGTTAAAATTTATTCGTTTACCGTTTACAGGTAGCCGGTAGGACAAAAGACAAAAGTACAAGAACTTCATTTCATAATTTATTGCGTTATATGATAAATATGTTATAACTTGAAATGATGTTCAATTAAAAAAGACTCATTATAAGTTGAAAACACTAAAAAACACCCCCAGATAATAATGATAACCAGTGGAACTTCTTGCCATAAAATGTAGCAACATCCGTTATAAGTCGGGGATTCCCAAACATAAAACATTCATCGTGAATATACATGTATAAAGATACTAAATATTTCAAATTCAATTGTACTACTTCTGGGACAGTTTTGGCATTACAACTACTACTACTAATATAATAATAGTAATAATGCTATTATTACAAAAACAACTGCTACTACTTCTTATACAATGACCATGTTAACATCAAATAATATTACCACTGCTTCTACTGCTATTACTTCTACTACCCCTTCGTCCAAAGGTGCCAGGTAAAAATTGCAGACGTAATAATGGCAGAGGTAAAAATGGCAGAGGTAAAGATGATAAAGATAGGCTACATCAGAATAATTATCATCCTTGACCGGACTCTTGTCGACGAAATGGGCTATAAAACCTGATTAAATATTATGTCGTCATTTATATGACTAAACTCAAGCATTTTCTTGCCAAAATGATTTCAATTAGTGACTGCATGATGAAAGGATCTTAAGTCCGTAAGCAGAACAGCGCTTCACATGCAAACCCAACGATTTTTTTAAATGTAAACACCAATGTGTGTAGCCATTAACCCTCTGAAACGAACAAGTTCGGGTCTACTTCGAACTACTTTCATAATTTTGTTATATATAAGAAGATTTGTAAAAGCAATTACATTCATCTATTAGTCATTTCCCCTTTAAGGATGGTTTAGAATGATCAAGAACATTTCACAACATGTTTGTAAAAGCTTTTGTTAAGCAGGCCTCTGCCTATTTAAAGGCCAAGGAGTATTGTTATTTGTGAATAGAGATTGCCAAACAATAGGATTAGCTATGATTACTGAGGTTATTTAAGAGTGTGATTGCTCCTGAAAGAAGGAGAATGTTCTTTTAAAAGACAATGCCAAAGGCTTCGATAATAATGAATACTAGAAGCATCTAGAGCTAAGAGTTTCATGCCAGACTTTATTTCCACCTGGAATATTTATCTTCTGTGGAATTATTTACCCGTCATCAATGAACTGTTTGCAGTTATTTTGAGAGAGGAATTCTTAGTTCTCATCGAGATCATCAACCTCATCAACCTGTTTAATGAACACTCCTTAACCCATGGATTGCTGAAATTGACTGTTAATCACCATCAACATCATCTTCACGGACATTTCAACTCATTACAGTGACTCTTGTTATTCATCGTGCTTCAACATCAGTTTCATTATCGCCATCATTGTGGACTTTTATCTGGATACCATCATTTGGATTTATCATTATAACCCTGGATTTTACATCGGACACTTCAAGAGATTGATGTAAGATGAATATTCATTTATGTTTTATTAGTTTTTTTTAGTGTTATATTTCCTGTAATAAAAAAAAAGGAAATTCAATTTAAATCTTTTTTGTTAATTTTTGCAGTATCGTCACAAATAATTTTGGGGGCTTGTCCGGGAAACGAAAGCCGATTTGCACAAAAAGCCAATTTGAAATTAAAACCAGTTTTCCAGGAAATGAAAGCCAATTTCAGACAAAAGTCAATTTGAAACAAAAGCCAATTTGAATTGATAACATTTTGGAAATTTTTGGAAAGTTCTAGAATATACTGTACTATGTTATCACTTGCTTGTATTTGTGTATATTCAGTATGGCTAAGTTTGATGTTGAAGAATTTCTTGCAATGGCAGAATTGTCATATGATCATTTGAAGTCACTGAAGAAAGATGATTTGATAACAGTTTGTGATCATTTGGGTGTATCTCTAGCCCCAGGTTTAAAGAAGGCAGAGATAATTGACTTGTTAGCTAGTCACATGAAGCTTACAGAGGAATCTGAAACTTCTATCAATATTTCAGATGATGCTCAGATCCAACTAGCAAATATTGAATTGGAAAAGGAGAAAATCAACCTTGAAAAGGAGAAAATAAACATTGAAAAGGAGAGAATGAGATTGGAGTACCAGTTGAAATTGAAAGAAATGGAGCTAGCACATGCAAATACTATCTCCGCTAAAGATAAATCTCCCCATGGCTTTGATGTGGCGAAGAACATTCGCCTTGTGCCAAAATTTGATGAAGAGGGAGTTGATACATATTTTGTGTCATTTGAAAAAGTGGCCAAGAGACTGAATTGGCCCGAGGAATACTGGACTCTTCTCCTCCAAAGTGTTTTTGTTGGAAAGGCTGCAAAAGTCTATTCTTCGCTCTCTGAAATGCAATCATGTGACTATGCTACAGTGAAAGAAACAATTCTCAATGCATATGAGTTGGTACCAGAAGCGTACAGACATAAATTTAGGAACATGCAAAGACAATCAGGCCAGACTTATGTTGAATTTGCTAGGGAACAAGAAATGATGTTCGATAAGTGGTATAGATCACTGAAAGTTGACAAAGATTTTGTTCACCTTAGGGAAGTTGTCCTCCTAGAAGAATTCAAAAAGAGTCTTCCTTTTTAGAGTTACTGAAGTCAGTAAAGCAGCCATAGTAGCTGATGAATTTGAGGTCACACATAAAGGTAGTGGAGATAGGCCTCCTTTCAAGAATTATTGGAAAAAGAAAGGTAAAGGGTCATTTGAATCCCACAATAAACCTAGTGAGGGAAAATATGCAAGCAAGGACAAAGACACTAACAAGAATCAGGCTAGTGGGGGCACAGAATCAACCAAAAGGTCTGAGAGTCGTAGTTCCAAAATTTGCACTCATTGTCATAAATCAGGGCATTTGAAAGAATCATGTTGGAAATTGGTTGGAATGCCAACCAAGGTTAAGAAAGACATGGGTTTTGTCAAGCAAACAAGTGTTCCCTCGATGGAGTTTTTCCCATCAGAGCCCAATCGAGATGTTGAGAGTGTTTCTCTAGTATTTGCTGATAAAGTCAAGCAGGTTGATGAAACCTTTAGAAGTTTTTTGTATGATGGTGAAGTATCCCCTTGTTCGACTGGTGCTACTGGTAGGTCAGTGGTGATCCTTAGGGATACAGGGGCTGCACAGTCCCTGATGGTGACAGGGGATTTGGCTCTTCCTCCGGAGAGTTCAGAGAATGCCAAAGTCTTAATTCAAGGTATTGGCCCAAATTTCATGTCGGTTCCTTTGCATAAGGTCGACTTAAAGTGTGACCTAGTTAGTGGTCCTGTGACTGTTGGTGTCGTTCCAGAATTACCCATGGAAGGTGTTGATTTCTTGTTAGGTAACGACTTGGCTGGAGATAAAGTTGTTGCATCTCCAGTGGTTTTGGAGAAGCCCGTTGAGGTAGCTGAAACTGATTGTGTTGTTACTAGGTCTCAGACTCGTAGAGCTGAAAAGGATGATGCGGAATCTGCTGATGTAGAGGAGAGTACTGATGTCTGGTTAGCTGAAACCCTTTTCAAGGATTTGAATGGGGATAGTGTTGAAGGCTCTGTTGCTAACAATGATAGTTTGTTTAGTAAATCCTCCCTTGTACAGGCACAACAGGCAGACCCAGAATTAAAAAGCTTGTCACAGAAAGCATGTTCTGAGGCTGATAAGGTTCCTGAGTGCTTTTATGTCAAAGATGACATTTTGATGAGGAAGTGGAGACCTCCCCGGAGACCAGCTGATGAAGATTGGTGTATAATTCACCAGTTCGTAGTTCCTCCTTGTTACCGCACAGATATTCTGAAATGGCTCATGAGTTACCTATGGCAGGTCATGTTGGTATTCGGAAGACAGAAGATAGAATTATGAGGCATTTCTATTGGCCTAACATGCGCAAAGATGTTGTGCATTTCTGTAAGACATGTCATACATGTCAGATATGTCAGATTATTGGTAAGGCACAGCCTTCTATCAAGCCTTCTCCATTGATACCCATTCCTGCATTTGATGAACATTTTACTAGGGTTCTTGTTGATTGTGTCGGACTCTTACCCAGAACGAGGTCGGGTCACAGATTTCTCCTGACGATTATGGACTTGTCTACACAGTTTCCAGAGGCGATACCTCTGAGGAGTATCACTGCAAAGACAGTGATACCGGCGTTAGTGCAGTTTTTTACTCGGTATGGTCTGCCTAAGGAAATTCAGTCTGACCTAGGGTCAAATTTCATGTCAGGAATATTTCGCAAGTTATGAAGGAGTTGGGAATAAAGCAGATCAAGTCCTCTACTTATCACCCACAGTCCCAAGGAGCATTAGAACACTATCATCAGACTTTGAAGACCATTATTAGGGCTTATTGTGAAGACTATCCCGATGACTGGGATAAAGGGATCTCATTCCTATGGTTTGCAACTAGGGATTCCCCTAATGATTCAAAAGGTTTCAGTCCATTTGAATTGGTCTATGGTCATGAGGTTAGGGGTCCCCTAAAGCTTATCAAAGAGAGGTTTATGGTTCAGGATGATGATGTAAACCTACTAGACTATGTGTCAAAGTTTAGAGAAAGGCTCTCAAAAGCTTGTGATGTGGCTAAGGAACACTTAAAAGAGTCGCAGGGGACAATGAAAGCTCAAGCTAACAAAAATGCAAAAGAGCGAACTTTCAAGCATGGAGACAAAATGTTAGTGTTGTTGCCTTTCCAAGGTGAGCCCTTGAAAGCTAGGTTTAGTGGTCCCTACATAGTCAAAAAGAAATTGAATGATGTCAATTTTTGGATCAGTAAACCTGATCGAAGAAAGTCTCAAAGACTCTCAAACATGTAAACATGTTGAAAGAATACTTTGAGCGAGAGGCTAGTCAGCCAATAGGTACAACACAGGTCAAATAAGAAGAAAAGCATGAAGATGTACATGAAAAAAAATGCTATGGAAAGACAGATAATGAATTGTCTTATACAGATGTATCTAAGAACGAACCATGTGGTGTAAAGTTGTCTAACTTAGAGATGTTAGGAAATATGAATGAGGCATTAAAACACCTGCCTGAAGATCAGAGAAATGATATATCTGGCCTGTTAATAGAATATGAGAATGTATGTAAAGACAAACCAGGTCGTACACCTTTAACTGTACATGATGTAGACGTAGGTGATGCAAGACCTATCAAACAGAATCCTTATAGGCTCAATCCAAGCAAGTTGGAAATGGTGAATAAGGAAATACAGTTTATGTTAGATAATGATATAATCGAACCGAGTCAGAGTAGTTAAAGTTCTCCTATTGTAATGGTTCCAAAGCCACTGATTACCGAAAGGTAAATGCAGTAACTAAGACTGACTCGTATCCAATTCCTAGGTTAGAAGATTGAATTGATAGGGTTGGAAATTCTGCCTATATCACAAAGATAGTCTTGCTTAAAGGATATTGGCAAGTGCCACTGACTGACCGAGCCAAAGAGATATCAGCCTTTGTTACACCTGAAGGCTTGTTTCAATGCAAAGTCATGCCTTTTGGAATGAAAAAAGCACCAGCAACCTTCCAAAGGTTAACAAATCAAGTGATTGCTGGACTTGACAATTGTGTCGTGTACATAGACGACATCCTAGTGTACAGTGATACTTGGAATGATCATATGAATCATTTGAAAGCACTGTTTGAGAGGCTGGACAAAGCCAATCTAGTAATGAATCTGATGAAGAGTGAATTTGCCAAGGCGAAGGTCACATATCTTGGTCATGTAGTTGGTCAAGGGCAAGTGCTACCAAGAGAAGCCAGATACAAGCTATCTTAGACTTCCCAATTCCCACAACTAAGAAAGAATTGCTCAGATTCTTAGGTATGAGTGGCTTCTACAGGAAATTTGTTCCAAATTACAGTACAGTGGTTAGCCCTCTGACAAACCTGCTGAAGGCAAAAGTGAAGTATGTTTGGTCTGACGAATGCCAAAGATCATTTGAGGAAATTAAAGGCCATTTTGGTGAATGAGCCTGTTTTGGCAGCTCCAAACTTCACAAAGCCGTTCAAAGTCGCCATTGATGCATGTGATGTTGGAGTAGGAGCAGTATTGCTCCAAGAAGATGAAGAAGGCATCGAAAAACCAGTGTGCTACTTCTCTAAGAAACTCAATCGGTTTCAAAAGAAGTATTCAACTATTGAAAAAGAGGCCCTGAGTCTCGTACTAGCCCTTCAGCAGTTTGAGGTGTATCTAACCAATGGAGAGATTACAGTCTATACAGATCATAATCCTCTTTTGTTTTGGGAGAAATTCAAAACAAAGAACCAAAGACTGTATAGATTGAGCCTAATGCTCCAACCATTCCCATTGAAAATTGTACACATAAAGGGAAAGAATAATGTAATTGCTGATGCTCTTTCAAGAGTATAAAAAGTGAAATTATTCATGCTTTTGACCAAGTGTGTCATTTGAAGAAAATGTCTTTGATGTTCATTTATTTAAGCATGTTTATTTATGTACTATACCTTTGTACACAATATTGTAAATGATTTATCAAGATGACTTTGAATTTTAGAAAAGATAAAAGAAAAAAAATAATCTTAAATAAACCTTACCTACGGTAAAGCTTTCTTTTCCCCGGTGGGGGAGGCGTTATGTATAAGAAGAATTGTAAAAGCAATTACATTCATCTATTAGTCATTTCCCCTTTAATGATGATCAAGAACATTCCACAACATGTTTGTAAAAGCTTTTGTTAAGCAGGCCTCTGCCTATTTAAAGGCCAAGGATTATCGTTATTTGTCAATAGAGACTGCCAAAACAATAGGATTAGCTATGATTACTGAGGTTATTTAAGAGTGTGATTGCTCCTGAAAGAAGGAGAATGTTCTTTTAAAAGACAATACCAGAAGCTTCCATAATAGTGAATACTAGAAGCCTCTAGAATAGTGAATACTAGAAGGATCTAGAATAGTTGTAATTAGTATATAAAGCTGGCAGATTCTTCAAGGACATCATCACATCATATGAGATCACTTCACCAGATCAGATCAGAGCTAAGAGTTTCACTCCAGACTTTATTTCCACCTGGAATATTTATCTTCTGTGGAATTATTTGCCCGCCATCAATGAACTGTTTGCAGTTATTTTGAGAGAGGAATTCTCAGTTCTCATCGAGATCATCAACCTCATCAACCTGTTTAATGAACACTTTTCAACCCATGGATTGCTGAAATTGACTGTTAATCATCATCAACATCGTCTTCACGGACATTTCAACTCATTACAGTGACTCTTGTTATTCATCGTGCTTCAACATCAGTTTCATCATCGCCATCATTGTGGACTTTTATCTGGATACTATCATTTTGATTTACTATTATAACCCTCGATTTTACATCGGACACTTCAATAGATTGATGTATGATAAATATTTATTTATGTTTTATTAGTTTTTTTTTAGTTTTATATTTCCTGTAATAAAAAAAGGAAATTCAATTTAAATCTTCTTTGTTATTTGCTGCAGTATCGTAACAATGTAACCTGGATAACAAAAACAAAATAACATTCTGTAATAAAAGTAATCTTTTATTTCCACTTAATGATGGATCATGATGAATAAATATTGATGTCACTGGCGGATCCATGGGGCACAGCCGGCCCGTGCCCCCCCCCCCTTGAGAGGTACAATTAAAATCTTAGCAACTCAAGTGTGCCCCCTTTTTAAAGCGAGACCCTTTTCTGCTCGCTAATTATTTTTGTGGACGTGTTAGTACATGTAGGTGGACAACTTTTTTGTGTGTCATTTTTCAGGAAAATGTGCCCCCCCCTTGAAAAATCCTGGATCTGCCCCTAATTAATGTGATACGTTAAATGTAAATGATACAATTATTGTTCAGTCTCTAGAGCAATACCTCAATGCAGCTAGTCCAAGTGGATGTCAGGTTCCCAATGGGTTTGACGTCATATGTGGGAAGCTGCCCCATGACATTTTATGCACTACAAAATGGTTCATAATTGTTTGTAAAAAATATTTCAGGAGCGTAAGTGAAATGATTTGTTTCTTGATATAAACTGAAGATATAAAACAAATGATTTTTTTTTCTAGAAAATTACATTTCATTATTATTTTCTATACACCAAATATGGGAAAACTGATCGCAAATTACGTCATCATTAAAATATGAAAGTATAGCTTTTTAATCTTTGATGGATTTCCTAAAACCCTCACCAATATCATTTTATTTTTTCTGCTATTCTGCAATGAATTTTAACTGAGGCTGAACTTCCCCTGTAATGAATTAAGTACAATTGCGATCAAGATTGTGCTTCAAATTGAATATTAATACAGCGATTTGACATGAGAAGGCCGTCCGTGAGAGTCCAACAAAAATAAGATATTCCAGCCAAAAGATTATCAATTTGGTACAGACGATCTATCTATGATTTTTAAAATGTCACCCTTTCCATCATCTTTATTTTCTTACAACCTTTCTTATTCAATCTATGTAGGACTTACATGCGGGGGCTTTTTAATTAATTTATTTTTTTTGCATGGGGGTTTAAGACCCTTTTTACCTATACCATTATGACCTCTGCCATTATTACCTCTGCCATTTTTACCTCTGCAATTTTTGCGTCTGCCATTTTTACCTCTGCCATTTGCGGATGACACACTTGTCTATCCAATCGTGATATTGATATCATAGGGAGGAATGCTACACTTTCAAAACTATCTAGCGGGTTTCGAGGTAATATGCTATCACATTTTAAAGATAGGAAGGCTAAGGGTAACTGTGATTTAAGATTAAAACTTGACAATCCCTTTTTTAAGAAAGGTGTTTACTTATGATTATTGGAATGTCCGTTAAAATCAACCTTACTGGAACGATCACTTGAAACACATCAGTAAATCATTTTCTCGAAAAACTACACTATATTGAATCTACATTGAACCTGACGAAATAATATGAATTTTTGCACAATAGTCTTATTCTACCTGATGTGTCATGCTGCAATTTTCTTTGGACAATATCAAGGAAAGTCACATATAAAGTTCTTCTGTTGTTAACAAAGCAATTCATATTTTTGCTAGTTGGTTTGGCCATATTGAACTGCAAAGTCTTGCTGTTGATGATATCCATTTTCTTCAAACTTCCCTTTTAATCTATCGATTTAGTGCCAGAATGTTACCTGCCCGCTCTTCCACTAGATTTTCTGTTGCCTTTACATGCCGGGATTATAAGCTAAGAAAACCTTACATTTTTATACTACCAACTGCAGAACATCTCTCAGCAATGTAAACTGCATTCTTGGCCTTTCCTTTCCAGTGATGAAGCAAAGACAAATTAAGACCTGGTTTATCCTCCAGGAGCGACCAAAGACATTCCAACGTGTCACTACCGGTATGATTACTTTTAATCGAATCTAGTATTTGCAAAGTGCTTCATTTTATTGCTAACGTTGAAATTTTTGCCTACTATTTGAGAGTTCGGGTTGTTTTGTGAGAATTGTTTATGTTCTAGTTGGTCTATCGTGAAAGTGAATGTAAAATCTGTTTGCTTTAATAACTTAGGTTTTCCATGATTAAAATTTTACATTAGCAATATCTAAATCATATTTTGTTGGTTAACATTTGGATAGAATGTGAATCCTATACATATTATGTTTCCAGATATTTGGGCGATCCCACATGGGGGGATATCAATAGTAGCAGATATGTGGACAGTTGCATCACAAAATTTATTAAATCGCTTAAATTGTAGTCGAAGTAACTATGACAGATGATTTGTTAAATCAAAAAATAAATTAATGCTATAATGATATCATTTTTATCAGCGATAGAACTTACGAATTAACTGTGTCCACATCCTATGGATCTCCTCCTCATCCACATCGCATGGTTCTTGACGGAGTGATCACTGACATTCTACCTGTATCTTTTCACTACCGGTATAATAACTTCTTTAAAAAATATTGTATATTTCAAGTTCTATATTATATTGCTATTGATTTAATACCGTCTGTCATTTCATACATCATCTCTGTCTCTCTTGATTTTTACTTTATTTGGTGGTCTGTTGTTTAACCCTGATCATTCATTTTTTTTTTATTCTCAAAGTTTGTCACAACGCTATCGACCATAAAAATCTACTTTAATTTTCAGTACATCTATCAAGACTGCCATGAATATGTCGCGACAAACTTCACAAGGTCATCAGATTATAATGACGTCATCCAGTCGTCATTTGTATTTATATGTATGTATTTATGTATATATATTTTAATGATAAATCTTTTTTATTATCATCTTTTACAATAGACCAAAATGTTTCATTGGACTTTACTTTGAGTTATAAAACTTTCTGTCTGATAAGTCACACGAAGTTAAACCAATTGGACCTTCTTTCCAAATAATCATAACGACACACAAATAAGATTAAAATCTTTGAGCAAGTTTGTTTTCCTCACCCCCATTTGATATTTCTAGTTTCAAAGTTCTATTTGTTCACCAGATAATACGATACGATGTATCATGTACGCTGCTTTATCATGTTCATATTATGCACGTCTTCATTAGGTTGAGCTTATTTTTATTTAGGTCCACGTTTTCCTCCATGATGTCATGTGATGTAGATAAGTTATAAACTCAACATCCCCATTATAAACATAATATCATGAAGGGTTTGTGACGATACTCTACGTACCCTTCCTGACAATCCAGGGGTCGTTTATCGAAAGGGTGGGTTGAGGGAGGGGTTAAATGACGGTGCGAGGTAAAAATGGCAGAGGTAATGATGACAGAGGTGAAAATGGCAGAGGTAGAAATGGCAGAGGTGTATAATGAAAATGATGATTGCAATTCGTCTTTATAATCATCGTACCGTACCGCAATTGAGTAAGACTTAACTGGGATTCTCCTCTTGAGTAGAATTTGAAATCCTGATTGAGATTTCGTGTTCGTGATTCTAATCACGTTCTAGTTTGGCTTCATAAGTGTTAAAAATTCGTCGTTAGCCTGATTTTTCACTGGAATCATTAAAATTACGATTTTTGTACTGTGTGAAAGGGCGAGTAAACTGTTCAATTTTTTTTCTGACGAATATTTACACATCCTGATCATAAATTTAATCAACAACATGACTAGTTATGATTAGTGACCTTTGTAAGCATTTTAAGCATTATGCAAATGAAAGCTAGTGATAAACGTTAGGATATAGACTTTTCATTGGTTAAAGTCAAGAATATTTTAGGCGTGGTTTGATAAAAATAGGATGAGGAGTATAATAGTAAGATATCGTCTTCAAGATCAACCACCAACAGTCTTTCATTTCTGAAACTGATTACCAGCATCCGAAGACGCAGTTACACTACTTGACATATTAACAGGATTTTCAATACACCTGATTTAGAAAGCTACCATCATTCCTACTTCTGAAAAGCTGAATGATTGAACAGGTTGAGTGCTGATTCGTATATCAATTTTATGTTTAGAAAGGTAATTGTTTTTCTCTTCTCTTTAAGTGAATTTAATTTTACCTAGTTCATTTTCTTTTTCTTTTCTATAAGTGAATTTAATTTCAACTAACACCAAAGCTTGTCATTTGTTTGACAACGCCCACTATGGTCACTTTTCTTTTTTCATGAAAAGCGAATCCCAAAACATACTTGTGATATTCCAGATATCTTCGTACAGACCCGTCAATGGATCAGAAATTAGCATTGGTTGCAACCAAATGCTTTAAGCACAAGCACTTGCTAGCCAAACAGAAGATAATGAATTGGCAATTGCTTTATTTCATATGCATAACCCTCTGCTTGTGTTTAAACCTTTTTTCTTGACTTGAGAAAGCAAATCGCTAGCGGATTGAACAAAGGTGGGAATCGAATGCAAATATGTGGCAGATATCGCTTCTCTTCAGTATAACTTTTTTTCCTTAGACTTGGTGTCAAACTATTCCTTTAACTTGGGCCAGATGCCTAAAAAAGGAGCAATTGCTTTTGCTTGACTTTTGCTTGATTCCGTATGCATAAAAATGAGCAAGCAAATACCTTTGCTAGTAAGTTCAAGCAATCGTTAACTTACTGCTAGCATTTCCTTGACGATTAAGCTATTACTGAAAAATTTTGCTTGTGCGTTTAAGCAATTGCTTGAGTTTTTTCAAGCTTCGTCAAAGCAGCTTGAGCGTTTCTTTATCATGGCGTCCGCTTTTAAAATTATGTTTACATTGGCGGTTCCGAGGGGTCCGCCCCCCCCCCTTCTATTTGCGGAGCAAAAGAAAGGTAAAGGGGGAGAAAAAAGGAGAGGAGGTAAAAGAGGGGAAATAAAAGGAGAAAGACGAGTGAATTAAATCAGGTGAGGGGAAGACTTAGGGGAAAAACATGTTACTATAATTTTTACGCTCGCATTGCCTGTTCGATGAGATACATATCTTGCTCAAAAGGCTGATATGAAGCTTAAAATATCAAGTTTTGAAGTCAACATGCAAAACATATTTCAATTAGGATATCAAGCTTTCATTATTTTGTTTGATTTACAAATTGATTTGTTAAAAGTGCTCTGTAAAATTTCTTTTTTATAGCAGTTTATCACAAATTTCGGCTCCCAATTTGCGCTCGCATTTATTTTTAAAAAGACATTAACCCATACATCGTCTTCTTAATTACAAAAGTGCTTAAAATATCATCATTTCGTGCCTTAATTTTAACAAGTTTTGCGCTCTATTTATGCCTTTTTGATTGATAAAGAAGATAATAAAATTTTGATGGATTCATAATGACTAAATTGTCCCATTTTTCAGAATGGAATATCGACAAGTTTCACGTAGCGCCTAAGAAGAGAAATATGATCATCATTTTTATATGATGACACAATTTCCATAGAATGTCCCGGTCCTAGGTCAAAATGTTGATAAAAAAATATCAGCTCATATCATTTATCATCAGCGATCCACATCTATATTGAAATTTTCCTACACAATGCTTAAAATAATGCGTAAAGTTTACCCATTTTAGATCGGAATATCGAATATGTTGCTTATATTTGGTCATCAGATGCATAATCAAGAGCAAATGCTTTTGCTAGGCTTTTGCTTGTTTTCATATGCATAAAAATGAGCAAGCAAATGCTTTGCTAGTAAAATCATGCATTTGTTTTTCCTTAAGTCATATGGATTTTTCTTGGACTGATAATATTCTTGATTTTTTTTCATATTTCAATGAATGTAAATAAAATTAATTTGAACTTGATAAATTTATAGAGTTGCTATTTTGCTAAGCTTTTGCTTGATTCCGTACGCATAAAAATTAGCGAGCAAAAGCTCAAGCAATTTCTAATGCCTATATTAGCGTTTTCTTCACGATTAAGCTATTGCTAAAAAGCGTATGTATAAAACGAACATTTTGCTTGTGCGTTTAAGCATTTTCTTGGTCTATGTAAAGTTCCTTCAAAGGGGGGGGGGGGGGTTGTTGCACCCACAAATGTAATAACGCCCACAAATGTAATAACGCCCACAAATGTAATAACGCCCACAAATGTAATAGCACTTTACCCACAAATGTAATAATTTTTTATCGCCCACAAATGTAATAATGACTTTACCCACAAATGTAATAAATTTGAAGGGATTTTTGGCGAATCCGTTCTAAACTAAAATCCTATAGTAATGCGTTCATATAGCACAAAAGTGCAGTCTTTTTTCAGACCGGGTTAATAAAACATCAAAGTACAAGTCCAAAGTCTTTCTTCCAGACCCGGTTGTTTCAAAAATTATATAAATCCAAAGTCTTTTTTCCAGACCCGGTTGTTTAAAAAAAATATAATAAAAGTCCAAAGTCTTTTTTTCCAGACCCGGTTGTTTAAAAAAATGTGATATAAGTCCAAAGTCTTTTTTCCAGACCCGGTTGTTTCAAAAATTATAATATAAATCCAAAGTCTTTTTTCCAGACCCGGTTGTTTCAAGAATTTTAATAAGTCCAAAGTCTTTTTCCAGACCCAGTTATTTCAAAATTTATAATATAAGTCCAAACTAATATACGATAATGATATTCCTGTGGAAAAAAAATGGGAATCGAGCTTAGTCTTTTCTCCAGACGCAGTTAATTAAAACTGGTGGAATTAATGTCTTTGTTGTTGTTTCAACTTATACAGTGTATATTGTGAATATATGCACTAAGAGTAAATTGAGAATCAAGCGTAGTCTTTTCTCCAGACCCGGTTACCTGTTATTTAAACATTATGAATAACAGTTCAAAAACAGTATAAAGACCCCATAATCTTATTAATGCTGGATATAGCGTAGTCTTTCAGCCCGACCATTTTTTTTTCTTCCAAAAAAAAACGCTAATAGTAAGAATTAAAAAAAATCAAAGTCCAAGACCAAACAAACCTTCAACCTAAGAACCTGTTTGAAAAGAGGTTTAGAGTGTTGTCTTTTAATATTCCAGACCTAAAACAGTTACGAAAATTTTTTTCTAATATAAGACCTTTTATTCTTGGAATTCGTGGAATAACACGAGTTTTAAAACGTACTCTTTCCTCCAGACCCGGCTATTAAAAAAAAGTAACTGAAAAACTTCGAATCTAAGACCAAATTTCCAAAGTTTCACCCAGTAAAAATATGTCTTTTTTAAAATAATACTACTACCCCTACAAAACATTGTAATAACGCGTGGGTAAAGCAGACATCCTTTCTCCAGACTTGGTTCCTATTTGAAAAATAAAATAGCTTTTACAAATATTCTAAAGCGAATACCCAGTAATCTAATTACTGTGGAACATGAATACCGATTGTCGAAGATCCGACTTTCCTCCAGACACAATTATTTCAGGAATAAAACAAATCAATAAAAATCAACCCCCAACAACGAATCTAAGAACCAACAATCCTCCAAATTAAGACCATGCATGTAGAAAAGCACATGTTTAGAGCGTTGTCTTTATTCCAGACCCGGTGATTTAAAAATGATTTAAACAATCCTAAAAACAAAAGACTCATATTCTTATTCTTGTGAAATAACACGAGTATTATGCTTAGTCTTTCATCTGGACCCGGTTTTTTTTAAAAGATAAAGAAATATTGAAAAGAATGACAGCTGAGACCAATCTTCAAAATTAACCCGTTGCCAACGGGAGCCGGATATATACGGTTCCCTAAAACTTATTCATGTACGGGAGCCGTATATAGTCGGTTCCGCAAAGGCTATTACTCGCATCCATTTGCAGGCTTTAAAAATACAATTTCATACTATGTTTCTGCCTTTTCTGTGTTATAATTACAATGTCCATTAATTAAACTACACATTCCAGAAAGTCATACGTTTTTACCTTTTGTTTCTATAGTTTATAAAGCATTATAAAACGAGTTATGCTTCGAAGAGAGTCCAATATTGGCGTACAGTGGGCATTGCCGCGATGGAAGCTTGATTTCAACGATTTTCAGTTTCGCAGAACCACGTATATACCGTAATCAATAAAAGTGAGGGAAAACAATGGGAGCAGCGAAATGCAACCCAAAACGCACGCAGAGCTGCGTGCGTGCGCTGATATGATCAACGATAGATCGAAAACGATCGATACTTTATAAGATTGCTTGTGAGGTTTCAAAAAGTCCGGGGTTCGATCCCGGCCGCGGCACCTATGCCCGTGAGCAAGGCATTTAATCTACAATGCTCTTTTATCCTGCTTTTCAAAGAAATGAAAATGCTATATGCATTACTGCTAACTAGGTGTGCACTTCTTTTTTTAAAAAAATGGCGCCGTTGATAAAATATAGGAAGAAGAAAAATCAGGGTTTCAGTTTATAACACATCGATTTTTGTTTTCTTCTTTCATTTAGGTGCATTATTTTGCCTCTTGAAAATGGCTGTCATAATATTCAACTTCATGAACTGATCAAGCTAGATCAAACTAGAAGAGAGTACACGACTTTAAGTTGATATCGATTTCTATAATCCTAAACAAAAAGTGTATACAGCTGGCTATTGAGAATACCTCGGATCGTACGTACACTCTATTTTGTTCTAACGATACGGATGTGGTAATTGATGGAGGCATGGCCCCCTTTCCTTTGAAAATCACAAAAGGGCATCCAGCGAAGGTCGATAAAGTTGCCACTTACTAACAATGTAAAAGAGTGACTTGAAAGGGAAGGATGTACGGATGAATTCACACTTTGTCAGTTTGGTTTAACACCAAAGAGTGATAAACGCCGTGACATAGGCATAATCATGCTAATGAAGACTAATATGTGTTATTTACGATGTACAAAGTATATGAAGCATGTTTTATCCATATCAGTAATCTCATATGAATTTTCGAAAAAAATCTAAGGTTTCCCCAATTGATTTTATTCTGATTGAGTATGTTATCGTGGTTTGGTTTGACCTGCATATAAAAAAATGTGATGCGATAGGAATCCAGAGCATGGAGTAAATATGCATTCCATGGATATATTATTCGAGAAGATAGAGGGAATGAAAAGCAGAATATATTAAAATAAAATATTTATGTTTATGTCTGCAAACAGGCCTATAATGCTTTTCACGGAACAAATGATGTAAGCCGGGTAATGAATAAGTAGAGCGCCTTGATCACAATGTTTAGTGGATATTATATGAATTATTAATCATTATCATCATGCGGCTCGTTTAATTTTTTTTAATTGCTTGTTAGAAGGGTGCGAGAAAAACGGCATAAAGCATATTGTGATTCCATATACGTCCATTCAATTATTTGTTTCATTTTTGGCCGTACTCCATAGAATATAACAGACGTTCAACTTTGATAAAGATAAATATGAGATAAAGCAATCAGTACATGAATTGATTAATAAAGACAATTAATTAATTAATTAGAGATAATATATATCACTTAATATGAGCTGGAATATGATATTTAGGCAGGCGAGAATGGCCTTTCTATGTATCTCTTTTGAAGCACGCTCTTCCTCTTACAGTTCTCTAATTAACTCGTTATATTTGTATTTTCATCGGAGCTCTTATGGATTGTTGGCTACAAGGAAAAAGGAAGTGGAGAAATAAAACATAAGAATTATTTTAATACATCGAAATTCTGTAAAGGTGAATGTACCAGGTGAGAAATTATATACACTTACGACATTTTAGAATTATACTTTGGCAATGCAGGTTATTATTTTCAGAGTCCTTTTTCATCTTGACGAAATTGGATATTAAAACAAACTGAACGCAGGAAATAATAATTTCCGAACGGAAAGTTCCTAAAATGTTAATCAAATCATATATTGTCCGAAAATTTGACAGTGAGTGTGGCGAAACAAATGGGGGGGGGGGGGTTAATGATGGAATATAATTATATGCACTAGAATAAAAAAAAGGGTATAAAATAGTAATGGTGTAACTTGGGTTGCGATTTCATTGCTGACCTCTATTTCTCCCCCCCCCCCCTTTGCTTGTCAGAAAAAAGTAAAGAAAAAGTAGCGCATTTATAGTCCCCTCCACCAAGAATTCCTTGGTTCACCGCCGATCTCTGACAACTAGAATACCAGCAAAACCGAAAATGTCTTTCTGGTCACACTCATTTTTTTCCATTTTAAATTGACCAACATATACTTAAGTTATTTTTTCTTGCATTTTCCATGAATTACTAATCATTTGTTGATCATTAAATCCTTTGCACATACATGTCAAGAAAATAACCACACACGTTCTAAACTAGTGAAATAAACTGAGAATTGAGTAAGTTCACAATAAATAAAACGGTTTGCAGGGACTTATTGTATATTCTTGGATAATGAAAGAAAGGCAGAATGTCTTGTTTTTAATACAATTTTAATTACTAGAATCATTTGATACATAATATTCATTTTTTTACACAAATACATGGCAACGTCTCCGTTGGATTTTAAATTAAGGAAATAATTTGGAGGTTTTTGTTGAACATTTCTCGACGACGTATAAAATCTAGAAATCATTTGAAATTGATTATGGGCCGAATATGCCGGGCACCTATCCTAATGTAGGTTCTATTTTTTAGTATGGGTTGGGCTTGGAGGGCCGGGTTTGGACATATTTCTGTGATGACGAGAATATACTCAGAAGGGAAAAATAGAGAGAGGGCCGGGGGGCACGGAACGGGAGATGAAGAAGAGAGAGAGAGCATAACCCACTTGTCTGCGCAGTGTTGTAGTACATTTTTTTCGATTAAAAGCGCCTCGTATGAAATTGAACCCTCTCCCCCCTGCGTAAGCTACTGATTGAATAGAAGGGAAAAAAGTAAAGGGAAAATAGAGGAGAGAGAGAATATAAGTAGAGGTTGACTAGAGGTAAGGGGATTAGAGAGAGTAGAGGGGGTGGCATTCATGACAATAACAATAATATTTTTCAATCGAATTAAACTATTTTTTTTTATTCTTTACATGTAAAATATTCAAATGTTTACATAATATCAATGATAACAATTATAAACATTACTATCAACACTAACAATGATAATAACAAATAATAAAAGAAAATATAACAATCGGATAATAAAAAAATAATAATAATATTGATAATAATAACAACAACAATGGTTAAGATTATGAATATAATAATGATAAGACAAAGAAAAAGATAAAATAAAAAAGCAGACGAAACCGAAAAAAGATGAAGGGAGAAGATAATGGTGATCATGGGGGATGGGGTGGGCTAACTTAAGTAATTGGATGATAAATGATAAATAATCTTCATAATAATTGTCGTATACCACCTTGCAAATTTTAATCGAGAAGATTATGATTTCTTGTTCAGAAAGTATTACTTGTATGCATATAACGATATTTTGAAGATTCATGTTTTGGGGGGCATACTTTTAAAAGGAAATATCATATTCTTCATTTTTTTCATTTTGCATGAAGAGAAAAACAGAGAGAACAAAATTAAGCAAAATAGGACGACGGGAGTAAAAGAATGAGAATAGGTATAAAGAGAAAATAAGACGACGAAGAAAAAAGGCGAAAAAAGAAGCACAAGCAAATTCATAACAAGAATAAATAGAAGGGAAAAAGAAAGAGAAAACTTAGGAGATGGAGGTGTAGGATTACACAATTATCAGTGAAGAAGAAGGAGGAGAAAATGAAAAGGGAGCATTATAAAAAAGGAAGAAAAAACAAGGAGGATTTCATTTGCAAGAGGAAACAAAGCAAGACTATATCAAGGGAGAAGGGGGGGGTCTATAAATAGGAAGTATAAGAACAAAAAGATGAGACAGAGATCGAACAAAAGAAGAAAGGAAATGAGGATGATAAGATAAGAAGAATATCGAAAAAAAAGAATATGAGAAGAAAAGAAATGAGAATAATAATTTTGATAATAATAAGAGGATCGAAAAAGAAGAAAAGGAAAAAGAAAGGAAGGGAGAATATTATGATAATAGTAATATCGAAAAAGAAGAAGTCCAAGAAGAACTTCAAAACCCACATCACCAACAATACATTCTCAAAGAAGTCACTCTGTGCGGACATAATTATAGCACTGGAGCGACAGGTGAGCTCTGAACTCCGTGCAGCCAAAACAGGAAATGAACTACGCATGCGCGAAAACTATCGATCGATCAATTCACTCATCGTGGATCGCACACACGCTTTTGTAATCAACGATCCAGCTCGCACGCACGGAACAATGGAGCTGTTCGAACTTGACATGGCCGGCTGATTAATCTCGTTTGGGGTGTTAGAACCTATTCTACTATGCCGTCGCGAACGGGTTAAACCCACTTAAAATGCTTGGGCTTAGAGTGTTGTCTTTACCCCTCACCGACGTATATTATAACTTTTGAAACGACCGGGTCTGAAAAAAAAGACTTTGGACTTGCATTATAATTTTGAAAAACCGGGTCTGGAAAAAGACTTGGACTTGTACTGTAATATTTCATTAACCGGGTCTGGAAAAAAAGACTTTGGACGTATATTATAATTTTGAAACAACCGGATCTGGTAAAAATACTTTGGACGTATATTATAATTTTGAAAAACCGGGTCTGGAAAAAGACTTGGACTTGTACTGTAATATTTCATTAACCGGGTCTGGAAAAAAGACTTTGAACTTTTGTGGTATATGAACGCATTACTATACAGGATATTAGTTTAGAACGAATTCGCCAAAAAAATCACTTCAAATTTATTACATTTGTAGGTAAAGTCATTATCACATTTGTGGGTAAAGTGCATTATTACATTTGTGGGTAAAGTGTTATTACATTTGTGGGCGTTATTACATTTGTGGGTAAAGTGTTATTACATTTGTGGGCGATCAAAATTATTACATTTGTGGGTAAAGTGTTATTACATTTGTGGGCGTTATTACATTTGTGGGTAAAGTGTTATTACATTTGTGGGCGTTATTACATTTGTGGGCGATTATTACATTTGTGGGCGATTATTACATTTGTGGGTGTAACAGGGGTTCATAATTTTTTTTGCCGGACAAGTTGTCAGATTTGACATCTTTCCTCGATTTTGATTGGCTGTGAAGCACTGTAACTATGGTAACTGTCGGATAAAATGGGACTTGTCGGATAAAACGTCTGACAAGTCCTTTCATGAAATGCTCCCCAGAGCAGCTTGAGCGTTTGCTCGATCAGCCCGTTCGCGTAACTGAGAGAGAACCCGAAAGTGTACAGAAGCCTGTAAACATGTATAACCTTCATGTTTTCTTCCTAATATAACAATGGGGCCTTACACGGCGTATGCCTTTCTGCCCATGGGGCAATTGAACAAATTCTAAAGAAGTGCAAGAAAGCAATATTATTTTAGCGTCTTAACCCTAAAAAGACTGGGCTATTTGAGATGTATTGAGGACCGAGATTAGAAGGGGGTCACAATGCCCCCTTTTAATCTCGGTCACCTTTCATGCGATCAAGGCTAAATTTTGCACGCACATTCCTTACCAAAAGAAACTACTAGCCATTTTTTTTAATTGAAAATAATTATCGTTTATTAATCAGGAATAAAATATACAAATCTTTTCGTAAAAATACATTACTTGCATGTTTGACATCCAGTTTTACTTCAAATTTTAATTTTCAAGATAAAATCTATGTTATTCTATTTCTAATTCAAATTCAATTATTTCACATCTCTTAAAAAAGGGTACAATGTAATAGTGAGTTAATCTAATTGAGTAGACACAACATTGACAGTTGTACATTTTTAGACAAAATTGATAACTGAAGACAAAACATAAAATATAAAGTATATGAATGGGATGTGAGGGAGTAACAAAAAGCCATTGGCCTATCTAGGCTACTCCTTTTTACATTCATAACTGATATAAGATAACATAAGATAAGATTTTTTAAAGGTTTCCGGAAAATAAAATGGCGACAGCCAAATAATTTCGTATGTATTTTCCTCTTTTTAAATTTTCTATTCATTTCTGTGTCTTTCATCTTTTGTTTGTTTATTTTCAATGGAAATTATTACAGACTATTTAAAACCTAAATTAGACCCTCAATTAATCAAGCAGACCCATTAGAAGGAAGACTGATGGCCCTTTTATGAATTTCATCTTCGACAGAATTTGTACACAACTTATAAATATGAGCCATTTTCGGTTTAACATTGTCTCGTAAAAACTCACGTGGCATTCTGATGCTATACCCGTAGGTCGAATGTCTTTAAGAAAGGCACAAGACATGAAAAAGTCATACAATTTTGCGGCGCTTTTTTTTCGTTCCAGAAATATCGCGCGAAGCGGCGAGTGGGTGGGAGGGGCATCATGCCCCTGTCCTTTTAGGGTTTAAATTAGAAGTTCTGGGGGGGGGGTATTCTGAAAAGTCTCGTAAGTTTCCACTTAAATTTCCTTTTAAGTTACCCATTTAATGGAGTGCTAATGTACCTCCAAATTCGTATTCTGAAAACTCTGTGAGCGCTCAATTAAGTCCCTTTAGGCCACTCCCCTACTGAGCCGAATTAGCCAATCAAACGCGCTCTTACCGCAACGTAAAATTTTCTCCTAGCGCTCAGTGTCTCTTCACTTTGCTGCCTTGCAGCGCAGCGCCCGGCTGCTGCAGGTGCACTGCACCATGATCTTGACACAAATAATTTTTGCTGAAAAATAATGCTTAAGCATTTGCACTGGAGATTAGAGGTTCGTTATGTTGTTGAAATTAACTGTTGTCTTTTGGCTTTCTCTCTCATTTATTGTACCTTTGTGCTTTTCTCTTTTTTCGAACGCGTTCTCATTTTCACAACTCCCTATTTGAATCCATTCGTAGCTTTCTTTCTTTTTTTTTACAATGTTTTAGATGCCTCTGTCTCGGGGCCATGATGAGGGGGGTTCTTCTTTAACTTAATTCCTACTTATTTTAAAAACTACATACTTTTCATTTATATGAGAAATCTTCTCCAACAAAATTTGAATAAACATATTCTAAAAATCAAACAAGCATAATTTTAAAAAAGCCAAAATTTTACTGAAATTTGATGTACAAACGTTATGACATTTATAGGTTTTTATAGGTGGGGAAAACGATGGCATCACTCACTATTTTTGTCTTTTGTATTTTATTCTATATTCGTTTAAATACTAAAGGGGTCTATGGTTATTTTTTTCATTGTCAGAAACAAGGTTTAATTCACCCCTGCACATTGCTGCAACTACCATGATTTGGCAATTTCATTATTGTCAAAAAAGTGTGCAAAAACAAAATAGTTTAGGATGCTAATAATAAAAGAAAATATAGAAAAAAGAATAGTCATATTTTCCCTATAAGTACACAAATATTTCTGTCTCATTTCCCCCCCTTTTCTAATTTATTTATTATCAAATATAGTCCCTAGGCCCTATTCCTTATTTTACTTGTTTCTATACACCACCTTTTCCCCCTATTCCTATAGCTCTCCCTTTATTCTCTCCCCGGATTCTCTTCCTTCCTCCTAGTATTAAACCGATTTGATGATATTTATACGAAATGAAAGCCACATTTAGTAAGATATGATGAGACTTAATGGACCTCTTATCACCATTATCTTCCCCCACTGGAAAGTCCGCTAATTGAGCGCTATGAGACTTTTCAGAATACCAAAAGTCTCGTAACTACCAACGAACGTAGAGGGCAGCAACACACAAGCGTGTTGCTCTAAGGAAGGTCAACTCGATACGCGCATGCAACTGAGCTGCGCGCATATTTTATTGTTCATGACAACTAAATCAAATGCCGATCAAATACAACAACAAATTAGCAGTGATCAAGAAACGAATATGAAAGAATATGACTACAACGATATCAAAGATAACATTAAAAAATATGTTGAGGGATATACATAAATATGAAAACATACTTTGATATTTAAAACTTTACAAATGCAAGTTTCAGGAAACTAAAATCATTACCAAATCGGTGACTGTTGTTATCAGCAATTTCACCAGACGGCTGAATTAGGTGATTTGCGCCGAGACGATTTTGTGACCACTCCCATAGCATTTCGGGATTGAATATGTCCACCTTATTTTCTCTGGGCTCTTCGCTGAACCCATCATCATTCTATGCTTAAGCTACATTATGCTCCGTCGTCTGGTTAGATTTCAACCCCCTAGTCTAGCACTGGTAGTTGTTCTGCTAGGCGTCGATCAGCATTTATGTGCAGTCCATATAGGCCGTGACTTATTTATTTATTAGAGCAGGCAGCAATGCCAATGGGTATTTTAAAAAAATATTCACGTATCTATCAGTAGTATGTTATTTCTTTTCACCATTTTCCCCAAAACTTATAAATTTAGAAATACATTCCGATCAGTAATAAGTGAAGTCTACATCTAACCTAGATCTTGATCATGTTGATCGATAGACCAAAAGCTTCAGTCTCTGTATTTTGGTTGCTCTGCTGAACTGTGCTGGCTCACTCACCGATGGAGATTATAGTAAAATGTCAGAAATTGTTGAATAAATCCCCAGAAACGACGGTTATTCCTGTCTAGTTGATCGATAGACCCAAGTCTAAAGATCTAACTTTATTTGTCTAACTAGACAAATGCTCTGACCAGTCTCGATCTGTTTGTTGAAGATGTTGTTCCACACTGGATATCTAAATAGATCTAGAGTTTATATAGATCTATCACGACTTGTTGGTATGAGATAGTCTATGCAACAATAAAAAAATACTAAAATAATAATAAACTCAAAACAGATGAATTCCACGTTGTCTTTATAGTATAGGACGCCTAAATCTAGACCATTTGAGGGTTGGTCCATGCAAGCTAAGTTTGGTTCAATTAAGGCCAGCCTGCATGGGCTAGCCGCTAGGAGGTTATGATTTTTTTAGTCCGTTAAATGCCTACAGGGTAAAGTCTAGATCTAGAACTAGAAGATTTAATGGTTGAAAAGTTACCGTTAGGCCTTACCGTTAGGCATGAAATCTTTAAAATTCAGTTAGAAAATGCATAAAAATAAAAAAAAGTACGCGTTCTGCCAGCCAAGCCCAGGCCATGCAGGCCCAGGAAAATTTACCAATTCTTGCAATATGGCAAACAAATTATGTAAAAGTCTTTGATTGCACAGAATCAATGGTCAAATTAAGATATGGATGCTGTCTATCAAATCTACTTTCTGCCCAAAATCATAAATTAAGATGGTGTAAAATCTATCTAGCTCCCATTTCTTCTAGTCTAGGCCTAGATCTAAGTATAACTAAGGTTAAGTCTAACGCAAAACGATGATGGCAAACGATGTAACATTGCAATCGATTTCCCAGAATTGGTGATTTTTCTTAGAAATTATTGAAGAAAACCAGGGAAAATGTGAATAGGTGGCCATTTATTCAAGCTGTAATTTGGCTTTGGAAGTTTGGTTGCTCAATGATTATCGACCTTCGACGCGACGCAGCGCCTGGCTGTGCAGCTCAGCTGCAGCGCAGCGCGCAGCCAATGCAATGCATCCGATGCATGGGTTTTTTTTCGCCGTCCATAGTCTCGGACTCGAAGTTGAAATTTAGACCCGGATTTCGGGGATTCGGCGCCTTGTATTAAGATTTATAGACTTAAAAGTCAAATGCAATTTAAAATTTGAAATCTGACCTTGAACAATCATCGTTGATAAACATCAGCCCTGAAGCAATTGCACTTCAAATCAGACCAGGCAAATTAGACGTCATTGTGTATGTTGCTAGAAGATCTATGACGAGTCGACTGAAGCCCCAGCGCATCATCAACGTTACTAGTAGCTACGCGACCGGCCCAGACTCGGCGCACCCAGGCCAGAAAAATGACCTCGATTATTACGGTGGTTGTCTATGCATTTATTAGTGGTGCAGCGAAATTCAGCAGAGGAAAATAAGAGATAAGAGGTATCCTCGTCATAGACTTAATATTTCAAAATGAGAAAAAATGTCAAAATCATGATTATTTAAGCTAAATAATTTCTTTAAAAATAAAAGTAATATTTTTACCTAGAATAACCGACCTAATAATTGTTCATTAAAAATATTTAAAATTAACAAATGAAAAAAAATCAACTCGACAAATTTCCGAAAAGTCCCCCTTATTTTTTAGAGTGGTCACAAAATTCGAGCGGAGTTGACCTTCCTTAGAGCAACACGCTTGTGTGTTGCTGCCCTCTACGTTCGTTGGTAACTACTCAATTAAGTCTTCGCGCGGTCATAACGCGTACTATTGCAAGTGCGCGCAACGCAACCCAGCCAAATAAGGAAAGGGCACTTAAGTGACTTTTCAGAATACCAAAATGCTGATTGAGCGCTAATTGAGCGTTCAGAATACCGCCCCTGGGGAATTTAATGATATATTTTACCAATGCAAAATTCACCCATTTCCCTTTCATTTTCTTATTTTCCTTAATTGCTTCTTCTTAGTTATGGATTTGTTTAGTGATATTTTGAAAATATTTTAGTTAATTTCACTCAAATTAGTATTGCGAAGAATATTACCTAACAAACAGGATGATGAGTGACAAAATGACCGTTACCTGTAAAAGAGCAATTTAAAGCAATTTTACGCAGAAACCAGTAAATGACTTTTTCGAAAATGATGCCACTAATTCAGGTGGTCGATAAGCGTTATGAGGCTGCAAGCCATGCAAACTGAGAACATAAATACGTGAATACACGCTCACAATCATAGAGTACACTTTTCATGTAGTAAAGTGCCCGAAAACGGTGTGATTTCACACAATTTCGCGTGATACTGTATCTCATCCATTTAAATCTTTAACTTATGTGTTAGCTATAAAACACATGTATTCCCACTTAGCATGACAATGAGGGTATCTCTGATATTTACCGTTTGAAAAGTGAATGGGAAATAAAAACATGAACGACATTTTAAAGGGACACATCCATCAATTTTTCATTAGAATCATCATAAAGTTAGATCATGTATATGGCATAGCATTTCGCGTAGTAGTAGTAGTGGTAGTAGTAGTCATAGTAGTAGTAGTCGTAGTAGTAGTAGTAGTGATAATAATAACAATATAAAATAATAATAATGATAAAAAAAATAATGAAATAATAATAATAGACATTATTATGGCGCCATCTATCTAGTGATATCCTATTCCGAGGTGCACAAGAAAAAATAAAGAATGAGAGAGTTGGGATGAGTGTCAAAGTACCGTTCTCTGTTTTCGTTGGATGAGTGTCAAAGTAACGTTCTCTGTTTTCGTCCTTGTCCAGTTTCTGTAATTTTCTCCGAGCTCAGCTCTATTTTTTCTATAATTATTTGTATAGCTATCAATGATTACACATAAATTATTTGTTAAGGGCCTATCCACAACAAGCTTTTGCTTTACTTTAGGTCCATCCACTTAGAATCTGCTTTTATATTGTAATTATGCATACTATTTCGGAATGAGTTGTATGTTTTTCTTTGTATTTTGATTGATTTGTGGAAAATAAATGAAATGAAAAAATGAAATGAAATGAAGAACTAATATTGTTAAAAATATAAGACTTCGGTTTAGATTTCAAAGTCTTTAGTAATGATATAATCATTTTTAGATTCAATGGCAAATTATTCCGAAGAGAATGATACTAGCACGAATGCAGGGGTGACAGAACCGGGGGATGCAGGGGAAGCAGGGGGCACCCCCACGCCCTAAAAGCCCTTTTTTCAAATGAAGTACCCTATTTGAAGTAAAACCTAATACATTTTCGGTAAGAAAATCGTTTAAAAATCTGGAAAGAAAAAAACAAAATCAAATTATAATTACTAGTTGAACTTATTTGTTAGTACATTTTGACCTTCGAAAAAGCAAACAATCCCCTTATTTTTTATTCTATTTTTATGTTAGATTTTATCATATGAGTTCACGAGGATTTGGTTCATTTTTTTCATCTCATATTATAGAAGTCGAGAAAAGACGACGACTGCCTTCTATTACCCCAAACCAAATGAAGATGTCACCAAACTTCTCGATATGCTAGAGGCAGATCACCAGGAAGATTGAGTGAGTACCCTATAATCTATACAGAAATTAAAGGACTAGTTGACCCCAACAAAATTAAATGGAATAAGATGATAAAAATCCAGCGAGCTTAGCACTCAAAATGTCATTAAAATCGGGGTAAATAAGAAAGTTATGACGTTCTTAATTTTGGGCTTAATTTCACGAAACAGTTATATGAACATTCTGGTTGGTATTAAATTGTTGGACTGATTACGTCACCCACTCACTATTTCTTTCGTGATTCATTATATAAAAAATGATTTTTTTATTTCCTCATTGTGAAACAGAGATTTATTTATCTTGAATAATTCGAACCACTATTGAACTTTGTGGTTCAGTCAGGTTGGTCAATAAGTTGTCAAATCTGTAAAAATTGAAATATGGCTTACTTCAACCAATAAAAGATAAAATAAATAATGAGTGAGTAATATCATCAACTCTTTCATCTCCATATCCCTGGGTTGTGCATATTTTTTTTGACAGATAAGCGAAGTTTAAAATGTCATAAATATTTATAGAACAATCATAATCCTATCTTACACCTATCCACCCGGTCCTTTCATTGACTTCTATATTTTGAGCAAGTTTTCTATACTTGATAAAACTATGGTTAACGTAACAATTTTCCATAATTATTTAACCCTAAAACATTCTTCTAAAATTAAATGTCATGATTATGAATAATATGATCTATAAACTACATATTTTTCTGAAACTTTTCTTGTGGAATATTACATAAACATAAACACATTAATTATTATACCTATATTAGCTATTTTTTGTCATTTATTGGTGTAATGAATGCTCATGGGTGGAGTCCAGATCAAGGGGTATGAAAACCAGATGTGAAAAATCAGGGTCCCATGAGCATGCTGAGAAGGCTCGTTTGGCATGTTTGGGAACCATCTGGACCGACCGGGAAACCAGATGGCTTTTCAGATTCAAAATCACCCTAACCCTAAGGTCCAACACGGTGTGAATATGTGTGGTCTCAGGGGCGGTGGAACGTATTTTCTTTGGAGGGGGGGGGGCATTCATAAAAGCCATTTCTTTTGTCAAAATTTGATAAAAAGGGCACTTCTATGTCAAAATGGGCATTTTGGAAAACATTCTATTAGATTGCGTTTCTGCCTGAAGTAACTATGTGTTTCGTGGTAATTTACATGTACATGAGGAAAACCTTTTTGAAGATGTTTCTGATTGATTAAAGATATATTTAGCTCTCGTTTTGCATCTTGATGTCATGTATAGATACCCACCTGAAACTCGACACGGATATATGGGCACAGATAAAACATATGGGTCTCATATGCGTATTACCATCTTGATCCCATTTAGAAGTACACATTTGTAACCTATCTGGGTAATATTGGCACAGTTAGAACCCACATGTGTTCCATTTGCATATTAACAACTTGATCCCATTTACAAATATCAATCTGTAAACTAACTGGGAAATATGGGCACAGATAGAACCCACGTGGGTCCCACATGCGTATTAGCATCTTGATCCCATTTAGAAATACCCACCTATAACCCAAATGCGACATATGAAAACAGATAAAACCCACATGGGTCCCATGTGCGTATTACCATTTTGAATACATTTAGAAATAACCCAACTGGGATGTATGAAAGCAGATAAAACCCATATGGGTTCTCATAATCGTATTACCATCTTAATCCTATTTACAAATACCCATCTGGAACCCCACTGGGAAATATGAGCATAGATAAAACCAACATGGGTCCCACATGCACTTCACCATCTAATTCATAAATCCCCATCTGTAAATCAACTGAGATGACATCATGGACACAGCTAAAACCCACATGGGTCCAAAATGCGTTTTACCATCTTCAGCCCATTTAGAAATACCCATGCATCTATAATGCAACTGGAGTATTTCGAAAACAGATAAAATCCATATAGGTCTCATAATGCGTATTACCAGGTTTCACAGGCCTAATTCATTCCCAATAGACTCATGTGTTAAATTGGCACTTAAAAAAATTCATCAAAAATAAGGATGAAATTCGGGGGTCGAATGTTTACTACCAGTGGATAGGATATATATCTGGCAATCCATATCTGACCAGAAAAGGGTCCCTCGACCGGCTGATTTTAAAGATAAATTGGCGTGTTTAAAGACACCTTCGGGGGAGCAGATTCATCACCTCAAATGGCAAAATAGCCGTAATCCTTCCTCCAGTCAAAATATAGTCCAAAAATGGTGATATTTCTTCCCAATTTGGGAGAAGGAAGTTCAGTCATTATCAAAAATAGAATCAGTGTTAGATAGACAATCATATGCATACACTTTGTCAATCAGCCATACCAAAAAAAAAAATAGCAATGGGTTGGCTGGAATGAATATCTATATGGCCTGCCACTAGTGATTAGGCCCGTGTAACCTGTTTTGTATGGCACATGAAGGTTTCTTTTTAATTTACCTTCCTGGCTTTTCTTTAACATCTGTACACTCACTTTATCACAAAGAAATGCATGAAATATACAGATGTGTTATGTAATGACCAATTTTGATGTTACTCCTAATGTCTAGTGCCCTATGGATTTACACACATCCTACATGCCTATATGTAGCTCAACAATGGATGCAATGTAGGGCCCAAATCCTATAATGCAAATTGTAGATATGAATAGTGTGCATATCTGGATTCAAGATCTGCCCACAATATAAATACCAGATTCACATGAGTTAAATTAGATAACAATAAAAAGAAATGAGAATCAACATACAAGCTTACTATACATTCACATCTTCCTATGACAAGGGCCCAAGCCAGGGTGTAAGAGAGAGAGACAGGGAGAAAGGGGGTTAGATGGCTTGTACTCTAAATGGATGGGGGGGCTAGTCTGGCTAGAACTCAGTAAAAGTTGATCAAGATAGCAGTAGCACTCATTCTCAGCCCCCCCCCCCACATACTAACAATGCTTTTCTCTACCCCCCCCCCTCCCTCTTGAATCCACCACTCTTCAGCCAAATTCTAAAGTTTTCTCTTCTCATTCCCTTCCCCATGAACCAATTTCACAAGTGCAATTGATGCAAGGCCTATCTAATGTGTACTATATCTTGTGATGGGTGCTATACACGATTTACAGCAGCGCTCGTCGGTATACGAAAACACACGACAACATGCAACCCAGAGACAAACACACGCACAGCCTACACAGCCTAGCCTAGGTACACAAACACAGACAGAGTTACTAATCACAATTTGTTACCTGTTATACCCCCTATGTAGCCTTGTATATAGCCATGAAGTTCAGTTTTTGGACCTCTTGATGATTGAAACATGTATACTAGTGAAAGCAATCTGCTACTGAAGAGTTAGGGCAGGTATTTCATCCACTAGGGAATTCCCCATGTAATAGGCTATGGTCAAGGTTACAGGTTTCACAGGCCTAATTCATTCCCCATAGATTCATGTGTTAAATTGGCACTTTAAAAAAAATTCATCAAAAATAAGGATAAAATTCGGGGGTCGAATGTTTACTTTCAATGAATAGGATATATATCTGGCAATCCATATCTGACCAGAAAAGGGTTCCTCGACCGGCTCATTTTAAAAATAAATTGGCGTGTTTGAAGACACCTTCGGGGGAAGCAGATTCATCACCTCAAATAGCAAAATAGCCCTAATCCTTCCGCCAGTCAAAATATAGTCCAAAATTGGTGATATTTTTTCCCAATTTGGGAGAAGGAAGTTCGGTAATTATGAAAAATAGAATCAGTGTTAGATGGACAATCATATGCATACACTTTGTCAATCAGCCATACCAAAAAAAAAAATAGCAATGGGTTGGCTGGAATGAATATCTATATGGCCTGCCACTAGTGATTAGGCCCGTGTAACCTGTTTTGTATGGCACATAGAGGTTTCTTTTTAATTTGCCTTCCTGGCTTTTCTTTAACATCTCTACACTCTTTTTATCACAAAGAAATGCATGAAATATACAGATGTGTTATGTAATGACCAATTTTGATGTTACTCCTAATATCTAGTGCCCTATTGACTTACACACATCCTACATTCCTACATGTAGCTCAACAATGGATGCAATGTAGGTCCCAAATCCTATCATGCAAATTGTAGATATAAATAGTGTGCATATCTGGATTCAAGATCTGCCCACAATATAAATACCAGATTCACATGAGTTAAATTAGATAACAAAAAGAAATAAGAATCAACATACAAGCTTACTATACATTCACATCTTCCTATGACAAGGGCCCAAGCCAGGGTGTAAGAGAGAGAGACAGGGAGGAAGGGGGTAAGATGGCTTGTATTGTAAGTGGATGGGGGCTAGTCTGGCTAGAAGTCAGTAAAAGTTGAACAAGATAGCAGTAGCACCCATTCTCAGCCCCCCCCCCACATACTAACTATACTTTTCTCTACCCCCCCCCCCTCCCTCTTAAATCCACCACTCTTCAGCCAAATTCTAAAGTTTTCTCTTTTCATTCCCTTCCCCATGAACCAATTTCACAAGTGAAATTGATGCAAGGCCTATCTAATGTGTACTATATCTTGTGATGGGTGCTATACATGATTTACAGCAGCGCTCGTCGGTATACGAAAACACACAACATGCAACCCAGAGACAAACACACGCACAGCCTACACAGCCTAGCCTAGGTACACAAACACAGACAGAGTTACTAATCACAATTTGTTACCTGTTATACCCCCTATATAGCCATGAAGTTCAGCTTTTGGTCCTATTGATGATTGAAACACGTATACTAGTGAAAGCAATCTGCTACTAAAGAGTTAGGGCAGGTATTTCATCCACTAGGTAATTCCCCATGAAATAGGCTATGGTCAAGGGGTTTCACAGGCCTAATTCATTCCCCATAGATTCGTGTGTTAAATTGGCACTTTAAAAAATTCATAAAAAATAAGGATGAAATTCGGGGGTCGAATGTTTACTACCAGTGGATAGGATATATATCTGGCAATCCATATCTGACCAGAAAAGGGTCCCTCGACCGGCTCATTTTAAAGATAAATTGGCGTGTTTAAAGACACCTTCGGGGGAGCAGATTCATCACCTCAAATGGCAAAATAGCCGTAATCCTTCCTCCAGTCAAAATATAGTCCAAAAATGGTGATATTTCTTCCCAATTTGGGAGAAGGAAGTTCAGTCATTATCAAAAATAGAATCAGTGTTAGATAGACAATCATATGCATACACTTTGTCAATCAGCCATACCAAAAAAAAAAATAGCAATGGGTTGGCTGGAATGAATATCTATATGGCCTGCCACTAGTGATTAGGCCCGTGTAACCTGTTTTGTATGGCACATGAAGGTTTCTTTTTAATTTGCCTTCCTGGCTTTTCTTTAACATCTGTACACTCACTTTATCACAAAGAAATGCATGAAATATACAGATGTGTTATGTAATGACCAATTTTGATGTTACTCCTAATGTCTAGTGCCCTATTGACTTACACACATCCTACATGCCTACATGTAGCTCAACAATGGATGCAATGTAGGTCCCAAATCCTATCATGCAAATTGTAGATATAAATAGTGTGCATATCTGGATTCAAGATCTGCCCACAATATAAATACCAGATTCATATGAGTTAAATTAGATAACAAAAAGAAATGAGAATCAACATACAAGCTTACTATACATTCACATCTTCCTATGACAAGGGCCCAAGCCAGGGTGTAAGAGAGAGAGACAAGGAGAAAGGGGGTAAGATGGCTTGTATTGTAAGTGGATGGGGGCTAGTCTGGCTAGAACTCAGTAAAAGTTGATCAAGATAGCAGTAGCACTCATTCTCAGCCCCCCCCCCCACATACTAACAATGCTTTTCTCTACCCCCCCCCCCCTCCCTCTTAAATCCACCACTCTTCAGCCAAATTCTAAAGTTTTCTCTTCTCATTCCCTTCCCCATGAACCAATTTCACAAGTGAAATTGATGCAAGGCCTATCTAATGTGTACTATATCTTGTGATGGGTGCTATACACGATTTACAGCAGCGCTCGTCGGTATACGAAAACACACAACATGCAACCCAGAGACAAACACACGCACAGCCTACACAGCCTAGCCTAGGTACACAAACACAGACAGAGTTACTAATCACAATTTGTTACCTGTTATACCCCCTATATAGCCATGAAGTTCAGCTTTTGGTCCTATTGATGATTGAAACACGTATACTAGTGAAAGCAATCTGCTACTAAAGAGTTAGGGCAGGTATTTCATCCACTAGGTAATTCCCCATGAAATAGGCTATGGTCAAGGGGTTTCACAGGCCTAATTCATTCCCCATAGATTCGTGTGTTAAATTGGCACTTTAAAAAAATTCATCAATAATAAGGATGAAATTCGGGGGTCGAATGTTTACGTTCGGTGGATAGGATATATATCTGGCAATCCATATCTGACCTGAAAAGGATTCCTCGACCGGCTCATTTTAAAAATAAATTGGCGTGTTTGAAGACACCTTCGGGGGGAGCAGATTCATCACCTCAAATGGCAAAATAGCCCTAATCATTCCGCCAGTCAAAATATAGTCCAAAATTTGTGATATTTCTTCCCAATTTGGGAAAAGGAAGTTCAGTAATTATCAAAAATAGAATCAGTGTTAGATGGAAAATCATATGCATACACTTTGTCAATAAGCCATATCAAAATAAAAAAAAATAGCAATGGGTTGGCTCGAATGAATATCTATGGCCTGCCACTAGTGATTATGCCCGTGTAACCACCATCTTAATCCCATTCAGTAATACCCATCTGTAACCCAAATTGGATATATGGACACAGATTGAATCCATATAGATCCCATATTGATATTACCATCGTTATCCTATTTAGAAATACCCTTCAGTAACCCAATGACTCGCCCCTGGTAGAAATACAGGGGCCGCGGAAGCGGGAGGGGGGTGACCGGGTTGTGCTCCAGCCCCCACTTTTTTTTTCAAAACGGTGTACAAAAACGTAAAAATGACCATATGGTTGTGATTTTTTGCATGGTCAGCCCCCCCCCCCACTTTGAAAACCGTTCCGCAGCCCATGCAATACCCGTGTGTTTTCGATATGGGATTTATTTGGGGAATAAAGGGCCCGTTTGGGACCCAAATAGGACTCAAATATCCCAGATAAAAAAAAATTAAACGACCCAGATACTTTGATGTCTGGGTAATGGCGCGTGGTGGTGCGCAGCCGCTCCACAATTACCGTGTTTTTCACTTGATCGGCTTTCGGTTCACTGGCAGAACCCCAAAAAACACGGTAAACATCGAATATTACGCGAAGATTTTTTGGGGGGCGCGTTACGCACCACTACGCGCCAGTTGTGAGGCAACTTGAGTCAATACTTGCCACTGGCACCTTGGCCACATTAGGCGCCACAACGGCGAAGTTTGTATTGTTGCGAACTGGCGAAAGCTATGTGGACTCCAGGCACAATCAAAATAGCGCAACCATAACTTAACGTTTCTTCATTAATAATATTCTTTCTGGAGGAGGGCGGGGGGCGGATTTTTTAAAGGCTGATGATGCTAACGTAAATTGTTTCATGGATGGGGTACTCTGCTCCATGAAGAAAAAGGCTTCATACTTTGCTCTTCCATTCTCATTTTTTTCATTATTATTTCAGATTTCGTGTTATCCTGAAACCTCTCTAAATAATCACTTCAATGTGTAGATACTTATTGCATTTTTTCTTATTTGGTCCAGTAGATATGTGAAAAAGATGCTCGAATCTGGCAGAAAGTGTGAAATTTGGCATACATGGTTATTTTGGGGCGCTGATTTCAAAAATTGCCAGCCCAAGTGATTCGACCATCGGGTCGGCCGCCATTGTGAAATCCAAGATGGCCGCCATTAAAAATCATTAAATGTCATTTTCTTGAGTTTTTAATGTCATGTGACACTGAAGTTTGGCATATAGGGGTATTTTGAGCCACTGATTTCAAATATTACCGGTTCCTAGCAATTTGACCATTTCGCCGGCGGCAAAATGACCGCCATGATATATTATTGCAATCATTTTTTCGAGTTTCATATGAACTGCGGTATTGAAATTTGGCATGTACGCTTCATTTGGGGTGCTGATTTCAAATGTTGCTGGCCCCAAGTGATTTCACCATCGGGTCAGCCGCCATTTGGAAATCCAAGATGACCGCCATGAGAAATTGTTAATGTCATTTTTTTAAGTTTTACATGACGTGTGACACTGAAATCTGGCATATAGGGGCATTTTTAGGCACTGATGTCAAATATTGCTGGCCCCCAGCAATTTGACCTCCAGGTCAGCGGCAAAACGGCATCCATCTTAAATTCCGAGACGGCCGCCATGAAAGATATTTTGCTCAAGTCATACGTGTGGCCTGTAACACTTTAAATTTGGAGAAAAACTTGATCTTTGTATCCTTGTTACGTGGCCAGGACCAATTTTACATCTCAGCACACAACAACCTCAACTTCTCCAACTCCTAAGTCACCCCAAATCCTCACAATCGATGACACATCTTTTAAAGACAGGGAAGCCGTGTTTGTGTATTTGATCTCTAGCCGCGAACTTTTTATTACTGCTAGTCTACATTCAGTCTTGGGTGCGTCACACCTCCACCCTTTAAGAACGAAAGTTATAACAGAACTTTTGTGACAAAATATCACATAATCAATAGTAAATGTGGTTATTGAGGAATAAAAGTTCCAGACTTATGAAAATTTTGATGCTAAAGCCTTTTGTGCGTGCATTCGTTAAACTCTTTGTGATATCGATACCTTGGTTCAGAATACACTCAATATTTTGTTTATTTAGAACATTCGTTTTGAAAACGTTAATATCCAAACGATAAAGTACATGAACTATGTACTCACTGAGTGATTGAGTAAAATAAACTTTCACATTCAAATAAGGTTTTTGTTGTTTTGAATTTGAGTATCCTCAAAACCACCGACAAGTGAAATATCATTGTATGAAAACGCAATACAGTTGTACATCATGCTTATTTTTGTCACACATTTTTTTTATCACTATTTAAAACACAACCAATATAAGATTGGTTAAGCTGAAAAATATCGAATATATCAGCAAAAATCAGTGCCATGAAAACGCAAACCCAATTACTTATTTTGGGTACAATTTCTTTGTGTTTTGTTTAATTTTTGCATCCAAAAAGCTTACAAGCCCCCAGTGACAAAGACTGAGCATAAATGTACTTGTATATCTTGATACAAAATAACGAACATTTTGCAAAAATAAGATCAATGATGGAAGTTAAAGTTCACTTTGGTTTCATTTTGATGAGGTATCAGTTCGCACTTCAGTTAGTGTTCAGTTTGTGATTGTTCAACTTCCAGTTTCCAAGATCAGTTCAAATTGAAGTATATCTGTCAAAGTTCCGATTCATCATTATCAATATCAAGATCCAGTACATCCGTTGGATTCAAATTCACCATTACTCAGTTTAGGTTCAAATAGAATATTACTCGGCAAATCCACGAGACAAGGTATCTGCGATCACATTGTCCTTTCCGGGTATGTGTTCAATGGTAAGATTGTATTCCTGAAGCATCAAGGACCACCTCATCAGCCTAGCGTTCTTGTTCTTCATTCTGTTGAGGAAGGTCAAGGGATTGTGGTCTGTTCTGACCACCAATGGATTGTTCGATATGTAAACATCAAAGTGTTGAAGGCCAAGAATCAGTGCGAGCGTCTCCTTCTCAATAGTGCTATACCTAGCTTGATGGCTATTTAGTTTTTTTTTGACATGTAGCACACTGGTCGCTCTATCCCATCACCATCTTTTTGAAGAAGAACCCCTCCGACTCCAAGACCACTAGCATCAACTTCCAGCACGAACGTCTTGCTGAAGTCCGGTGCTGCCAAAACATGCTTGCTAGCAAGAGTTGCCTTCAGACGGTGTCCAAGTATATGGCACATCCTCCTTCAGCATGTTCGTCAGAGGTGCAGAAACAGAAGCAAAGTTCTTGCAGAATTTCCGATAGAATCCAGACATCCCCAGAAAGCGACGTAGGGCTCGCTTATCCTCTGGAACCGGGAAGTCCACAATGGCTCCTACCTTAGCACTGATCGGGCGTACAGTCCCAAGCCCAACAATGTGGCCGAGGAATGCCACCTGTGCACGTACAAAGTCCGACTTCTTGAGATTCACGGTCAAGTTTGCCTCGGAGAGGCGATCGAAGAGGGACTTCAGGAGATGAAGATGTTCTGTCCAAGTGTCACTGTATATCACAATGTCATCAAGGTATGCCTGACATCCTTCAAGACCAGCAATCACTGCATTCATCAACCGTTGGAAAGTGGCAGGACTGTTCTTCATTCCGAACGGCATGACTTTGTATTGATAGAGACCATATGGTGTAACGAAAGCGGACAGCTCTTGTGCCCTTGGTGACAGGGGCACTTGCCAGTATCCTTTTAAGAGATCTAGTTTCGACACAAACTTGGCACTCCTTATCTTGTCAATCAGGTCGTCAATGCGAGGTATGGGGTACGAGTCTGATTTGGACTTGGAATTCAACAACCTATAGTCTGTACAGAACCTATAAATACCATCCTTCTTTGATACTAAGACACAAGGAGAACTCCATTGTCATTGACAATCATGTAGTTAACTTCCTTCCTATAAAGATAAATGTTAAAATATCAATGGTGACCGTCAGTGGTGTACAAATGGGGGGGGGGGCTAGGGGGCGTATGCCCCCCCCTCCAAAAAAAACACGACCAAGAAAAAATGAAAGAGAAAAGGTTGAAATATGTTATTTTTTCTAGATATTACGTCAAAATCTATCACAAAATTTGATCTTTGTAATGAAAATTTCGAAGTTTTTGCTCGCTCGCAATTTTTTAAAGACTTCTCGATACGCAATAACACACCCCCTCAAAAGTTTTGGTTCATTAAGTTAGTGGTGACTATAATATTACCGGATAATGATTGATCTAGTAAATATCCAATCTCTCAATGTTTCTTTCCCAGATATGTCCCTTTTTACTTTTATGATAATAATCATGTGCTATCATGCTACCATACTACAATGCTTGTGTGAAAGTTTAATTTCTACCCAGTTTACTTACGATATTCGATTTACGATTCTACACACATTGAAAACAAGGTTATATATCTTAACTGTATCCTTATGTACATGTGATTGCATTTGTTGGTATCGATAACGAATGTGCATCCTATTCTTGTATGTTTGTTATTTTTAACCAATACTTATGTTGACATCAATGCTAGGGACACCATTTATTAACATTAATAAGGACAATGCATCTCTTTTAACACACTTGTCTTAAAGCAAAATGTAATAAACAGGTGTGATTTTAGAAACTTCTTGTACCCATTTCAAATGCACCAGGCCTACTCTTGCCGCTAAGTTTAAATATCTCACGGTTATTTTCTTTTCTAAATGATATTCATTACTACAGCATTGCAGTAGATTTAACAGTCTGCTGATACAATGCATATAGTGATAATCTAGAATTTTGAATACATTACCAGCAACATATCTCATAAATCATGGAATTGGGGGTGGAGATGGGCTTCGATCCATTCTGAAGTAGGTGTACAATTAATAAGATCACAGTTTTAATGACCGATATACGTTGTTGTCAAGATCAGGTATGTTTGGAGCTACCTCCAAGAGCCCAGCGATACATCTATGGAATAGACTTTTCTCACAAATCCTAAGAAAAACCGTACCACTTATCTAGTAATGGATTTAAATATTGTTTTTCTACATGTGGGCTTCAATTTCAGTCTCTCGTCTGAAATTAATTCATATTTATAATTTCGAAATGTCAATACATTTCTGAGCATTCCTCTCCATCAATTACGTACCCACACGGACTGTCATTTCACAAAAATGCACTTATAGACAATACAGCTTACCAATGCTCTTTTTTATTGTGAGTTAGGTGCATTAAAGGACAAGTCAACCCCAATAAAAACTTGATTTGAATAAAAAGAGAAAAATCCAACAAGCATAACACTGAAAAATTCATTAAAATCGGATGTAAAATAAGAAAGTTATGGCATTTTAAAAAATCGCTTATATTCAACAAATTAGTTACATGAACGAGCCAATTACATCCTAATGAGAGAGTTGATGACATCACTCACTGACTATTTCTTTTGTATTTTATTATATGAAATATGACATATTTTTATTTTTACGTCATTGTCATGTAAAATGAAATTTCATTCCTCCCTGAACACGTGGAATTCCATTATTTTAATATTTTGTGCTTCAGGCAATGAGGTCCTAATCATCAAACTCGTAAAATTGAAATATTGTATAATTCAAACAATAAAAAAACAAAAGCAATAGTGAGTGAGTGACGTCATCGACTCTCTCATTTGGATGTAACTGGCTCGTTCATATAACTATTTTTTTGAAAATAAGCGAAACTTTGAAATGTCATAACTTTCTTATTTTACATCCGATTTTGATGAAATTTTCAGTGTTATGCTTGTTTAATTTTTCTCTATTTATTCAAATCTCGTTTTGCAGCTTTTCAATTCAGACCTCATCCAACACTTTTGAATTCTGCTGTTTCCGTAATGGCATGATCATAACAAGAATGTTATAACTTTAAATAAAATTAAATGATTTTTTGAATGATATCAAACATTCATTGTGTTAAATTGGAAGTTGGGAGAAATTAATGGCCAAAATCAAATTCTAATCGTTTTTAGGGGTTTATATAAACAGGTTATATAGAAATAAGCTATATATATATTTGCAACCAATAAAAAATTAAAGCTTAGTTTAACAGTGCAATGAATTCTTTAAATGTCACAATTTTGATAGACTCAATTTATTTTTCTTTGAACGTGTTTTCCGCCCTAATGATTTCGATAAACATTAAATTGAGCAATTGCACAGTAATATAAAACATAGCATGGCTAGTATTTTGCAAATCCTAACCTATAATTAACATCTTTCATCTTCGAAAATAATAACCTTGGAAACATAAAATACCAATCTTTCTCTAATCCTCCAAACTAATCGAACATTTTTTACGACGCTGTATGAAATGAAAAGTGGTTTTAACTTCCCCACAAATATTGCACGTGTTGCAAATTACAACACGTCACTTTATCTTTTGAGGGTAAAACGTGTTCAAAACTTAATAAAAGGTCTAACCCTGTTATCTACAATTTGCATCTCAAAAATGACATAATTTCAATTTTAAAAAAAAGTGATGAAAAGTCAAGACCAAAAAATAGAATGGCTGGTTCTTCAGATACATCTGCACATAATATTAAATATATCTCTCTCGTAGGCAAATAATCCAAATAGTATGTATACATTGCAACCAGTATGAGTAAAGAACGAACGCTTGGGTAGATCGTATTAACGATAACACTGCTAAGCATTTTAAACCTACATCATATTCTTCACACCATTTTCAACCAAAAGCTTAGAAATCGACCCGCTGAATTTGGATAATAAGATAATAGGAAAAAGGAATAATCACCATTTCATCTGACACGGCGTATAATTGTTTGCCAAGCAACACTGCACTTTGCACAATGCGACCTTCGTAGTACAGGGGTTCATGAACACGTGCCATTGCAATGATCGATGACATCGACGGGGATCCCCCTGTTGCACCCACAAATGTAATAACGCCCACAAATGTAATAACACTTTACCCACAAGTGTAATAACACTTTACCCACAAGTGTAATAACACTTTACCCACAAATGTAATAATTTTTGATCGCCCACAAATGTAATAATGACTTTACCCACAAATGTAATAAATTTGAAGGGATTTTTGGCGAATCCGTTCTAAACTAAAATCCTATAGTAATGCGTTCATATAGCACAAAAGTGCAAAGTCTTTTTTTCAGACCGGGTTAATAAAACATCAAAGTACAAGTCCAAAGTCTTTCATCCAGACCCGGTTGTTTCAAAAATTATAATATAGATCCAAAGTCTTTTTTCCAGACCCGGTTGTTTAAAAAATTATAATATAAATCCAAAGTCTTTTTTCCAGACCCGGTTGTTTCAAGAATTTTAATAAGTCCAAAGTCTTTTTCCTGACCCAGTTATTTCAAAATTTATAATATAAGTCCAGTCCAAACTAAGATACGATAATGATATTCCTGTGGAAAAAATGGGAATCGAGCTTAGTCTTTTCTCCAGACCCAGTTAATTAAACTGGTGGAATTAATGTCTTTGTTGTTGTTTCAACTTATACGGATATATATACACTAATAGTAAATTGAGAATCAAGCGTAGTCTTTTCTCCAGACCCGGTTACCTGTTATTTAAACATTATGAATAACAGTTTAAAAACAGTATAAAGACCCCATAATCTTATTAATGCTGGATATATAGCGTAGTCTTTCAGCCCGACCATTTTTTTCTTCAAAAAAAGCTAATAGTAAGAATTTAAAAAATCAAAGTTTAAGACCAAACAAACCTTCAACATAATAACCTGTTTTAAAAGAGGTTAAGAGTGTTGTCTTTATTCCAGACCTAAAACAGTACCGAAAAAAATCTTCTAACATAAGACCTTATATTCTTATTCTCGTGGAATAACACGAGTTTTTAAACGTACTCTTTCCTCCAGACCCGGCTATTAAAAAAAGTAACTGACAAACTTCGAATCTAAGAGCAAATTTCCAAAGTTTCACCCAGTAAAAATACCGTAAGTAACGGTGTATTAACCGCACCTTTTTCTCGGCGGGGTAGAAGCAAAAGTCGGGGGTGCGGTTTATACACGGTGACGGGTCTGAGCCAGCCCGCCGTAACCCCTCCCGTACATGTACGATGTCTGCCAGTTCACAACACATCGAGTGGCCGGGCGTAGCCGCCCAGGCAATGTCGTTTAGAGGGGTATGAGCCGCGGGTAATGGGAAGCGATTATTGCAATATTACTTAAATGGTGTCCATAACAAACGCACTCACTTTCATGACACTAATTTTGACTTTATTCTCGATTCAAAGTAGTGAAGTTCCCTGACTAATTTAAAAGAGACGCCAAGCATACTCGGTAATATTTTGTCACCGCTGAGCGAGAGTTGAGTGAACTTAGAGATTGCGTTGTAATGTGGTTACAGTGCGACTTAAGCTGGCGCTATTCAAAGTCCCGTTTCGCGCCAGCTTGTTTTTTTCTTTCCTGTTTGCTTTTCATAAGATACCATGTAAACCACGCACGAGAGAGACGGCACGAAGCCGTAAAAAACAACTGGAAAAAATGTCAATTTCTTTGTTTCTTAAACCTTCCTATAATCCCGTATCCAAAATTCATGCTAAGACATCAAATTTCTGAAAGTGATTGTGAGATTGTGATGCAAGAAATGTGAATGTTTCTTCCTCCTACGCTGGGAAAGACAGATCATAATTTGATAAGATGTACTGGCATGACTTGCCTGTACTGTATCGTAGTTTGCAATGTAATGGCAGTGCTGTGTGTGTAGACTGTGACTGTGAGGTGAGCGAGTGTGTAAGTTGCCAATATTGGCGGGACCGTTCTTTCTAACATTTGTAGATGAATTGATCAAGAACAGCATATTTCTGCATACCGGTAATCTCTTTGGATACTTTGAAATCTTAAAAGAATCTCTTTGGATACTTTGAAATCTTAAAAGCTTAGATTTTGTTTCTCCGTACCTCAAATATGCATGTAAATGTGAGAAGATTTTTTTTTTTTTTTTTTTTTAGTCCAAAGTTGGGGGTGCGGTTAATACACGGGTGCGGTTAATACACCGTTACTTACGGTATGTCTTTTTTTAAATAATGCTACTACCCCTACAAAACATTGTAATAACGCGTGGTAAAGCAGACATCCTTTCTCCAGACTTGGTTACTATTTGAAAAATAAAATAGTTTTTACAAATATTCTAAAACGAATACCCAATAATCTAATTACTGTGGAACAACATGAAGACCGATTGTCGAAGATCGACTTTCCTCCAGACACAATTATTTCAGGAATAAAAAATCAATAAAACTCAAACCCCAACAACGAATCTAAGAACCAACAATCCTCCAAATTAAGACCATGCATGTAGAAAAGCACACGTTTAGAGCGTTGTCTTTATTCCAGACCCGGTGATTTAAAAATGATTTAAACAATCCTAAAAACAAAAGACTCATATTCTTATTCTTGTGGAATAACACGAGTATTATGCTTAGTCTTTCGTCTGGACCCGGTTATTTAAAAGATAAAGAAATATTGAAAAAAAATGACAGATGAGACCAATCTTCAAAATTAAACCCACTTAAAATGCTTGGGCTTAGAGTGTTGTCTTTACCCCTCACCGACGTATATCATAACTTTTGAAACGACCGGGTCTGAAAAAAAGACTTTGGACTTGCATTATAATTTTTGAATTAACCGGGTCTGGAAAAAAGACTTTGGACGTATATTATAATTTTGAAACAACCGGGTCTGGTAAAAAGACTTTGGACGTATATTATAATTTTGAGAACCGGGTGTGGAAAAAGACTTGGACTTGTACTGTAATATTTCATTAACTGGGTCTGGAAAAAAGACTTTGAACTTTTGTGCTATATGAACGCCTTACTATAGGATATTGTGAGAAGAAATACTACACGATATACCAGATATTGCCATATTCTCAACTTTTAATTTCCGTTCGGGAATTGTTACCCAAATATTTCACATACTTGTGTATCACAGTAATATCAAACATTAATTAATACACCAATACTTCACAAACATGTGTATCGCAGTAATATCAATAAATGTCAATGCCTGCAGAGGAAGGAGAGAGTAAGGCTAAGAATTAACCACATAGGGGGAACCGGGTCACGAGTCACGTGACCAGCTGGGAGGATGGTGGCTCCACCCAGTGTCCCAGTTGCCTGGGACGGGGATCCCCCTACGAAATATCCGATAATCTTGGCCTTTCCCCGCCATTGGCTCACAGAGCTCTTGGTCATTCCATCCCCTGCATGCTTCGAGAAATGATAATGAAATTGCCAAGTACTAAAAAACACCCCCAAAACACAAATGCCCACAAAACAACACCCATTTTTTTTTTTTTTTTTTGCCAATTCTTGTTCAGTTGCACCAAACTAGTTACCATTAAGCACTGACCAGAACAACTTTCGTACCAAGAAAAGAAACATTGGATAGGCACTGTTTCTGTGTTTCTGTATATCTTGCCATTTGGCAGAAAGAGGTTCTCTGTTCATTAATTAACTCCCAAGTTTATTTTCACTATTACCCATGTCCAATCAGGTGCGAGTGTCCACCCACGCCAATATGACAGATGTGATTGCATTGTAAGGTATAACCAAACCAAATTCAAAACTATCAGCTTGGCTTAATGCCAGTTGCTAACCTTTGAGCAATTCGTGCTATTGATCTATTTAATTTATTTTCGGTGTTACTCATTCGTATAATGTTTCTCTTGTATTTCTCTTCGGTATGAGCCGAAGGTAACGTTTGGTTAAAAGGATAATGAACTAATATAAGCATGAGAAAACATTATAATAGTATGAATGCCATGGGTTGTGTAATTAAACAACACTTCCCTGCACGTCCAGTGTCTTTCCTTCGCTATTCCCAGATCAATTAAAGGAGTCGCATTCGCCAATCCTGGGGCTCAAGAGCTCTCTTATTCATTCAAGTCTTGTCCGGTGAGGGCGAATTGACCCGCCCTATTGAAATCACTAATCAGGATGTCACTTCCTTCGTCTGACCGTTGGATGCCACCTCTGTTGTAGTACCGGTGTTCATGATAGTGTAAGATGTGGTTGATAAATGACGCATTGTGCATGCACCGAATCCTTCTCTTGGCATATATACTTGTTCACAGATTTCCTGACATTGTCACTAGCTGCCTGTGAGGTGATAGTTCTTTCCTGTGCATAATAGTAAGGCGTGGCAAGATGCTTGAGAAACATATGTGGCACCAAGGCCGTAGAGCTCTGGTTGAATTCAGTGAGTTGTCTCCAGCTTGTCTACTTTCTTTGGCACTATATAGCTGCCCAATCATTGAATCCATTGGATCCCACGTGAATGATTATTAAGGTTGGTATGGGGCTGTATCTCAGTCCCCCTTGGAGGTCACTCGGGCAGTTGGGAAGCGTAGTACCCCCCACGGCTCCACCAACTAGTACACCTCGTAGCCTTTAATCAGCCCCCAAGGTTGTGGTTCCCCGTGGTGACGGCCCTCTCCCGAGCCCTCCTTGTAAGCTGTCGCCAAACAGCCAGATTCTTCGAGCCCTGCAAGGAGAAACCAGAAATCTTTCCGAGTATATATTCTTTATGGTAGCCTATGCCGTACATGCATGTCAGTATGAGATAATTTATTGGTATCCAGATGTATGGATATAATATGGTAACTGTAATTATATATAATTATATCTAAGCTGGAGTTGCATTGGGACACGGCATGTAAATACCCTTAATGATATTCAAAGATAACTATCAATTGTGGTAGTGAGTTTACTGAACCTGAAAAATGACCCCAACATTTGTTCATATGAGCATTATTTATGCCAGTGGATTCTGCAAGAAATTGTGTAGTTCTGATGAATAATCAAAGTACATGTAAGCATACATTCCACGGATTTGTCTAGTCTTTTCCTTTATTTGCCTGTATTGGTGTTGCCCATGGTAATTGATCCCCGGCTTAGGTTTCATGTTTCCACAAGATTCGATTCATTTAAATGTACCAGATCTCAGCTCTGGCGATATAAACTCATGTTGACGGCAATTACTCTGATATATCTTTAAGTTGAAGTTAAATTGGCACCTGTAATCACCCATACTTCTTTTTACTTTGGACTTGCGTTGGGACATGTAAAATAACCATAGTTCCTTCTCTGGTTGATTTGTCCTGGATCATGTTAAAAACACCTAATTCTCTTTAAGCCGGAGTTGTATTGTGCGTGTAAATACCTTAATTGTTTAATTTGGTGTTGCATGTAAACTATACACATTCCATTGACATAAAGAACTTTCGCCAGAAGCATGCCTATTTAAACTTAAGGCCAATTAAGATTTCCTTGCTCTTCTCATGCACGTAGCTCCCGACTACCTATCTCTGTTTTCCAGTTATCAAATTTATGATTTTTTTTTCTTCTTTATTATTTTTTTTTTATTTATTTTGGCATGTTAAGCAATTTATTTTAACTAATAGTTGTAGCAGAAGAGTATTATAATCAACAATATTCATACACTGTTTATAACCTCTAAAACTACAGAAATGAGCCAAATTGCAGACGCCTTTCTTTTATTTTTTATGTTCCCTTTTTTTCATTTATTTATTTTCTTTTTCTTTGCATCCCGCCAATATTAAAGGTATTGTTTAACTTTGCGGGCTGCCGATTTAAAAAATTTCTCAAACCAAGATGAAATATGCGTACAAGTGCATGTATTACAACTAATAAACCCTAAAAACAACCATTATTGAGAATGAAAAGCTAAAACTACAAGGCAAACCCCGATTTTTAAAATAGGCGTCTTATAGATGCTTAAATAGTACGCATAAGTGTATGGGATGAAATTAAGATGGTATTTCCGGTCACTTTATATTTCAATTTTTGAAGAACTAAATAATTATTTTCGAACGCAATTTTTTCTGGGCTTCATTTTTGTAACACATCACAGACGCAGGTGACAAGTGTGACCTTCTAGCTCAGATTTTTAAAAGTCAAACCAATGTTAACCAATCCCTTTAACTCTTGCAGAATCAGCAGCAGACCACTGGTCACCCATATTCCCCTCCTGATCATCTAAAAAAAAGGCAGCCACATGTACATTTATGAAACGTGCTGAGTGAGTAATCAGTGGCTTTCTTTTGATATAAACCATGGATGGGTATCTGCGTAACATCATCTGAATTACAAGAATGCACTGCCATCCTTCCCCGAAAACCAATTATCAAAACTACTACAGTTGGGTAAATACCACCCATTTTATCACATAAAACATTTACGACTTCATTTCCAGGTTCACCCGTTCACCTACATGTACACTTGAACTAAATGGCTTACTTCATTTGTATGTATTGTATTAAAAAACGCAACACATGGAAAATATGACCGAAGCTTAACAGGGCTCAGCCACATCCAAATACAAGCCCATGCCCGCCTATCAATATCCATTAATTTCCACTTGACCCCTTCCGGAAATATTGTTTCATCATTATTTATATTTACCGCTATTAACATTACTAGCAAAATTATTATTTCAATTGTTGCCATTCATGATATAGTCGATATCATCTCAGTTCCAACTACTCACGGGCAATCTAGGCTCCTGTACTTTTACGCTTCAACCATGAATTGTAATGTTTCATTGTGTTGAAGATTGACAAAGCGCTATATAAAAAACAATCGCTGCTTGCCGAAACCCTTGAACTTGCCCCTTCCAAATGAGAGCAAAAATATTGCAAAGTATTGGTAATAATCCTATCCCGATTGAGGTAGGAGTTCCATGCTAGTTCGCATAGGTGAGTGCATGGTAAATTGACCGTTACTGTGTTTTCTCGAGATTTAAAACTCAAAAGCACTCCCAAACATCGAAATCCATTTAATACAAACCTAATTCCAAATACCAATCCTTTCAAGGCGTATGAACCGAACCATTATTGATGCTTCAAGGTGTAGATCTTGGGATATTTATTTTTATATTTCATTATCAATACTACCAACTCTATGGTTCCTTTATTTACCGTGTTTGTTTTCTATCTAGGCCTATCCCTTTATCTATTATCATTATTTTGTTTTTCTTTATTTATTCATTTTTTGTTGAAAGACTGAGAGAATTCCATTCAATCACATTTCAAGCTAGCCGGACAGGGATAAATTCGAGACCATGATCAGATTAAATCAAAGAGGTCAACATTTATCTTTCAAGCTGATTTATTGCGCATAATATAGACGGCCTTTATGGTTTATCCGCCAGCTGAACCAGGGCCTAAAACAGACAAGTCTAGTCCATGGTTACATCTACTCAGAAATAGAACTAGGCCTAGCCTAACTTCCATTGTGAAGTTGATACTAAAGATGTAGGTCTAGCTGTAGGCTGCGCACAGAACTGGCAGTAGACTGGATCTGACAAAGAATTGACTTTTCCCATTCAATTTGATTTGAAAAAGTTCGAGCATTTCTCCAATTGCAAAAACGACGTCTTAGAATTAGGCCTAATTCTGGTCCTAAATAGATATTCTAATCCTATACGTATCAAATCTGGCCAAAACTATGAAAACGAATATAATTTAGGCATTGAGATCTTTAATTTATCCAGATCTAATCTAGCCTACTTCTGACGTAAAGTCTAGACTACCCCAAATAGACTACCCCAAAAATCTAAACAACCGGCTTCGGAATTACAATGAATCAGAGTTATTGGCCAAGCCGGGCACTACGTTGTAGTCCTGAGTAAGACCAGGTCCAGGCCAGGCTAACGTTAGGCCCGGGCTCGATATTTATTTATATTTTCACCTATGCGGCAGTGGTAATGCCACTAATTTCTTCAGTTTAAACGACGTTTGTACCCAATAAGTAGGCTTGTGTATCAATCCATTCTGTATAAATTCATCTGAATTAGCAGCAATTTCAAAATTTAGACCCCTAGGCCTAGACCTTGATCCACAGCCAAGTGATTAAAATTAACTGCAGGCTAGGTCCACATCTACATGTGCTATGGCGTGACATTAAAATAGGCCCTAATCGCTAGCACTTGCATTTTCCCTGGATCTTGGACTTAAAGCCCCGGTTGAATTATCACTGCAAAATGAGCGAGATGTTAATCTAGGCCTAGCGTTATTGTCAGCTGTATTCCCAGGTTCACCCCCTGAGTTACCGCCGAGTTAACCCTCATTCTATTTCTACTAGTTTCAGGCACTATAGGCCTACTAATGAGAATGACACAAGTTCACCAAAGCCAGAGGCCTGCATTACAGGCCCTAGGCTGGTTAACTCACCGGATGACTGGTGGCTCGTTGTGGGTTAACGTGGGTGGGAGGTGGTTGCTTGTTGAGAGCTCTATCTCTGGTCCATCACGTAGCGAAGGCTCGATCACCCCCGGTCTGGTCGGCTGCTGGCTTGCCGGGCTCTCCGTTGTGGCCCTCGTTGCTCCGTACGGCACTCTGACCGCATAGACTGCGTGGACGTGGGCGTCTCCTTCAACCTTTGGCTCCTTTCCCCCTGCCTCCTCTGCTGGTTGATCCGTTATGTTCTCCCATCTTGAGCATTGATTATTTCATCGAACCAGTCAAGTTTTGATGTCTGCCGCGATAATTATACTTTAGAGTCGACCGTCGAAATTGAGGAGCCAGTATCGTAATGTGGTCGAACTTAGCTTATCGATCTGCAGTACAGTGTAGCTGGCCTACTTGCGACTAAAATTGAGTTTTAGTGAATTCACTTGTCAGATGTCTCCGAGGCCGAGGTATAATAAATTGGTTCCGTAGATCTGTCCGAATTAAAGGACTAGGCCGAAGCGAAGAGTACCTAGGCCTAGGGCTAGGCCTATAACTTTAACCATCTTAACAGTTTCATCCCAGATGTACGGTATCAGTGCCAGTGGAATATGTTCCGATGTTATTAGGTTTGAGTCCGGCTAGGGTTGGATTTAGTTTTCCGTGTATAGATCCAGATCGCGATATAGAGTACCGTGTATAGTTCTATCTGAGATATCTCCGTGCATGGGGATCGTGTTTCCGATAAATCCGAGTAAAAGGTACCGTAGTACCACCGTGATCATAAAAAATGTCTTTCCCGACGGAAATTAGAAAGTGAATGACTCGATTTCATCCGCGCTGATCGCGCATTCAGAGCATTGGCGCATTTCGGATGTGTAAAATTACCGCGCACGCTTTAATGTGATACAATCCTTCCGGGTGCGCGTTTTGACCGACTTCCCCCAACAGAAGTACACGTGAACTTGACCTCCTTCTGAAGGGCAGTGAACTGGTTCATAGTCAATATTTGTTTACATACTAGAACTTGTATTCTCTCCCAATAGAATTTATTCGATAATCGAATAAACATATTAGTTTAGAACGAATTCGCCAAAAATCACTTCAAATTTATTACAATTGTAGGTAAAGTCATTATTACATTTGTGGGTAAAGTGCATTATTACATTTGTGGGTAAAGTGTTATTACATTTGTGGGCGTTATTACATTTGTGGGTAAAGTACATTTTTGGGCGTTATTACATTTGTGGGTAAAGTGTTATTACATTTGTGGGCGTTATTACATTTGTGGGCGATTATTACATTTGTGGGTGTAACACCCCCCCCCCCAAAAAAAAAAAAAAATAAATAAATGAATAAAATGGGCGCAGTGAGGACCACCCATTATGTTAGTCGATTTGTAAAAATATGCAATCATTTTTAATTATCTGAGGCTTTGATGAAAGCCCGAAGATGAATAAACAATATTGATAGAACGGCGATGTGCCATTTAAAGGTCAAGTCCACCTTAGAAAAATGTTGATTTGAATCAATAAGGAAAAATCAGACAAGCACATTGCTGAAAATTTCATCACAATCGAATATAAGAAAGTTATCACATTTCAAAGTTTCGCTTATTTTTAACAAAATAGTTATATGTACGAGCCAGTTACATTCAAATGAAAGAGTCGATGATGTCACTCACTCACTATTTCTTTTGTTTTATATTGTTTGAATTATACAATATTTTTAATTTTTACGAATTTGACGATTAGGACGTCCTTGCCTGAAGCACAAAATGTTAAAATAATGGGATTCTACGTGTCCAGAGGGGAATGAAACTTCATTTCACATGACATTGACGAGAAAATAAAAATATTTCATATTTCATATAATAAAATGCAAAAGAAATAGTGAGTGAGTGATGTCATCAGTTCCTCATTTGCATACCGACTAAGATGTGCATATAACTGTTTTGTGAAATGAAGCAAAACTTTAAAATGCCATAACTTTCTTATTTTACATCCGATTTTGATGAAATTTTCAGTGTTATGCTTGTTGAATTTTTCTCTTTTTATTTTATAAATCAAGTTTGTTTGAGTGGGCTTGTCCTTTAATTATAATGATACGTCTGCAATCCTTGCTTAAAATCCAAGTGACTGATATATCCCTAATGGTAGAGCACAGTGTCCCATGGTGTGGTAACAGTGCCGAGGGGAATGTGAAGATACCTATTCACACTATTACATTTAAGCATTTAGCAGTGTTAATCCGCACATAGTCGACCATGTGAGCTGGATGTGAACAGTGACGCTGTCGAAGTGTCCAGAGTGTGAAAATACCTTCACATTGTTGATTGTGAGCATTTTGAAATAGCATAATGATAAACTGGTAGGCCGACTTATTATTCTCTAACTATCTTCATGATAGAGAGGGACACGTTTCAATTTCTGTTGTCTAAATAGTTCCAGATGACTCGTCCTTCGAAATAACATCTAATAACATTTCTATAAAAAAATATCTACATATAATTCCGAGATAAAATTATTTGATATTTCTTATTGAATACCTATTTGTAATACTATTAAGAGGTTAAATGCTTAAAGTATCCATATAGGGTCCCTTTGGATTAAAAAATCAAGAAACAAGACAAAATAGCCATGTAAATCATAAACAATTAAAAAATTGTAAGCTTCCGAAACAATTTTTTTTTATTATGCTTAAAGGCTTTTCAGTCTATTTGAGACTATTTAAGCCTAAATGGGTGAGTATGGGAAATACATGTTTAATTGTTGATTATTTTTTGCCAGTTAATTGTAATTAGGCCAGTGTAATCTCCATGCACCGCTAGAGCGCCCACATACATTGTATACAAGGCATGCACAGCGTTGGCGTGCACCGTACCGTATGTACACTCTAAAAAATGAAGTGCTAATTTAGCACTTAAAGGAAGAGTCCACCCCAACAAAAAGTTGATCTGAATAAAAAGAGCAAAATCCAACAAGCATAACAATGAAAATTTCATCAAAGTCGGATGTAAAATAAGAAAATTAATGACATTCTAAAGTTATGCTTAATTTCCCAAAACAGTTTTATGTACATCCTAGTCAGTAGGCAAATGAAGAGAAGGTGGCGTCATCCACTTTTCCAAGTTTTCCTCGTTGCCAAGTGAAAAAATGATAAATTCCTCCATGAACAGTTTGAATTAGCATTGTTTAATACTATATGGTTCAGTCAAGTTGGTCCTTATTGTCAAATCTGTAAAAAAAAATGAAATATTGGATAATTCAAACAATAAAAAAACAAAAGAAATAGTGAGTGAAGGACATCGTCGACTGTCTCATTTGCATATTCAAATTCAAATTCAAATTTTATTTTCACAATTAAAAATATACGTATTTACAAATCATTGACATTAAAAGATATATTACACGTGGAGGGGTCAAAGAAAGCATAACTGCTTGTATAAATTGCCCCCTAAAGTATAGAATAAATCATATTAATACATGTAAAGTAAACAAACAATATAATCATAACATAATTACAAATACGTCTAAGAGACGGGGGGGGGGGGGGTGAAAACAAATCATTACAATAAATGGAAAGCCGTGTAAAAGTGTTTTGTTTTGAAGACATGCACGTTTAAATTGATTTAAAGATTTTGATAATTTAACAGAATTCGGTAATGAGTTCCAAAAGAGTGGTCCAAAATAAAAAAAAAACTAGTTAAAGCTATGCGTGGCAAAGGAGGGCGATAACTGTTACAATTTCTAGTTTGATATGAGTGATACAAATTATTCATTTTAAAATAATCTTGAAGAGACTTAGGTAACATATGGTTGTGGCATTGGTACATGAATAAACAGGTCTGTAAAGATATGATATTCTGAATCGGTAAGATATTGTTTCGTTCGAAAAGAGGTGCACTTTCAGAGCGGTAATTGGAATGAGTTATTAAACGGATTGCTCGTTTTTGTAAAGTAAAAATTTTCTGTATATTTCTTTTAATTGTAAATCCCCATGCAATCACTCCATAGTTAATGGTAGATGTGATAAAAGCATGATATAACATTTTTAGAACTGAACTTGGAAAAAAAATAAGTTTAGCTATTACCCCAATCTTTTTAGCAATCTTATTACAGACCTGTTTAATATGAAAGTTCCAAGATAAATTGTCATCCAAATAAATACCTAAAAATTTTACATTGTGAAGTTGAGTAATTTCAAAGCTAATATAGTATAATTTTAAGTTGTCTATCTTATGGCTGCATGTGCTAAACAACATATAATTGGTTTTAGAAGTATTCACAATTAGATTATAGACTGACATCTATTCATTGATCTTTTTAAGCTGTAAAATCATATCTTTGAACAGAATATCAATATTACTACCAGACATAGAGACACACGTGTCATCAACAAATAGCACAAAATTTAGCATATTTGAACATTGGGGTAAATCATTTATAAATAACAGAAAAAGGAGTGGGCCGAGGACTGAACCCTGGGGTACTCCATATCTCACTGTCCTGGAGCTTGACTCCCATTTTTAAAATATAGTAATTTGTTCTCGATCGGTTAAATAATCTGTGATCCATTTGAGTGACAAGCCCCTTATTCCATGGTAATCTAGTTTTTTATAACAGAATAGAGTGGTCAATAACATCAAAGGCTTTAGAGAGATCAGTATATATTGCTAGAGTATGTTCTTTGTTATTAGTAGAGTTGTGTATCTTATGTGTAAGCTCCAAGACAGCTGAAGATGTGGAGTGCCCCTTCCTGAATCCATACTGGTTGTTAAATATTATATCATTTTCATCAATAAAACTAATAATCCTGTTATACACACATCTCTCAAGTATTTTAGCAAATATAATTAGTACAGATATTGGACGATAATTGTTCATATTTTCTCGACTTCCACTTTTGTGTATAGGAGTGATCTTTAATAGCAATCTTCAAATATTTGGGAACAGTACCTGTTGATATGCTTAAATTAAAAATATTACATAATGGAATGCATATCAATGAGATAGTTTTTTTCAATACTCTAACAACTATTGAATCCATACCAGGACTAGAGTCGTTTGGCATATCTTTCACAATTTCATAAATTTCTTTGCATGTTATTGGTTTAAAAACATAGATTTCAGGTTACGTTGTGGAATGTAATCCTGAAATGAAGGTATAGATGACGAGTTAATAGCAGTATGTTGATTTATCAATTTTTTACCAATAGTTATGAAATTATTATTAAATGCATTCGCAATAAGTGAATTGTCAGACAATGTTTGACCATCAGGAGTAATAATTGAGTCAATAGGTTTAGAATTAAGTTTCTTACCCATTGTATTATTTATTAATTTCCATGTAGAATGGATGATATCTTTGACCTGTTTGAATTCTTGTGTGTTATAATTAGATTTGACCTTACGCAGCTGATAAGTCACAAAATTTCTATATTTTTTATATTTGATTTCATTTAAATTTGTTGGATTTCTGATATATTTCTTGTATAGATTATTCTTTTTAATACATAATTTTCTAAGTTCCCTAGTCATCCATGTTTTTTATTCCTTTTCTTTATGGGATAGCTTCTTATGGGGAAGCATTCATTGTAATGACGTAAAAATATACCTAAAAAATTATTGTACTTTGTTTCAACATTGTTACTTGAACTAACATCAAATTGAGAGTTAGACAACTTGATAAAGAAGTTCTGTACCGATGAGTCATCAAAGCTTTTCTTAGTGTAATGAGTATCAGTAGGTTTGTCATTATAATAGGAGATTGAAGGTAACAAAAGAAATACTGGAAGATGATCACTTACATCTGCCACTAAAATTCCAGAATTAATGAAATCAGTGGAATTCGTGAAAATATTATCGAGTAGGGTGGTTGAAGAATTAGTGATTCTGGTGGGTTTGAAAATGGTTGCACGTAAAAAGAAAAAGTAAGCATCAGATTCATAAAATCTTCAATACTGTTGGAGTTGTTATTAATCATATTGAAATTAAAATCTCCCATTATAGAGATATCACTGAGTTGTGCATATAATTGTTTTGTAAAATATGTGAAATTTTAAACAGTAACATTCTTATTTTACATCCGATTTTGATGAATTTTTTAGCGCTATGCTAGTTCGATTTTTCTCTATATATTCAAAGCAACATTTATCTGGGGTGGACTTGACCTTTAATGGGCTTGTATACGTGACTGCACTTCGAGTGCTGATTTTCTAGTTCAAATTTGAATGACTAAATCAGCACTCAAAGTGTAGTTACAATACCAAGCCCATTAACATGATTAAGGAGCACGATCCCATTCCGTACGGTAGACCCTAAGTTTTCACACCGCCCAGTATATATTTAGTTCCCAAGACCCCTAATTTTACCCATGTGGTCAGTTCCTCAGACCCCAATTTCAGAGTTTCGTGAGGCACACCCCATCAAAAAGTAATTTGAGTGCCCCCCCCCCCCCCCGGTGTAAAATATTATTTTTTATATAAATAAGATGATAGACAAGGCAAGATCATTGTCTTATAGTGCGAAGTATAGTGACGAGATGAATTTCAAGTCTACTCGTACTCATTAAAGCAGCAGTACATGAAAATCCTAAGACAAAAAAAAACTTGAAAGACGTTTCCTTGTTTATTGCTTTTGTTATTGATAGGAGACCTGTATCCCCATTATAACTATTTTCTTAAATGATGTAATTACTTTTTGTGTTCAAGATTTATCAATAATTTATTGGCAAGATATAAGAAATTTACTGCAGTGAAAATTCTTATGCACGTTTTGGCATTAAAAATACATTTTGACATGCCATACCTTACCATTTTCCAAGAAAAACTCTGCATATATTGTGGGTAAAAAAGTGGACACAAGAATCCGCATATAAACGTATGTACACCTATCGTCCGCATCTTTTCCCGTAGGTATATACATGTACATGTAATAAAACAAATTGGCGATGAGGAGGGATCCGCGGAAAACCGCAGGAACAATTACTTTTTTTGGGACGCAACGGTGGACGCCGAGCACTATATGTAACTGAGGCTTTAGGTATATAAACAGAATTAAAAGACGCAAACGTCCTGGTCAATCAAACGCTCAAGCTGCTATGACGAAAAAACAAATGTTTAAAAGAACAAGCAAAATTTACGCTCCATGAATACGCTTTTTAGCAACAGCTTATTCGTGAAAAAATATCAACTTATAATTACTTGTTAAAAATTATTTGTGAGAACATTTTGACCTTCGAAAGAGCAAACAGCCCCCTTATTTTTTCATTTTATTTTGTATTAGATGTATCAATGAGTTCACGAGTATTTGGTTCCTTGTTTCGATCTCAGATTAGAGAATTCGAGAGAAGACGACGACTGCCAAAGGTCTATCACCATAAACCGAATGCAGATGTTACCAAACTTCTTGATATGCTAGAGGCAGATCACCAAGAAGATTGAGTGAGTACTTTAAAATCTATATAGAAAATAAAGTTCACCCCACAGAAACTTAAATGGAATGAAATGATAAAAATCCAGCGATCTTAGCACGGTAAATGTCATCAAAATCGGGCCGGGGTGAATAAGAAATGTATGACATTCTTAATAATTTTGGGCTTAATGTCACAAAATAGTTATATCGAGGTCGGTATGAAAATGATGGGACTGATTACATCACCCACTCACTATTTTTTTCGTGATTCATTATATGAAAAAGGAAATGTCTTTCATTTTCCTCATTGTGAAACAAAGGTTTTTTTCGCTAGAGGGTATTCATTTGTCTCGCAATCTACTATGGTCAAGAAGGAAATTCGTGATCACTCTCGCAAAAAGTGTTCACTGGCTTTCTAGGAAATTTGTGATCACTCTCGCAAAAAGTGTTCACTAGCTTACAAGTTCACGAGCTTTCGAGTGCCGCTGCAACTCTTTATCAAGTGACGAAAATTCTATCTATCTATCATTTTATTTTTATTGGCACGTAAGTCAATTTGACTATTTGTGCCAGCTAATAACTTAACTTTTTATTTGGCTTTAATGCCTGAAAAAATAAATTATGACCGGCTTTTGTGCCAGTTTTGAAATTTATGCACCATTTATCAATTCATGGTGTTATATTGATTTTGATGCACCATTTATGTTTTCATGGTGTTATTATTATGCACCATTTATTATCATGGTGTTATAATAAGTCTTATTTATGGGTCTTTAAGGTACTATCATTTTTCAATTCAATTTTCATTATCTTGTTGCGACAAGTCAATCCAGGTGAAAAAAAAACAGAGATTGTGACCAAAATTACTCTGGAAAAACTGTGAGAGACTTTTGCAAACCCCCAGTGAATAAGTCTACCAAAGTGAGATATATGAAATTTGGGGTGATGTTTATTTCATATTTTAACATATTCTGTCACGTTGTGACGCTAGTAAGCAAAATTTTGTTTTGGGCGTCACTGCCTAGTAAGATCGATTGTGATTATTATGAATTTTGCCCGTAAATTTTGATGGCTTTTTGTGCCCTTGAGAAGCGCAATTCGGTAAAGTAATTTTGTGCCTGCTTAAATAGCAAATTTGGTTGGCGTTTTGTGCCTGGAAGACAGCAGAATTTGATGGGCATTTTTGCCCCGGCGAAAAGTATAAACTTTTCGCGCATAAGTATCATTATCATTTTAGATAATTCTCCTGAATAACTCGAACCACCATTTAACTTTGTGGTTCAGTCAGGTTGGTCAATACGTTGTCAATCTGTAAAAATTGAAATATGGTTTACTTCAAACAATACAAGATAAAAGAAATAATGAGTGAGTAATATCATCAACTCTCTCATTTCCATATCCCTGAGTTGTGCATATTATTTTTTTACAAATAAGCTTAAAATGTCATAACTTGTTATTGAACAATCCTAATTCTATCATACACCTATCCACCGGGTCCTGTCAATGACTTCTATATTTTGAGCAGGTTTTCTATACTTGATAAAATTATGGTTAACGTAACAATTTTCCAAAATTAAAGGACAAGTCCACCCCAACAAAATGTTGATTTGAATAAAAATAGAAATATCCAACAAGGATAACACTGAAATATTCATCAAAATCGGATGTAAGATAAGAAAGTTATGACATTTTAAAGTTTCGCTTGATTTCACAAAACAGTTATTGCACATACTGGCTTTATATGCAAATGAGGGAAATGATGACATCACTCACTCACTATTTCTTTTTTCATTTATCATATGAAATTTTCTACTCATTGTCAAGTGATACAATGATTAATTCCTTCCTGAACATGTGGAATCAGCATTAATACAATATGGTTCAGTCGAGTTGGTCCTTACTGTCAAATCTATATAAAAATGAACTATTGTATAATTAAAAAAAAGAAATAGTGACTGATGGACATCATCGACTGACTCACCTATCACTGTTTTGTGAAAAATAAGCGAAACTTTAAACTGTCATAATTTTCTTACTTTATATCCGATGTTCATGAAATTTTCAGCACTATGCTAGATTGATTTTTCTCTATTTATTCAAGTCAGCATTTTCCTGGTTGGTTGAGTTTAGCAGTTTAGTGAGCAGGTGGCGCTATCCATCGATATCCGCTGATTTCCGCCAGGCTAAGCAAGAGGGATTCCACCCTACCCTGCACAGCTCGCGTCATTCGATTTTGCTATTAATTGCACTATGTTTGAAATATAGATTCACCGAGGAAAGGCATTGTGTATTATTCAAATCTTATGAGTATTTTGTTTAAACATCGTTTGTTAGATTTAACAGTTAGTACTCGTGCTTGTGTTTTCCTTTCATGGATGTGGGTGTTACTTTATTGGTTTTAATAATGTGTCTTTCGAAAGCATTTATAAGCGCTCCTTACTCCATACCTTCAGTTTATTAAAAAAAAACCGAGTAAAAATATAGAAACAGAAGAAGAAAGAAAATGGTATCTTTATGGAATACCCAATAGAGTCTCCAGATATAAATTTTTGTTGTCTTTTTTAAATTGTCCTCTTCCCCATCCCTATTTACATATATACATTATAATGCGACATACTACTACAAAATCAGAATTAAAGAGGCTGAATATAAATACACACCACAACAAAATATTATAGGTATTCACATGCATTAGTCCTGGGGTGGACTTGACCTTTAAAAAACCAACGATCATTCAACCCTTAAATATTCTTCTAAAATTAAATGTCATGATTATGAATAATATGATATATAAACTACTTATTTTTCTGAAACGTTTCTTGTGGAATTCATTACATAATCATAAACACATTAATTATACACGATGCAGAGGCGGATGTACCTTTTACCACAGAGGGGGGGGGGCTTTCCATGGTTAGTCAGTCATTTAATTTATTTACTTATTCATTTATTTATTAATTTATTTATTCATATTTTACTAGTGTAGCTCATTCAACAAAAGTTGATGTTCCATGACGCCCTGGATAACAAACAATGCAACTATATACAATTAAAACCAATCAATGGTGATAATGCATATCCAGTCATCAGTTCATATGATATTGTTAAAATACAGACGTATAAAGTGACAACAGCATTATATAAAGTAATACATAAAAAGAGATGAAAGTTAAAGACATCGGTCCCGAAAGGGGGATTGGTATTGCATCCCAGTTGATCGGCCTAGGCAAGATTAAGTGAATGTCTTTTTAACAGAAATTTTGAAATTATTTAGGGTTTTAACATTTGTAACACTCTGGGTAGTCTATTCCATAGAACGTTGCCATCATAACAAAGCAGTTTCACAATAATCGGTACGGCCATGATGAGCACTTTGTCGAGTATTTGCATTATGATAAGTCATGAAGACATTTGTAAATAAATATCCACCTGAGGTATTCTACTATTTTCTTAAAAGGCATCCTTCTTAAACGAGTAAACATTTCATTACAGGGGGTTTATACATTTCAGTTTAAAATAAGTCTTGCTGCCCTCTTTTGCAATTTAGTCAACTTATCGATTTGACCTAAATATCTATTCCCCAAATTTCACAATAGTAATCAATTTGTGTTTAAATGAGGCATACATATAATAATTTCATTGAAGCTTCATCAACATATGGTTTGACTCTTCTGAGCATGGCAAGTCCTGCAAATACTTTTCTACATACATAGTCAACGTGGTCAACATGATTGCACCATGACAAATTATCATTAATAATAACACCAAACTATTACACTTTTCGATTTCAATACTTTCCTAGTTAATACACATATTTTGATACCTTTAGTCGTTTTTACTTCAAATGATCATTTGGTTTTATCAACATTTAAACATAGCTTATTTAACTTGATCCACTTAGCGATTGCATCAAAATCATTCTGAAATTTTACTTGTATCTCATAAATAGACGTAGCACTTACATATACACTGGCGTAAATCCGTGTTGATAGATGGGGAATGATTGAAATATTTTGGCATTGTTTTGCAATCATGGTTTTAGATATGCATGGAATTGTAATTGATATGTCCATATGACAAATACCTCTCCAATATTATTATCTTTTTTTACCCCATGGTGGTTTAATGGTTTTATTAGAGATTACATTCAAGATGAATTCATGAATAAATCATCCACTTCAATCTAATGGATATCCACACATCCGTCACGCATATTTGAGCAGCAGGGGAGTAAGCAGTGTGGCGTATATGTGCTCATGTGCTTATACAAAATATCACAAAACTTCTTATAACTTTAATATCTGATGCTGTCTGTTATCAAAATAATTACAGTGATTCACTAACAATTCAACCGATACTCAATAATCCACTTATCTTGTAATCAACTTGACCATGGTCAACACTGAAAAATATTAACAGTAATAATAATAATAATCTTAAAGGGGTAATCTGGGCTGAAAATAATAGGAATTAAAGATATAATATCAGACAAACAAAACATTAAAAATTTCATCAAAAGCAGGCAAGGAAGAAGAAAGTTATGATCTATCTTAAAGTTTTTAATTATTTCGGTGAAACAGTTCTTTGCATTTCTTCATGAATATCCAATGAGCAAGCTAATGACGTCATATCCTTACATATTCTTTTGTATTTTATGATTAAAAAATATTTATTCAAATTTTGTTCACCAAGAATGGAAAAGATTTGATTGACATCTGATTTAATGTATTAACAAGTTCGCGACGGCGTCGTAGAATAGGTTCCAACACCCCAAACGAGATTGATCAGCCGACCATGTTCCGTGCGTGCGAGCTGGATCGTTGATTACAAAAGCGTGTGTGCGATCCATGATTTTTTTTTTGTATTGAGTAGTTTTTATTGACAATTTCAATTCATACATGTATACAAAATAAAATATATATAACAAATAGAACTTTGAAACATAATATTTTCATGAATGTTACAATAAAACACAATGTCAGACATCTTCCAATACATAATTATAAATAACATTGATGATAATTATATGCATCAAGAAGAAACTTCTACAGAAAATTCCAACATATTGATTTTTTTTCCAGTGTCAAATAAAAAACATAAGAGAAATTTTCCACATACAAAAATAAATAAATCATTAATAAAACCTAAACGAATTGAAGCCATCAGCATATATATTTTTGACCCATCACCTCGGCCTCTTCACCCAAATAAATTCAAACACAAACTCAGCCCTTGTCATTCCCCCCCCCCCAACCCTCCCTTGAACACCCCCATCCCCTATCCGGTGGAGAACTGGCTCTGGGTTCCACTATATGGTCTAATATTTAAGTTTTCCCATTTACAGAAATAGATTGTAAGAGTCCCCCTCTTTGTTGCTAATTTCTTTTCTTCTCTTTGATCCCCCCTAATACTATTTTTTATTTCAATCAATGAAGGAGGTTTTTTTAATTCTCGGTTTTTGTAAATAAGATATTTAACTAAAATCAAGACATGATTAATTAATTGATATTTACCTTTACTTTTCTCCTGCTTCCCGAAAAGAATTTCCTGCCAACTAAATTTATCTATTTCAAAATTTAAACTTCTTGCACATAGATCCCAAAGTGATTTTGAAAATTCACAAGTATAAAATAGATGTTCATACGTTTCTTCTTCCTTTTCACAAAATGAGCATAAATTGGTCGAAATAAGACCAAAACGGAAAAGGTGGTGGTTAGTGTATAAAATATTATGCAAGAGTTTATACTGGAACTCCCTTAATCGACTATTCAGTGTGCAATATCTTAGTCTTAAAAATATACTTTCTATTTCCTTATTGGTAAGATCATAATTCGTTCTAATTCTGTCAAAAATAGAAGGTTTAATTTCATTTTTATGTAACAGTTGTTCGTATATTTCTTTTGATTTTAAAAACATCAAATTAGTCATTTTCTTACCCAAATTGAAATCGATTCCAGAGTTATGCTTTGCATTCATTTCACTATTGTCCTTCCAACTAACAGGTAAACAGGCATAAATATGCTTAATCTTTTCAACATCATTTGCATCTAAATTCAAATTAAGAAAATGTGTATCACATTTTAGTTTACCGTTATTATCCAAAATATGATGCAGTCTATAAACCCCTTTATCGTATAGAATCTTATCAAATATACAACTCCCTTTATATCGAACAAGCTTATTATTAAAAATCACCACTTTTCCAAACTCTGTACTTCTAATATGTCTTATATTTACCCACTCTTCTAATAAGTCCATGTAAAATTTGGAAGCTGTTACTTTCAATAAACCTGGTATATAGTCACATGAAAATAACAAATCTCCACCCAAATGTTTAGTGGCAAAATTAAAGTACCGTTTCCATTTCATATCTTCATCCTTTTTTAAAAGTCTTTTAATCCACATTATTCGCTGTGCCTTTACCTGTACAGGGAAGTTTAACATCTTTAATCCTCCTTGCTTATAGTCTAAAAACATTGTATTCCTATTAATTTTGTCTTTCTTACCTTTCCATAAAAAATCAAAAGTTAATTTATCCAATGACTCATAAACCCACTTAGGAACAGGAGTAAGAGACGCTCGGTAGAGGACTTTAGAATAGATATGCACCTTCAATAGTTGAATTTTCCCCATGAGCGTTATATCTCTTAGCTTCCAAAAGTTCAAGAGTGTTTTAATTTTGCTTAAGATTTCTTTGTAATTAAGATCTTCTTTCTTATGTTCATCTAAGGTGAAAAATACTCTTAAAACTTTAAGAAAATCCACGGTCTCGCCGAAGGAGAAGTCATAATGCAAATGTTGGCATGAACCTAATTTTAATACTTTAGTTTTTGTCATTATTGATTTTTAATCCAGAAAGTTTTTCAAAATCTGCAAATAGAACTTTTAGCCTATCCACTGATTGTACATTACGAGCAAAAATTGTCATGTCATCTGCATAAAGAGCTAATTTAATTTCTTCATCTCCAAATTTAATTCCTTCAATCAGATTATCTTTTCGTAATTTATGAGCCATTACTTCAATACACAAAATAAAGAGGTAAGGACTAAGCGGATCCCCTTGCCTTACCCCCCTTTTTATTTCAAAATAGCCGGTGGAATTTCCTTCATTTAAAACGCAACTTAAAGTATCAGTATACAAAACTTTGACCCATCTCTGAAAGGATGGACCAAAACCAAAAGCCGTCAGAGCCTTTTGAAGAAAATGATGTGATAACGAGTCAAAGGCCTTCTCAAAATCTATAGCAAACAAAAAGCCAGGTAGATTAAAATGGGATGTATGAAAAATAACATCATCTATAGTACGAATGGCTTCACCAATATTTCTACCTTGTATGTAACCCACCTGATCCCCCACAACGATTTCATTAAGTATTTTCTTGATTCGCTTAGCCAAAATTTTTGTTAAAATTTTATAATCTACGTTAAGAAGGGATATGGGTCTATAATTTTTCAATAAAAGAGGATCTTTCCCATCTTTAGCGATTAACGTAATAACTGCTTGTTTTTGCGACGAAGCCAATTCCCCGGACCAATATGCCTCATTTAAAGCATCTTTTACTAAATCTCCAATATCCGGCCAAAAAGTATAGTAAAACTCCGAAGAAAGACCGTCATTTCCAGGTGATTTGTTATGTTTCAATTCTTTTAAAATTTCTAGACATTCTTTGTTAGTTATTACTCCTTCACAAAGTTCTCGAGATGTCTCCGCCAATTTAGGAAGTCCATGAAAAAATTCATCAAAGAGGTTCTCTGAACACACCCACATTACTTTATCATACAACCTACTGTAAAATTCTCTGATTTCTTTATTTATTCTTTTTTCATCACAGCAGATGTTTCCATCTGTGGTTTTATTTTTTTAAATTGTGGTTTTTCTTTTATTACTTTGCATCAACTGGTTGAAATAACGCGAGTCTCTTTCACGACATTCATACCAGGAGGCACGAGATCGAACCTTAATACCTTCATTAACATAACTATAGATTATTCTTAATTTCTCTTTTGTATTTTCTAGTTTTTCTAAGGTATTTGCATCAGTACGATCTTTCAATTGTTCTTCTAAAAACTGTATTTCTCTTTCTAAATCCGCTTTTATTATCTATCTTTTATCAGCCAATTTTTTCGAGAATTTTTGTGTGAACCTTCGAATTTTCATTTTTAGAAAATCCCATAACAACCTTTTATCTTTTATTTCATATCGCAATTCATTTCTCAATTCATGAATTTCTTTCCTTAATTCTTTAACATAATCTTCATTTTCACATAAACTGTTATTAAACTTCCAATATGACCTCTTCCTACCAATAATGTTATTTTTTCTTTTGTCGAATAAGTGTACAAAAATTGAATGATGATCAGGGGCCACAGATAGAATTATATTGCACTTTATAACCATTTCCTCTAAACATTCTGAAATTATCCAGTAATCAAGTCTGCTTTGCATGAAGGGGTTCTTTTGCATATATGTAAATTGTCTTTTCAGGGGATGTCGAACCCTCCAAACATCAAAAATTTGAAAGTCTTCCATAAATTTCCAAAGTCTCGATTAAATCTATTTGAAATCCTATTTAGAGATTGTCCATTATAATCTAAATTATTGTCCCTGATCATGTTAAAATTACCACCTATTATAACAGGGTATCTATCTTTATTCAACTTAGCAAGGGTATTTCGTATTTTTTTTAGAAATTGCAATTGTTCATTTTCAAAATTTCTTGTAGGAAAATACACATTTCCTAAAATCAACCTAACCCCTTGAAACTTACAATCTATGAATATAAATCTACCCTCATTGTCTCTTAAGACTTGTAATATCTCTATATCTACCGTTGGCGCAATTAAAACTAATACACCCTTGCTATGAGCTGAACCATGACTAAAATAACTGGTGCCGTCCCACGATGAATCCCATCTATCCTCACATTCCCTAGTACTAAAGGTTTCTTGCAAAAAGAGAATATCGGCCCCTTTATCTTTACACCAAAAAAAAGATACGGTCTCTTTTATCACTATCTCTAATTCCTTTCACATTGAGGGAGATCAATTTACAACTAATCTGGAGACTCATGAAAAAACGATATAAAACAAATAGCCGAACACCGGAGCCAATCACCCACCAAAGGGGATCCCAACACTTGAGGCCCCCGTCCCCCCCAAAAACCAGGGCAACTCCGAAGAGTAAGCTTCATGCTGTGAGCAAGAGGCAAGGTGGGAACGACCATGACCATCATAGGCGAAACCCTCTCCTCCGACAATGAAAGAATAGTCGATTTGACATTCTCCGAACCTAGAAATGTTCTTTCCGATGAAGTTTTTTTCTTGATTCGTGTTTCTATGGGGTCCTAGAACAAATTCAGCTTGGTTGCCAAAAGTTGCCGTTTGGGCAATTTTGCTAATTTGCATAAATCCAAAATGGCCGCCAGATGCCATCTTGAAAACCTAACTTTTGAACCCCTGTCCACAAAATGATGAGTAATGACTCGTTTTAGGGGTTTAGAGATGTGTAGAACTGATTTCTGTAATCATTTTTGCAATATAAGGTCATCTTTAGGTCAAATCCAAGATGGCCGCCATATGCAATCTTGAAAAATTGACTTGTGTTCCCCTTGCCCCAGAATGACGAGTAATACCTCTATTTAGGGGTTTTGGGGTGTGCAGAATCCATTTCTGCTTTCTATTGTGCAATATAATGTCATCTTCAGGTCAAATCCAAGATGGCCGCCATATGACGCCATCTTGAAATATCAATTTTTGAGCCCTTTGCCCCAGAATCATGAATAATAACTCTATTCGTGAGTCATTAGCTATGTTGATTCAATTCATGTAATTATTTTGCACAAAAGATAATCTTCAGATCAAATCCAAGATGGCCACCAACCGCCATCTTGAAAAATTACTGTCTGAGGCTTTTACGTGTTAGAACTAATATAAAGGGATTTCATTAAGAATGCTCATTTCTTTTATTAATTCTCAAGTTCATTTCAACATTAATTGCTCAACTTAGAATGAATCCTCTTTAGGTTTGGGCTATCCATTTCGAGTGTATTTTTTTAAGGTCCATTCATACCTTTGTACTGAAGAGGCTTTTAGGGTCTTATTTCAATTTGAAAGTGTTTTATCAATATTATTTTTCTAAATCAATGTGTCCAATGATTGGTAGGCATCAGTTCGCCTTAAAAGACGATGGTGTAGCGCTAGGCCTTACATTTTCGAGAGTGACTATAGAGCTCCACTCTAGAGTGGCAGTCTCTAGAGCAAATTTTTACAGATGAAGGAGGATGGCGCTGAGATACGTTTATATAGAGATGCTGCCCTAGCCTTCCTCCTATGCCTTTGGTCTGCCAATTTAGCATTCCGATTATTTTCTGACGTCTTGACCCCTGTACTTAGTAGCTCTCCATAGAATGGACGGCGACTATCATCTACATCTTCATAAGTGTTAGTGTCTATGCCGGCAAGTGTTATGTTATACTTGCATGTGTCTTTAAAACGGAGGTGTGATCTATCGATGGGGTGAGACCAATCACACAGCTTACCTTACCTTGGCGAATCCAAGAAGGGATTCGCCAAGGTTTCATGGGGCAAACATGCCCCAACCACCTGAGGTACCTTTGATTAAGGAGCGAGAAGAAGCTTTTGATGCTAGCACGTACGCTGAAGGGCCTCTGTATTTTTCACTTTGTCCTGCCATTTAACGTGCATGATACGTCCGAGGCAGCTGACATGGAAGGTGTTTAGCCACTTTTCTTGGTCGGCGTACGTTTTCCAGGACTTACTTCCGTGCAGGAGCTTGGCCATGACTGTGACAGATTTTACAATCCTGATGCTTATATGCTTGTCCTGTGAAAGGGGACAAGAGACATATAGTCGGTCCAAGGTAGGTGAGGAGTCCACTATAACCAGACGAGTGTGTGCTATTGATATACATATCTGGAGGACAGTCGGTGTTTTGAGTCTATCAGGATTTCTGACTGTCTCAAAGTCTGATGGATGGTCCAAACCCCTTACATGCACAAGACAGGCAGCTGTTATGTATGACTAGTTCTTGTACTCCCACTTCTTGAGAGGCAGGGGCGACATCGTTTCCGTAAAACATTTCACGAATGAGAACAATCCTGACCGTGGAACAGTCTTGGGAAGCCTATCTTCTGCAGGAGGCTAAAGAGTGCACTCCTGCTGACCAAGTCAATGGCTCTTGTCAGGAGGAAAAGTCCAATAATACTTATAAAGGAAGTTAATAATTAAATTAATTTTTTTGAAAAAAAAATACGGAGAAATCACTTTTTAATTCAAATAATACTTTAAAGTCATTTCACTGGAAAAGTATGGTTGCACAGAAATAAAAAAGGGATCAAAACTCCCGAAATCATAGCCCAAACCTTGAATGGTTTAATTCTAAAGTAATTGGTTAATGACGAAATCTATCAACCATCTGACCATCTTAGACATGACTTGACCTCGAACTAAAAATGGAGTGATTAAAAGAAATGAATCATTCTCACTGAAATCCCCTTACATGAGCTCCAATACATAACAACAACCTTATTAGGGACAGCACTTCTTCAAGGTTCAATAGTCTCGGAAGTAGTTTTTTTTTTATTTCTTAATATGGCGTTTAGTGGTCATGTTGGATTATTTTGACCTGGAGATGATCCTACATTGCAAAATTATGAACAGAAATTGAATAAACATACCAAATGATAACTCACGAAAAGAGGGATATTATTCATGATTCTGGGACAAAAACTTGAGAATTAATAAAAGAAATGAGTATCTTACTGAAATCCCTTTACATTAGTTCTAACACGTATAAGCCTCAGACAGTAATTTTTCAAGATGGCGGTTGGCGGCCATCTTGGATTTTATCTGAAGATTATCCTTTGTGCAAAATAACTACATGAATATAATCAACATACCTAATGACTCATGAATAGAGTTATTATGCATGATTCTGGGGCAAAGGGTTCAAAAATTGATATTTCAAGATGGTGTCATATGGCGGCCATCTTGGATTTGACCTGAAGATGACATTATATTGCACAATAGAAAGCAGAAATGGATTCTGCACACCCCAAAACCCCTAAGTAGAGATATTACTCGTCATTCTTGGGCAAGGGGAACAAAAGTCAATTTTTCAAGATTGCATATGGCGGCCATATTGGATTTGACCTAAAGATGACCTTATATTGCAAAAATGATTACAGAAATCAGTTCTACACATCTCATAAACCCCTAAAACGAGTCATTACTCATCATTTTGTGGACAAGGGTTCAAAAGTTAGGTTTTCAAGATGGCATCTGGCGGCCATTTTGGATTTATGCAAATTAGCAAAATTGCCCAAACGGCAACTTTTGGCAACCAAGCTGAATTTGTTCTAGGACCCCTTAGGAACACGAATCAAGAAAAAAACTTCATCGGAAAAAACATTTCTAGGTTGGTGTATTGAGCCAATGAGACTGTCAAATCGACTAGAAGGGGAAAAAATAAAAATAAGAGTACTCTAACTAGCACTACAAACATAAAAGACGACACCAAAACAACACCTGAACAAGACAAGAGACTCGCACTGCGTTTCCCTACATAAATACCACACATAACAAAGGAGAGTAGGGCTTTCCCATGGGGTCTCCTACGAAACCCATTTCTTACATAAGTACGTAAAATATGTAGAGAGCTTTAACCTTGCCCTTATTTCATGAAAGAGCATTCTTTCCCGGCATTCGTTCCTAAAAAGAATATCTAGTGTGTGACCGGGAATTTACAACCGTTTAACATAACAAAGTTAAATGCAATGTAGGAATAAATTAAGATGAACACGGATCATTGAAATGAGAATAGGCGAACATCGATTCCGGTGCTGTAGAGTTTAATTATAATTGTTCAAATGAAAAGGGTAAAAGCTTCGAAACCCTAAAATATTATTTTTTTATAGTAGATGCAATTGTAAATAATGAAAAAGTACGGGAAATGTTAATAATATATATATATTTGCTATTTACAGCAACTTTGGCCTATTGAGTTCTCAATTTTTTTATGTCTGTGTTCAACCAAATTACCTAAAATGCCATAAACATAAATCAAATTTTCTTCAGTTTACTTCCTGATCATTCTTCCATCAGCTTTTAAACTTTTCCGACAAAATTAGGCTGAAGAAAATTGCTAATAGTGGTGCAACTTTCATCGAGTTAAAGATCTCTTCGTATTAGTTTTTTTCAAAGAAACATAACCGAGGTAAAAATACATCTATGATGAGTGAATTGATCGATCGATAGTTTTCGCGCATGCGTAGTTTATTTCCTTTTTTGGCTGCACAGAGTTCAGAGCTCACCTGTCGCTCAAGTGCTATATTTTTGTCCGCACAGAATGACTTCTTTGAGAATGTATTGTTTGTGATGTGGGTTTTGAAGTTCTTCTTGGACTTCTTCTTTTTCGATATTACTATTATCATAATATTATCATTGTCCCTTCCTTTCTTTTTCCTTTTCTTCTTTTTCGATCTAATTGTTATCAAAATTATTATTCTCATTTCTTTTCTTCTCATATTCTTCTTTTTCGATATTCTTATCTTTTCATCCTCATTTCTTTTCTTCTTCTGTTCGATCTCTGTCTCATCTTTTTGTTCTTATACTTCATGATTATAGACCCCCCCCCTTCTCCCTTGATATAGTCTTGCTTTGTTTCCTCTTGCAAATGAAATCCTGCTTTTTTTTTCCCTTTTTCTTTTTATAATGCTCCCTTTTCCTTTTCTCCTCCTCCTTCTTCTTCTTCACTGATAATTGTGCAATCCTACACCTCCTCCATCTCCTAAGTTTTCTCTTTCTATTTCCCCTCTATTTATTCTTGTTATTATTTTGCTTGTGCTTCTTTTTCGTTTTTTTCTTCTTCGTCGTCTTATCTTCTCATACCTATCCTCATTATTCTTTTACTCCCGTCATCCTATTTTGCTTTATTTTGTTCTCTGTTTTTCTCTTCTTGCAAAATGAAAAAAATGAAGAATATGATATTTCTTTTTAAAAGTATGTCCGACAAAACATGAATCTTCAAAACATCTTTATATGCATACAAGTAATACTTTCTGAACAAGAAATCTTAATCTTCTCGATAGGGAGCAGTTCTTACCAATCCACAAATTTGCAAGGTGGTATACGACAATTATTATGAAGATTATTTATCATTTATCATCCAATTATTTAAGTTAGCCCACCCCATCCCCCATGATCACCATTATCTTCTCCCTTCATCTTGTTTTCTGTTTCGTCTGCTTTTTATATTTTATCTTTTTCTTTGTCTTATCATTAAAATATTCATAATCTTAATCATTGTTGTTATTATTATTATTTTTATTATCCGATTGTTATATTTTCTTTTATTATTTGTTATTATCATTGTTAGTGTTGATAGTAATGTTTATAATTGTTATCATTGATATTATGTAAACATTTGAATATTTTACATGTAAAGAATAAAAGAATTTAGTTTAATTCGATTGAAAAATATTATTGTTATTGTCATGTTTGTTTGGCGCAGCCCGAAAGAAGAATCAGTTTCGCTGAATGCCATCCCCTCTACTCTCTCTAATCCCCTTACCTCTAGCACGTCTAGTCAACCTCAACTTATATTCTCTCTCTCCTCTATTTTACCTTTACTTCTTTTCCCTTCTATTCAATCAGTAGCTTACGTAGGGGGTGTAGGGTTCAATTTCATACGACATGTACGAGGCGCTTTTAATCGAAAAAAAATGTACTACAACACTGCGCAGACAAGTGGGTTATGCTCTCCCTCTCTTCTTCATCTCCTGTTCCGTGCCCCCCGGCCCTCTCTCTATTTTTTCCCTTAGTATTATCTCGTCATCACAGAAATATGTCCAAACCCGGCCCTCCAAGCCCAACCCATACTAAAAATAGAACCTATATTAGGATAGGTGCCCGGCATATTCGGCCCATAATCAATTTCAAATGATGTCTAGATTTTACGTCGTCGAGAAATGTTCAACAAAAACCTCCAAATTATTTCCTTAATTCAAAATCCAACGGAGACGTTGCCATGTATTTGTGTAAAAAATGAATATTATGTATTACCACATGATTCTAGTAATTAAATTTGTATTATAAACAAGACATTCTACCTTTCTTTCATTATCCAAGAATATACAATCCGTTTTATTTATTGTGAACTTACTCAATTCTCAGTTTGTTTCACTAGTTTAGAACGTGTGTGGTTATTTTCTTGACATTTATGTGCAAAGGATTTAATGATCAACAAATGATTAGTAATGCATGGAAAAATGCAAGAAAAAATAACATAAGTATATGTTGGACAATTTAAAATGGAAAAAAAATGAGTGTGACCAGAAAGACATTTTCGGTTTTGCTGGTAATCTATTTGTTAGAGATCGGCGGTGAACCAAGGACTATAAATGCGCTACTTTTTCTTTACTTTTTTCTGACAAGCAAAGGATGGAGGAAATAGAGGTCAGCAATGAAATCGCAACCCAAGTTACACCATTACTATTTTATACCCTTTTTTTCTAATTCTAGTGCATATAAATTATTTTCCATCGTTTAACCCCCACCCCCTATTTGATTCGTCACACTCACTGTCAATTTTCGGACAATATGATTTGATTACATTCTAGGAAATTTCCTTTTGGAAATTATTATTTCCTGCGTTCAGTTTTTTATTAATATACAATTTCGTCAAGATGAAAAAGGACTCTGAAAATAATAACCTGCATTGCCAAAGTAAAATTCTAAAATGTCGTAAGTGTATATAATTTCTCACCCGGTACATTCACCTTTACAGAATTTCGATGTATTAAAATAATTCTTATGTTTTATTTCTCCCCTTCCTTTTTCCTTGTAGCCAACAATCCATAAGAGCTCCGATGAAAATACAAATATAACGAGTTAATTAGAGAACTGTAAGAGGAAGAGCGTGCTTCAAAAGAGATACATAGAAAGGCCATTCTCGCCTGCCTAAATATCATATTCCAGCTCATATTGACTGATACATATTATCTCTAATTAATTAATTAATTGTCTTTATTAATTAATTCATGTACTGATTGCTTTATCTCATATTTATCTTTATTAAACTTGAGCGTCTGTTATATTCTATGGAGTACGGCCAAAAATGGCAAGTAACCGAATGGACGTTTATGGAATCACAATATGCTTTATGCCGTTTTTCTAACAAGCAATTAAAAAAAATAAAACGAGCCGCATGATGATAATGATTAATAATTCATATAATATCCACTAAACATTGTGATCAAGGCGCTCTACTTATTTATTACCCGGCTTACATCATTTGTTCCGTGAAAAGCATTATAGGCCTGTTTGCAGACATAAACATAGATATTTTATTTTAATATATTCTGCTTTTCATTCCCTCTATCTTCTCGAATAATATATCCATGGAATGCATATTTACTCCATGCTCTGGATTCCTATCGCATCACATTTTTTATATGCAGGTCAAACCAAACCACGATAACATGCATCAGAATAAAATCAATTGGGGAAACCTTAGATTTTTCGAAAATTCATATAATGAGATTATATGGATAAAACATGCTTCATATACTTTGTACATCGTAAATAACACATATTAGTCTTCATTAGCATGATTATGCCTATGTCACGGTGTTTATCACTCTTTGGTGTTAAACCAAACTGACAAAGGGTGAATTCATCCGTACATCCTTCCCTTTCAAGTCACTCTTTTACATTGTTAGTAAGTGGCAACTTTATTGATCTTCGCTGGATGCCCTTTTGTCATTTTCAAAGGAAAGGGGGCCATGCCTCCATCAATTACCCCATCCGTATCGTTAGAACAAAATAGAGTGTATGTACGATCCGAGGTATTCTCAATAGCCAGCTGTATACACTTTTGTTTAGGATTATAGAAATCGATATCAACTTAAAGTCGTGTACTCTCTTCTAGTTTGATCTAGCTTGATCAGTTCATGAAGTTGAATATTATGACAACCATTTTCAAGAGGCAAAATAATGCACCTAAATGAAAGAAGAAAACAAAAATCGATGTGTTATAAACTGAAACCATGATTTTTCTTCTTCCTATATTTTATCAACGGCGCCATTTTGAAACCTCACAAGCAATCTAATATAGTATCGATCGTTTTCGATCTATCGTTGATCATATCCCTGATTATTCCTGACCGATCAGTATTAAGGTTATTTTCAAATTGTTAGGAATAACTATTTACATTGTGTAAAGAATGCACTGGCTCAGTAGCTTTCTCATGGTGTTTAATTCGTTTGAACAAATAGGTATCTGACATTCATTTAGACGCAAATGTTAATTTGCCCTCTAATGAATGTAACGGTCAACTGACTTTTTGACAAACTTTAACATACATAAAAAAAAGTTCTTTGATGTAATCTGGATTTTAGAATTGTCAAACAATGGACCCGTTTGAATTCAGATAAGATGTTCTGGGAATATTTTCTCTTTTCATGGTAATTGGCCTGATGGTTGAAGGGAGTGGCTGATAATGAATTCAAATCAATTATACGAGTCTATTTGGTCCAAAACTGCCTCCTGATTATTTCTGACCAATCAGTCTTGATATTTAAATTGTTAGGACTTTTGTTTAAAAGAATGCACTGATAAAAAAAAGCAGAGAAAAGGAACAGTTTGGCGGACAGATCCATTGATTGCAAGGGTCTTTATATTGATATCGAATTCAAACGATTTTGTTTGTAATCCGGAATTTTATGAAACTAAACAATGTAATTGCTAAAGCATAGCGATTTCTTATTTAGTACTCATTAAGTGGTCATTATTGTAAGTCAGTTTAGATGTGAAAGGAGATATTTTTCCCCTTTTCTTGATGGGCGGAATGTTGTGTTACCAGGTGTGTTTCTGAAAGTTAAGACTTTTGCTCAAGTATAACAAGTTCCTATTTGTAATCAAAAATCTTTTTGACAACTTTTTTTTCAATCTGAATGAACTGCATTTTGTTGAATACGGACACTTAGGATTGTGGCCTAGTCCCAAAAAGCTTAGTAGCTTTCTCATGGTAATTATGTTTATCAATGGCCTATCTTGGGATACTCTTTCATCGCACATAATACTGGCCGATGTGATAGGAGTTTTTGCTTATTGAGGGAGACCGTCAATGCCTAAACAGGCTCTATAGCTATTTGGACCAAGTCTGCCTCCTGATTGTGGGGGGGGGGGCTGGGTTGGTTACATAGTACATTCAATCCTTGATGTTATTTTTGTATTTCAGACTCAGGATTTCAAGGAAAGAAGATGTTTATGTACTGAATGTAGATTGGAAACTATTGTATACATACTTGGCTCTATATCTTATTGATATTATCACAACAAGCTTGTTGATTTAGAAATAGAGATATCTTAATGATGATGAGCTACAGTTCATTCTGATTTTTTTTTATCAAAATTCGATTATTACTTTTATATATAGCACATATTCATGAGTTTAAGTAGTTTGACGTATGAACTCATGGTTACCCTTGTTTACAGTAATGTTTGGGCAAGGTGACTTGTACCAAATAGGAGTAACAATGCGGGACGATATAGCTTGAGCATTGTCTTTTTTATGTATATGTGTGTATGTGTAACTATAGAACTTTGTTAATTAGAAATATTTCAAACCCTATTAAGAATGGTGAAATTTGGGCGGGATTTGGTTCTGCTTGCAAGGTCCAGTTAGCTGTCACTCAGGAAGTCACTTTCTGCAGTAGACAGTTTTCGTTTTTGTTTTTTGTTTTATTGTTTTTTTATTATTAATTTTTATATATATCTATTTATTTCTCTTTTATTTCCCCCCCCCTCGGTTGAAGGGCTGTGAGGTTGATTTATTTTAGGATGGTGGATAATGTATTAAATGTATTTTCATGCCATTTCCTCACACTTAATGTAAAAGGAATACGAGACAAAACAAAACGAGGAAAAATCTTTAGTTGGTGTAAGACGAAATCCGTTGACATAGCATGCTTACAAGAAACTTATAGTTCGCCAGATATTGAGGATAAATGGCAATCAGAGTGGGGTGGGAAATATATCTTTAGTCATGGTACGCACCATATGGAAGAGGAGTTCTTGTGTTAATAGACAGTAAGATAGATATTGAAATTGGTAATACCTGGGTAGATGAAGATGGTAGATATGTTTTAATTAAATGTAAGATACAAGGACAGACGTTGCTATTTGGAAGTGTATATTTTCCCACGGGAAATAACGAAAATGACCAAATACAATTTTTAAGTGATTTAGGTCAATTATTATTAACGAATAATTTAGAGGGAAGTTCAGTAGTACTTGGCGGTGACTTTAATGTTATTAGAGACACCAATTTAGATTATTTTGGACATGTATCAAAAAAAAAATTCAAAATTCAGTAAAAAATTACAAAAGTTTATGGACATTTTTTTATTAATTGATATATGGAGAAATAAAAATAAAGACAAAAAACAATATACTTATAAAAAGCAAAATCCATTCATGCAGAGTCGCTTAGATTATTGGATTATATCAGAGAACTTGGAACGGATAACATCCAACTGTGATATCGTTCCCTCTATAGCCCCAGACCATGCTGCAGTTAATCTAGTTTTCCATAAAAGATCACAGTAAAAAAATAACAAAAGATCTTATTGGAAATTTAATAATAGTCTTTTAAACGATAATGATTATGTTCAGAAAATGAGAGAAAAAAACTGAGACTTTAAAGAAGAAATTGTCAGTGGAAATTAAAGATAAAAGAGTATTGTGGGATTTTATGAAAATGGAAATAAGGAAATTTACTATTAAAATATCAAGAGAAAGGGCGAAGGAAAGAAAAGAAAAAAATGAAAAACTGGAGGAAGAGATAAAGAACTTAGAGAGTCTATTGTCGATTGATAGTGGACATCAGAAAGACATTTTTGAAAATAAAAGAACTAAGAAGCAACAACTAAGTTCACTTTACGATTATGTTAATGAAAGTTTGAAAGTCCGTTCAAGGTCCTCATGGTATGAAAGTGGAGAAAAGAATACAGCATTATTTAAACAGTTAATACAATCAAATAGGAAAAACAGTATAATACAGAAATTAATTATAGATGGAAATATCACTACTAACGAAAAGGAAATTATTGAAGGAATAAAATCATTCTACAGGCAACTATATAAGGAAACAGATATTATAGAAGACGACACTTTGAATTTCTTTCCTGGTAACCTACCAAAATTAAATGATTCATCACAAAATTTATGTGAAGGAACAATCGTTGAAAGAGAATGTGTAGAGATATTGAAAGGTATGACACTCAACAAATCTCCAGGAAATGATGGTTTAAGTGTAAAATTTTATCAGAAATTTTGGTCAGTAATTGGAGATTTAGTACTTGCATCTTTTAATTAGGCTCTGCGATTGGGAGAATTATCAGCCTCTCAAAGACAAGCAGTTATTACCTTGATACACAAAGACGGCAAAGATCCAGAACTTATTAAAAACTACAGACCGATTTCGTTACTAAACGTAGATTACGAAATTTTATCTAAGGTACTTTCAAAGAGAATACAAGAAGTTTTACCGGAAATTGTAGGTTTTGATCAGCTGGGCTATGTTGGGGAAAGAAATGTTGGAGAAGCAATCCGAATAATAGATGATATGATCTTTCATACTTCTTTCTCTAGAGAAATGGCTTTTTTGGTAGCCATTGACTTCGAAAAAGCGTTTGATTCTGTGTCACATTAATTTTTACATAAGGTACTAAAATCATTTAATTTTGGACCAAGGTTTCGCAAATGGGTAAATATTTTTTATACTAATACTGAAAGTTGTGTTATAAATGGATGCGCATCGACAGGTTACTTTAAGGTTGGAAGAGGAGTAAGGCAGGGAGATCCTCTTTCTCCATATCTGTTTGTTTTGTGTATTGAAATTTTAGCTCACATGATTAGGAATAATCATCAGGTAAAAGGGATCCGTTTTGGAAATACAGAATTAAAACAGGTTTTGTACGCAGATGATATAACGCTTTTTATTAAAGACTTACCTTCATTTAAGGAGACTGAACGCATTTTTGAAGCATTTTATAAAATATCAGGATTAAAGATATACAACGATAAGACGTTACTATTACTTTTAGGCCCACAGTTTTCCACTCATAACTTTCCTTTTGGGAAGCAAGTCGATATTGTTAAGATATTAGGAATTCATTTTTCGATACACGAAGATATCAAGGAAAAAAATGAACTACAAAGAAATATTAAGTAAAATTTAAAAAATTATTTAATTGGTGGAAGCAACGCGACTTAACATTAATGGGAAAAATTCAATTAATGAAAGTATATGGCTATTCCAAATTGATATATTTATCATCATTGATGCCAGTTCCAGAGTGGGTACATAGTGAGATTGAAGAAATGAGTTTTGATTTTTTGTGGAAAGGTAGAAACAAAATAAAAATACCATAATAACTTTAGACTATTCGCAAGGGGGGCTCAAAATGATGAATTTCAGACTGTTTGTGAAAGCACAGAGAATAATGTGGATAAAAAGGCTTGTTACAGGAAAACAAGGTATTAATTGGAAAAAATACTTCAAATATTTGATGAGACCAATGGGAGGTAATTTGATTTTTTATTGTAACTATTGGGACAAGAGTGTGAATATTAAGCTACCTACCTTCTATCGAAGTTTAATAGAAACATGGACGGATATGAAAAATTATGTTAAAGCAGAAGAGAATTACAAGGGAAATGAAATTTTGTATAACAATAAATATATTCAGCTGGATGGCAAAACATTATTTGATGAGAATTTGTTTTTGAAGAATATATATCGACTTCACCATATTTGTGATGAAAAAGGGTTATTGAAAAAGGATGCTTATTTTATTTTAAAGGGTTTAAGTAAAGAAGAAATTACAAAAATTGGAAAAATATATTCAATAATTCCTCGAAAAGAAACGTTCAGCCGGAAAGGAAGTCTATTCACTGTGGCCTCAGCCTAGAAATAGTATTTACAAAGAAAGTTTATAAATTTGAAGAAATAAATGCAAAAATGGTTTATAGAAGTCAAATAAGCAATAATGTAGAAATTAGCTCTGCTTTTTATAACTTAATGGAAGTTTATAATATAACAGTTAAGGAAGTGGAAAAGATTTTTGTTCGGCCAAGGTTGTGCACATTAGTTTGCAAATTGAGAGAGTTTCAGTTTAAATTATTGTATAGAATAGTCTATACGAACCATCATCTACACTGTTAAAAAACCTGATTTTACAGAAAAATAAAAGAAGATTTTGCAGAAAGCAATACCAGAATCATTCTTTAAATTCATGAAACAGGAATTTTTCTGCAATTTAACAGAACAGGTCTGTTAGAAAAAGGGGAAAAGAGTGTTTTATTTAAGGAAATTTGTAAGATTACACACACCAAATACCAATTTCCTGTAAGATTACGCAATCTGGTAAGATTACAGGTGTTCTCGAGTCTCTCCTGCAGGAACTTCTTTTAGTTTAAGGATAAATTTTCTAACAGTGTACACAGATTCAAACTTCGGATAAATGAGTTGTGTTCATATTGTAATACTTCAGAAGAAACATACCAACATGTATTTTTTGAATGTAATATAATTAAAAGACTGTGGGAGAAATGTGCTGATAAATTAAACTTACCGTTTCTTAGGAGAATATCTTGGAAACAATTCATATTGGAATAAATGGGATTAATGTAAAAACAGAACAATTATTAAACCACATTATAATTTTGATAAAATTCATGATCTTCCATGGTAGGGAAAAGGGGTTACCTCCAAATGTAAAGGAAATTAGAGATAAATTAATTGAAAATAGAAAAGAAGAGAAACGGCTTGCAACGGAAAGGGGAACCTTGGCATTTCATTTAAGAAAATGGGAGCACTTTGACGAATCAGCCTCACAGTCTTCCACCACTTAGGTTTTTTTTTTCTTTATTACCATTATTCTTTATTTGTAGTTTATGGGGGTAGGGGGTTAAGTGTAGCTAAGGTCTGGCTTAAGTTGTGTGTATGTTTTTTTATTAATATAACTTCCTCATTAATCAGTTTGATTGAAGAGTATGGAGAATCTTAACTTGAGTTTTATATACAGATTATAAGTTTATTTCCGTAATTTAGATTTTTGCTGTTGTACCCGGATTCTGTTCTGTATTTATCCCTTCGTGATTATAAGTTGTTAAAGAAATGTGAGCAGATTGATTTTAAGTTTACATTTGAAATTCATATATATTCCTTTTCTCACCATGTTAAAATGTTTATGTGTTAACTTGAAACAATTAAGTTTTAATGATGTCATGTTATATATATAATATATATAACATGACATCATTAAAACTTAATTGTTTCAAGTTAAGTTTTAATGATGTCATGTTATATATATAATATATATATAACATGACATCATTAAAACTTAATTGTTTCAAGTTAACACATAAACATTTTAACATGGTGAGAAAAGGATATGAGGAAGACATAAATATGATTTAAAACAAAAATATCAGCGCACGCACGCAGCTCTGCGTGCGTTTTGGGTTGCATTTTGCTGCTCCCATTATTTTCCCTCACTTTTATTGATTACGGTATATACGTGGTTCTGCGAAACTGAAAATCATTGAAATCAAGCTTTCATCGCGGCAATGCCCACTGTACGCCAATATTGGACTCTCATCGAAGCATAACTCGTTTTATAATGCTTTATAAACTATAGAAACAAAAGGTAAAAACGTATGACTTTCTGGAATGTGTAGTTTAATTAATGGACATTGTAATTATAACACAGAAAAGGCAGAAACATAGTATGAAATTGTATTTTTAAAGCCTGCAAATGGATGCGAGTAATAGCCTTTGGGGAACCGACTATATACGGCTCCCGTACATGAATGAGTTTTAGGGAACCGTATATAGCCGGCTCCCGTTGGCAACGGGTTAAATAATCATTGCTGCAAATTATTCTGTTAAAATAGAAACATACCATACACACATGTATAAAAAAAAATAATCTAAGAAAAGGGAAAATGGGGACATGATGCCATTAGCTTACCTCATGAATAATCATGATGGCGCGCATATATACAGGGTATCCAGTCCATCAGGGAATTTTGATTGGCCAAAATACCGAACGAGTCAGACTAGTATTTTGTACTTCAAAAATTTCTTGGCGAAAACACAGAAAAAATCAGGGAATTTCGTTTGCTTGAAACGAATCCTGATATGTTTTCACAAAATATTTTGCTAAACTTTGAAATTTAATAACATAATTATTTGTTATGTGATTTTGATGAAAATGTCATGATTTTGCTCTCTGAATTTTCTCTTTTACGGAGTACCCCTTTAAAGGACAAGTCCACCCCAACAAAAACTTGATTTGAATAAAAAGAGAAAAATTCAACAAGCATAACACTGAAAATTTCATCAAAATCGGATGTAAAATAAGAAAATTATGGAATTTTAAAGTTTTGCTTATTTTCAACAAAATAGTTATATGATCGAGCCAGTTAATGAGGTTCGTTGTTCCGAAGGTTCGTTAATCCGAAAACGAAATAAGGTTCGTTGTTCCGAAGGTTCGTTTATCCGAAAACGAAATGAGGTTCGTTGTTCATTTCGTTTTCGGACCAACGAACCATCGGAATTACGAACCTCATTCACAAAACAGTGATATGCACAACTAGGTGAGTCAGTCGATGATGTTCATCACTCACTATTTCTTTTGTTTTTTATTGTTTGAATTATACAATATTTCATTTTTTTTATATTTGACAATAAGGACCAACTTGACTGAAACATTAAAGGACAAGTCCACCCCAACAGAAACTTGATTTGAATAAAAGGAGGAAAATTCAACAGGCATAACACTGTAAATTTCAACAAAATCAGATGTAAAATAAGAAAGTTATGACATTTAATAGTTTCGCTTATTTTCAACAAAATAGTTATATGATCGAGCCAGTTACAACCAAATGAGAGAGTTGATGACATCACTCACTCACTATTTCTTTTGTATTTTATTATATGAAATATGAAATATTTTGATTTTCTCGTCATTGTCATGTGAAATGATGTTTCATTCATCCCTGAACACGTGGAAGTACATTATTTCAACATTGCTTCAGGCAAGGAGGTCCTAATCATCAAATTCGTAAAAATTGGAATTTTGTATAATTCAAACAATTAAAAACAAAAGAAATAGTGAGTGAGTGACATCATCGACTCTCTCATTTGCATGTAACTGGCTCCTTCATATAACTATTTTGTTGAAAATAAGCGAAAGTTTGAAATGTCATAACTTTCTTATTTTACTTCCGATTTTGATGAAATTTTCAGCATTGTGATTGTCTGATTCTTCTCTATTGATTCATATCAACATTTTTCTGAGGTGGACTTGACCTTTAAGTATCTACAATATAAATCAAACATGGGCGTTTCATTCATATTATTTCTATGTTTAGGGCGAGATATAAAAAAACAAGCAGAGATATTTGGACAATGGAGAGATCGAGAGAGAGAAAGTGATTATGTGTGTGTGCACAGTCGTCATTTAAATCACTAAAATTAACCCCCAAAATATACAAGCACAGAGAGAGAGAGAGAGCGGTCAGTGTATGGTATATGACAACAATACAAGGTCTAATTAAATAATATAAAACAATACAAAATGTTTTATATGTTCTATCACATAGGCCCATCAATAACCATGTAAACCACTCAAGTGTCTGGTTGAAATACATTTCCAATACACGGAGCTTGCAGGGTCTGAATAATAAAGTCTGCCTGTAGACATTAGGGTCTGAATCATACAACTATGCAGACTCGTATAGCACCATATAATTCCACGTGGGCTCGTCATACTAGCAAATAAGCTCTGTGTGCAAAGACTACGCCGTGGGCGCTGAATTTGGCGAGGCAAAGTACCAAGTCCAAACGCATGCGCACATGGGTTTATTGTGTATTAAAGTACGGGAAAAAAAATCGCAGGCCGGCGGGAAGCTCACGCACGTTCGCATTGGCGCTCGTTCTAGCTAGCCAGTCTGAGCTCTGTCTCTCTGCCAGAGCTCTGGGGGACAATCGCTCAGTAAAGGCCTCAGTGATGGTGATTTTCTGTTTCAGACAGAGTTTACCTTTCGGGTATATAATTCAAAACTGCCAATAAAGTTTGATAATTTCTTCATTGTCATGTATGCTTAAGTTATTAATGAGTTCATTCTCACCAAATTTAGACTCCCCCAAAGAGAAATGCAATGTTCGTGGAGATCTGCGTTTTCAAAGAACTTTAGGAAAAGTTAGGGTATGTGGGCCTTTATTACATGGCCGCGTTATTGCACTGAAATAGATGGAGTAGAAATTAGATATTGAATTTATTTATATCCAAGTTCAACTCACAGTCACACAAACACACCCACATCCAAGATTCTAAGCATGAAAAAGATAACTTAAAAAATCATACAGTATTAAAGTTCATTGATAAGTGAACAGGTATATTTCTCAAAATACAAAAACGTAGCATTTGAAGAGCACCCGAAATGCAAAAAGTAGCCCCCGAAAGTTTACAAAAAAATGAAAATGGAGCCGCCGAAAAAAAAATACATTTTCCCTGAATTATAATGATAATATAATGCTAATGATGATAATATAATGATAATATAATGATAATATAATGATAATATAATGATAATATAATGATAATATAATGATAATAATAATGATAATAATCGCTAGAGGGTATTCATTTGTCTCGCAATCTACTATGGTCAACAAGGAAATTCGTGATCACTCTCGCAAAAAGTGTTCACTGGCTTTCTAGGAAATTCGTGATCACGATGACGCTTTCATAATTGTAAATAATTCCGAAGCAGACAGCCTACTCGCATACATGAACAGCCAGCAACCGTCCATCCAGTTCACTCTGGAGACTGAACAAGGAGGGAAATTAGGATTCCTTGATACGCTAGTCCAAAGACACGAGGGCGGGAAACTTTCCACCTCTGTCTACCGCAAGCCCACTCATACAGACCAATACATACCATATGATTCTCATCATGACAAATCGGTCAAGAAGGGTCTTGTTAAATGTCTGTTCGACAGAGCAGCACGTATTATAACTCACCCGCCTGAACTCCCGAAAGAAAGAGCACACATACGTGGCGCCTTATACAGCAACGGCTACCCACGCCGTTTTATCAAGAACACTTTCAAGAAAAAACAAACACCAAGGGATCAGAAGGTTTTCAAGACTTGTACAGTCTTGCCATACATAGATGGCCTTTCACAACAACTTAAACGCCGATTAGAAGGTCACGATATCCGAACGGTTTTCCGCTCGGACACCACCTTACGCAAACAGCTTGTACGCCCCAAAGACCCTATCCCTGATCACAGACGTGATGGCGTAGTATACAACATTCCTTGCCAGGGATGTGACGGGTCTTACATCGGAGAGACAGCCCGACCGATAGTTGAACGTATTTCTGAACACAAGCGCGATGTTCGGTTACAGCGAACCGACACATCCGCGGTGGCAGAACATGCTTGGGAGAAGCAACACCACCCAGATTGGGAGGGTGTACATTGCATTGCCAAAGAAAGACATTGGTATACACGCAGGATTAAGGAGGCTATTAGTATACGTCTTTGTCCTAACAACTTCAACAGAGACAGCGGGATCGACATCCCCGATTTCTGGATGCGAACCATCCGACAGCACAATACCCCCTTACCTGGCAGTGCACGCCGACCCGATCGTTCCCGGCCCCGATCGAGGGACCGCTCAGCCAGTCAACCCCCGCCCACGGGAAACTAGCGAGCCCGCCAATTTTTGGTCTCATTTGCATATTGCCGACCCACGGCGTATTTGCATATAATTTGCATAACTCCTGACCAATCACACAACGGATCAGTGCCCACCTATTGTTCTCGCGCTTGTGCGTACGGTCTTGGAGATTAGTATAAATACAGTACGATATCGGACAATCCTTGTCACTTGATAAAGAGTTGCAGCGGCACTCGAAAGCTCGTGAACTTGTAAGCTAGTGAACAATTTTTGCGAGAGTGATCACGAATTTCCTAGAAAGCCAGTGAACACTTTTTGCGAGAGTGATCACGAATTTCCTTGTTGACCATAGTAGATTGCGAGACAAATGAATACCCTCTAGCGATTATTTCAATCCGCAATAATGAACCTATTTAGTAATAATGATAATAATAATAATGCTAAGTAGGACCTATGATAATAATAACAAAAATAATAATTATGATAGTTAAAAGAATATTAGTGATAGAGAGTAATAATAATGCTATAACAACAATAACAATGATTCTTATAATATGATAATAATAGTATTAATAAAACTGATAATGATAATATTAATAATTAAAATAACAATACGATACGGTGATACGGTGCTAGGTTCGGAGGTTGAGGCTTCATCTTTACGTCGTTTTGGACCGGCCTGGGACATGATACCAAAAATATATTCCCTATTACGAGTTGTCAAGTTTAATAAAGTCACACTAGCATTACATCAAACTCATTACAACAGCCTCGCGCTGTAAAACTGAACATACACCACGCATGATCGGAATGCGAATACGCGTGTAAAAATACACTTTTTGACATTCCATCTTATCCCTTACCAAAGACCCCGGAATTGATGAATTGGAAGAAACGGGGCTTTCTCTTCAACGATATAATAAGGACATAAGTATTTCGTTTGGAAATGATGAACAGGCTCTTTATTTGCATTTTATGATTCAATTATATTGTTTTATTTGTTAAGCGGTATTTTAGGAAGAATTTTCAGCAATAAAGCAATTATCTCTTGTGATTGTTTTTCATTTCTTTCGTAAAAAGTGGGGGGATGTTTGTACAGGCATCCCCCCTCCTATCCCCCAATCCCCCGTGATTTACACCAGTTTACATATAGGGTAGTATCATCAGTGTTCTATTACTTCTTATTTATTTGGTTTTTTTACCACAGGGGACATTATGATACAGATAGCTATGGTCTATTGGAAAGGTCGACTACGAACGCATATCCGGGTCTTTTTGCTGTTACTCAGAGCTGTCTTCACATGTAGCCTACCACTTAAGTTTTAAGACAAATTGAGTAACACATTTTTTAAAATAACTTTATCATTTTTTTTTATCATATACTAATATATACGCAAGTCTCACCTATTCGCTAGATGATTTATATTTTCTGCTGAGGAAAAAAGAAACAATAATTATGGCGACACTTGAGCATACCGTTTCGCGCGGTTTACAGTGTCCAGTTTGTTTGAGTTTGCTAAATGATCCCAAACAGCTATCATGTACACATACGTTTTGTCAAAAATGTATCCGAGATATTCTAGCGTGCTCCTTACAGAATACTTTAACTTGTCCATTATGTAGAATCAAAACAAATGTCGCAGATGGAAATGTTGCCAATCTTAAAACTAATGTACCTGTTAAGTCACTTGTTGATGACGTCAGGAATAGTAAACAGCTCTGTGACATGTGTGACGAGCAATCAAGAGCCGCACACTTCTGTTGCGATTGTGGTAAGAGCATGTGTAACGCATGTCTGCAAGCTCACAACACATGGAAACCACATCTTAAACATAAAGTAGTGAGCGTTGAAGACATCACAGAGGGTAGGGTAGTCGTAAAGAAAAAGGTTTACTGTCAAGAAGAAGTACACCAATCAGAAGAGTACGAATGTTCTGATGTATGCACAACATGTAAGAAGCTCATTTGTATGAGATGTCGCATGCTCTACCACGAGAAAACAGGCCACGATGTGGAAGATTTAAGAGAGTACAATTCGTCTTTCACAAAGAGTTCTGAATTACTTCAGGGTCAAGGAAAGACCAAAGCTACAACAGTCAAGAATCATATGACGTGTATTGATAATCAAATCAAACGTGTCAATGATCACATTGATGCGGAAAATGCGAAGCTTGACAAGATTTGTGAAGAAGCTATCAAGAAAATAAAAGAGAGGAATGCTACCTTGAAAAAGCAACTAGAAGATCAGAGAGAAGAATTCTGCAAGAGTTTAAATGATATGAACACTGATGATGAGAGGTTGGTTAAGAGTATTGAGAGTGCGAGTGAATTGGTGAGTAATGGTTTGAGAGCCCCACTAGAAGGAGATGTTGTAGCAATTCGTGATTCATTGTCTGGTGAATTGAAGAATGTATTAGACAGAGATGATCCAAAGGAAAAGGTTGCTATTGATGTAGGTGATCATGCAGAGGAACTGACGTTTACATCAGGCTGCAATCCAGATGCATTATCAATGGGGGAACTAAGGGTTGCGAATTGTGAGCCAGCGAAATGCAATGTATTACTCACAAACAAAGATAGTATGAATGGCATGGCAGCTACAACGAATGGTATGATGGCGATAGGGTCAAGAGTTACAGGAATCGACATCTTCTCTTCTGATGGTCATCTACAGAAGACAGTCATTGAAGAGGTATCGATACGTGAAATAAGTTTCCTATCTGATAGTCGTTATGTTGTACGTGATACAGATAATAAGATATCACTGTACACATCAGATGAAGAGAAGCAGGATGTGACATTCGATACTCTAGATGACAGTGAAGGTGGGTACGGTGGTCTGACTGCAGACAGCAATGATCTGATCTATGTAAGCTACAGGAAAGCTAAGAAGATCCAGGTATTCTCACCATCAGGTGGCAAGGCTATCAAGGAGATTCTGTGCGATGGGTATCAACCTTCGCAATGCACTAGTTACGGTGACACATTGATCGTTAAGCAGTTCAAGAATCAAATAGCACGTATTGATATGGAAGGTAGTATAATACGCAAATTATGGAAACCTGTGGAAATTGACATTTATGCTGCTGTGAGTAAAAACAACACAATCCTAACTGCCTATGTAAGACACGAGAAAGGTCTGATCAATATCCATGAGTACACCGGTGAACTGAAACACATCAAGACTCTCATATCTGATTACAAGATTGAGAAACCTGAGAGGAAATGGTATTACCTTCAAGGGTTCCAATCAGGAGAGATAGCTTTCTGTACACCTAATAGGCTCTATGTATTTAATCTAGTGACAAATAAAGTTACCTCGTAAGAATATTTTGTCCGAAGTGTTAAAGAGTCAAATCTCTTTTTACTTAACAAATGATTTAATTCACCTGTTTCAACATTAATCTTGGTAGCCCATTACTGTCATGAATCAAGAATCTTAATTCATTCTATTCGATAAAATAATCACGCGTACAAAAGAATAGTAAAACGCAAAAGTACATGATATACAACCATAAAAAAATCAATAATTATTATTACACATAGAGGAGCGTAATCAAATGAAATATGACACTCTCCAAAAGTTAGAAAAGAATTGAACTTTATTTGAGGAAGCTCTGCCCAAAGTTGTATCCCAACTGTATCATTTTTAACAGTTTCGGGCATGTCTTGTTAGGGGTTACGTAGATTTCACTACTCCTACTTGAATATTTACCATTCTTAAAGGGGAATCCAACCCAAATAAAAACTTGTTTTTATAAGGAAAAGAAAAATCAGACAAGCTGATTTTGAACAAAGTTTGAACAATATTAGACTAACAACAAGAAAGTTATGAATTTTTAAAAGTTGTAAATATTGGTAATCACTATACCCATGGAGATTTCAAATTGGCCGCATATGGGATGTCATAGTGATGTAAGGCAAGGACTACTCTTCCATGTACTCCAATACATATTATGGCTAAAATGTCATTTTTCCCAAAAGTTTTATTTTAAATTATATTTTTCTTTCATGAGGACATAAAACAATATACTACATGGGTTATATTTAGATTACTGCCCCAGGGGAATGGGTACTTAGGAGAAAACCACAAATCCCTGATAATAAAGTACATGGCCTATGGGAAAGTTGTCCTTGCCCCTTGTCATAACTTACTTACCCAGTTGCCAATTTGAAATCTACATAGTATTAGTGATCTCAATTTTAAAGCAGCTATAACTTTCTTATTGCTTTTCCAATTTCTTTCAAACTTTCACCATTCTGTTTTATTTATTTTTCTCCTTCCCAACACAACATTTTATGGCCAAGGCTGGATTCCCCTTTAAAGGACAAGTCCACCCCAACAAAAACTTGATATGAATAAACAGAGAAAAACTCAAGAAGCATAACACTGAAAATTTCATCAAAATCGGATGTAAAATAAGAAAGTTATGACATTTCAAAATTTTCAAAACTGTTTCATTTCACAAAAACAGTTTCATGAACGAGCCAGCTACATTCAAATGAGAGAGTCGATGATGTCATTCACTCACTATTTCTTTTGTTTTTTATTGTTTGAAATATAAAATATTTTGATTTTCTCGTCATTGTCATGTGAAATGAAGTTTCATTCCTCCCTGAACACGTGGAATTCAATTATTTTAACATTTTGTGCTTCAGGCAAGGAGGTCCTTATCGTCAAATTCGTAAAAATTGAAATATTGTATAATTTAAACAATAAAAAACAAAGAAATAGTGAGTGAGTGACATCATCAACTCTCTCATTTGGATGTAACTGGCTCGTTCATATAACTATTTTGTTAAAAATAAGCGAAACTTTGAAATGTCATAACTTTCTTATTTTGCATCCGATTTTGAGGAAATCTTCAGCATTGTGATTGTCTAATTTTTCTCTATTGATTCAAATCAACATTTTTCTGAGGTGGACTTGACCTTTAACAAAATAGAGTTTGAGCGTTTAATACTGAAATTTCCATTTTTAGTAGAAAATATTTGAACAAAGTAATTTCTTTCTTTGAAATTATAACAATTTTACACATTACACATATTTCTTATTTAGAAAGAAATATGTTTCAACATAAATACATGTGTATGACATCAAATCAATATTGAAAAGTGAAATACAAGTGATTACGTTGATTATTCCCAGGGGCGGATTCAGGATTTTCCAAAGGGGGGAAATATTTTGGAGGAAAATTTTAACGAGCAATCCATGTGTTTAAGAAGATGCTACAAGCCCCTTTTACACCTTCACGGAAGCAACACGGATCATCCCGGATTGTCAATCCGGGGTCATCCGTGTACAGTCCGGGACTACCGTGTACACTCCGGCTACTCATCCGGCGCCATCCTTGATGTACCGGCATGTCCGGGAGAAAAATTGAACATGTTCAATTTTTCATCCCGGAGTACACGGACTGATAATCATCCGTGTTCATCCTTGTAGCCTCCTTGTACATCCGTGTAGCTACCGAATGCATCCGGGAGGCTCCTTGTAAGAACCGAGTGATCCTTGTTGATACCGGCTTTATCCGGGGTCAAATGTTTGTATTGTTTGCGTACATGAACAATAGTCCGTATTCATAACTAGACAAGACCAATATTGGGAGAATTTGAATTCAAGGAGCATATTGGGTTAAAAGTTGGGAACCAGTCAATTTCACCTAATTTGATGGTGCTGAATCTGATAAGACCGGTTGCCAAGCCAATTTTTAATGTCTTGACCACCTAATTTGCATAAACAAAATGGCTGCCAAATTGACCATTTAAAATCTTATTTCTACAATATTCTTTTATAATACTCGCTTTCATCGACATGGATACTGCAAAATCCTGCATACATAACATGTACCATTCGGGAAAATTTGTTATTTCTGTTTGCGGCTAATTAATTATGCAAATTTATGCATATTTTGCAATATTATGTATAATTTGATAATTACAGTGTACAGTCTAAAAAGTTTATCATTTTGGGTACAAATAGCATTTGTATCATTATGATCATTGTTTGGCCCTTAAATATAATATTTAGGTCAATTTTTCTATGTATTTTATCGTCAGAATACTTGCCTAATGCACTTGATATATCCCAGTACAGAATGTGAGCAACCGTGAAGGTCCGTGTAAAGACCCAGTAACATCCGTGATCATCCGGGTATTCCGTGTTGGCTCCGGGAGCATATCAAACAGGATCCCTATTGCTACCTTGCCTATCCTTGTAGACTCCGTACTTTTCCGTACATATCCGTGTTAATAACCAGTTAACTCCGTACTCACTCCGGGAATGCTAGGAAAATACAAATTTGGCACCCCGGATCATCACGGACTGAGATCCGTGATGATCCGTGTTGCATCCGTGAAGGTGTAAAAGGGGCTTAAGTCTCATTTGCTTTGATATATTACATGGGGTGTTCATTTCGTGTAGTTTTTTTTTATAAGTTATTGCCTATTGCTGTATTTGTTTTGGTCATTCTGTATAGTGCTTTATAAGAAGTAATTCTGATACTAATAATAATAATAATTATTATTATTATTATTATTGAAATGGAGACCGACGAAAAGCGAGTCTTGTCGAAAGGCTGCCGAATGAACGATCTGTAATAAATACAATAAAAGAGCAAACGTACAGCAGACATGAAAATGGTGTAAAAAATGATTTTTTTTTAGGAGATGGTGATAATAAATTATTGTATATAAATAAAGCATACATCGGGAAGATAATGGGGCTTCAAAAAGCAAGGAATAAGAGAAACGAAACTAAATAGGAAGAAAGAATGACAAAATTAAAGGTATTAGTGGGATGAAAGAAAGGGGGAAACAACTTAAAGGTTATAAGATTGTTATCAGTTTATCCTCTAAACTACTGTAAAGATGCATGGTCATATATTACATCTTAAATATTCCTAGAGGTTATCAATTATTTTCGACGTTTGTAAAATGATATTACGTCATTTTGCTGTTCAGGTTTAATGTGCTTAAGCTTTTGCTCTCTATCATAATCAGCGGAATGAAAAAAAAACAACACATTTTTGAGCTGTAAATAGAAAAGTATTATGCATAAGTTTGAGATAACTCGAGAAGGGAATCATGGTAGTGGTGGATTTCATTGTTCTCTTAAAAGATGTTTGGTATTTGTCAAACTGATACATAAATGATTTAACTTATACATGTTATACATCTTTAAAATGTTAAGAGGCACAATACTTGGCCCCGTGTCATAAAGGACTTGCAGCTGTTGTAAATTTGCCATTATGAAAATTACCGTGGAAACCTTGATTATGATTGGCTGCTGAGCCCTGTTATTGTTGCCATTATTGCAAAGTTACATCAGTTGCAAGTCCTTTGTGAAACGGACCCCTCGTGTTGATGATTTACAAGATTTGCATAGCGGTTTGTTTTAAAATTAACAACTCTTTATCTGTATACGATATGCCGGGCTGTTTCCACTTGATAGAATTTCGGTTGTTTAATGCGGAGGGGAAAAAAGAATGCTACAAAGTAATGATTAAATTGTTTTTAAATATCTTACATATATTATTAGTGTTATGATAAATTTCAATGACAGTTTTCCATCTTTAAGTGTGCCTAAAATCATTGTTCTAGCTACCTAGTGTTCTGAATTTTATCTATCAAATTAGGATGAGGCAGGTCATACATGTCATAAGGGGTCCGTTGCAGAAAGAGCTGCGTTTAAACGCAAGTCAAAAAGTCAATCACAAGTCCCAAATGCGCGCTGTTGATTGGTTGAAAATCAAGTTGCGCATGATTTTTAGAGTTGCGATTGATCGCAACTCTTTCTGCAACGGGCCCAATATGTATCAAATGTTCATTTTGCCTCAGTAGCTGGAAGTAATGTATTGATTCTAATCCTTTTAGCAATTAATTGAATATCTGACAACGGTTTCTATATAAGTTTCTACGTATAATAATCTTGATGATAGTCATTGTTAGATCATATTTTATCATTCTTTTAATGCTTGTGGATACTCTTGACCATTCGGTTTGCAGTATCACTTTTACTCTTATATTTTTCTTGTTATTCTAATTTGGATTTGGTTTGGGAGTTTTCGAGAAGAAACCCTGGGGGGGGGGTTATGTTTTTTTTTAGTTAAACTTTTTCATACCCAGGCAGCCTCTCAAAATTTCATCCAGCAGGCAGTATATATTTTTTATCATGAAATATTCTCATTGACTGGTTTACTTATGTAACTCTGTATTCTCTGTGTATATGAAATGCCGAATAATAAACAATAATGACGATGTTGATAGTATTATAATGATAATAATGATAATAATAATAATAATCAAATGAAGATAAAATTCGATGATCTATGCAAATTGCTGATATGAAAAAAACAGGGGAAGGAGTGGAGCCCCGAGGGAATTCATGATTTATCTTTGCTCAGACAAGTGATTTTTTTATGCATGCGTAGGTTTGTATACCACATTTCTTAGGTAATAAATCCGTTATTTCTACTAAAAAGCTTCAGATCTGGATTCATTGAAAATGTGTTATCTGGAAAAAAATGATGAGGTTGGAAGATTAATTTGTGTGTAGTGATATTGAGCGTGCATGGTGTCAAAGATTTGTTTAGATAGTGACCAATTATAATGGTTGAGAATTATGATGGTTTCGGATACGAGGGTGTGGGGTTGTGACAGTGGTCATGTTCTTGTAAGTGTAGTGGTGACTCAGTGTGGTAATACTGATGATGCCGATAAAGATAAAAGTGTAAGCAGCGTTGCTCCGATGATGATGGTGAAGATGATGGTGATGATGATGATGATGACGATTCTGTTTCTGCTGATAATGATCATTGTGCTCATGGTATGGTGGTGATTGTGGCAGTGGTGGTGATTATGGATATGATGGTGATGTTCGTAAGGAAGAAAATAAAAGTGGTAGTGTTGATCATGATAATGGTTGTGGCGATGGTTATAATGGCGATGAAAGAGGTGGTGAATGGCGGTCGTTAATAAAGAAGATAATCATACTATGATGAATGTGATATTGTTTATTCTGACGATCAACATAGTGGTAGTAGTAAGCGCGGAGGCTGAATTGATAATAAGAGGCAGCGTTTTTGCCGTTGCTGCTGTCGTTGATGATAATTCAATTTCAATTCAATTCATTTATTTTTTCTCTTTCAATCTTTTTTACATTTACAATGATAGTTCAATATACATAATTACAAAATATAATATATAAATCATTTCTATAATACTATTAAATCGAAAGAGATGGAGACCAACTAAAAAGCAGAGCTTGTAGGGTGAAGGCCCCCTTTCATAAAGACATTTTATGAATAAAAATAAGATAAAATAAAGAAATAAACAATAAATATATACAATGAATAAGAAATAAACAAGAATAAAAATAAATGAAAATAGAAATTAATGAATCAGTATACACTGTATACAGAAATCAAAAAACGATTAAACATATATACAAAGAGAAATTAACAAACACATTTACATATTAAGTTCTGAGTTACATAACTTTGTGAAAAAAAACCCAGATAATTTAATATGAATCCAGAAGATATTAAGTTTTCCTTTGAAATTTTGTATTGAATTACATTGTATAATTTCCTTTGAAAAAAAAAATCCATAATTTTGGACCAGTAAAAACAAATGTCTTCTGTGCAAACGATGTTCTATTCAGAGGTAAATGAAAGGAACTCGCCTAGTGAGTGAAGTGCTTATGAATTGTATCATTTTTTTACAAACATATTATCAAACGGTAACGGTAATTGTTTATTAATAAACTTGTACATTAACTGTCCGAGTTGAAAAGAATATAAATCTTTAACCTTCAAGACTTTGTTTTTCAAAAACAGAATATATATGTATGGGCCCTGAAATCTGCATGACTAATAATACGAATCGCTCTTTTTTGTAATATAAAAAGTCTATTAATTTGAGAATTCGCTGCGTTACCCCATGCAACAACTCCGTAATTCAGATAAGGTAAAATTAACGTTGAATATAATGATAACAAAATATAATGGGGTAAGAAGTGACTTAATTTTCTAATGACACCAATATTGCGAGCAATGATTTTACAAATATTATCAATATGTGTTCTCCAAGAAAGTTTATCGTCAATGATCAGTCCCAAAAATTTAGTTGATCGCACTCTTTGAATAACAGTATCATTTAAAATTACATCTTTTGGTACAGTCGTAATCTTGTTGTTAAATAGCATGTAGCTAGTTTTTGCTAGGTTAAGAGAAAGTTTGTTACTGTTATCCAATTAGAAACATTTTTTAGTTCGTCATTGAATATTTGCGTCAATTGATCTGGGTCGGGGTGCGACAGAAATATATTAGAGTCATCAGCGAAAAATATAAATTGAAGCAATCTTGATGACATATTAATATCATTTATATAAGTAATGAACAAAAGTGGGCCAAGAATGCTGCCATGTGGAACTCCACAAAGAATAGGTTTACGTTCAGAAATATTACCATCAAGTGAAACGAACTGTGAACGCCCGGTTAGATAATTCTTGAACCACTTTAGTGGTTCTCCTCTAATTCCATAATGAGATAGTTTATAAAGGAGACTATTATGATCAACTGTATCGAATGCTTTTGAAAAATCTAAGAACATACAAATCGTATTCAAAGACTTGTCATAAGCTTTGGCAACTGTTTGAACTAAAGAAAGTATTGCATAGGAAGTGCTACTCTTTTCTCGGAAACCAAATTGAGTATCGGATAGGATGTTGTGCTTTTAAAAAAAAAAACATATGGTTCGTAAGTGAACCATTTTTTCAAGAATTTTAGATAAATTTGTAAGCAATGAAATGGGTCTGTAGTTACTTGCTAAAGAACTATCACCCTTTTTGAAGACTGGTATTATCTTAGAAATTTTCATTGATTTTGGAATATTTCCCGATGATAATGACAAATTGAATATATAAATAAGAGGGTCAATTATATAATTCATAGTTTTCTGTAAAAGGATGTTATCAATGTTATCGAAACCTGCACTTTTATTTAATTTTAGGCTAGATATAATTTTAATTATCTCCTGTGCGTTCGTAGGAGAAAAAAAACATAGAACTTTGATTTCTATCTCCCAGATATTGATGAAATGAATGGGAATTTGTTGGTATACTTCTAGAGAGCTCAAATCCAATTTGTGAAAAAAAAAATTATTGAAAATATTTGCCATCTGAGCTTTATCTTCAATAATAGAATAATTATGCTTAAGCTTAGTTATCTTTGAAAACTTTGGTCCATTATTGATGGTAGAATTGATCAATTTCCATGTTTTTTTAAGATCATTCTTGCATTGATTAAATTGATCATGGTAATATGCCTTTTTAGCAGTATGGATAACCCCTATTAGTATATTCTTATAATTGGTATATTGGCTCCGAGTATTCTCAGTTAATCTTGATATATATTTATCGTATGATCGATTTTTTTATTTATCGATGAAAGAATTGAATTCGTTATCGAATGTAATCTAGGTGATCTTTTATAATGTTTAGACTTGGGCTTTGCAAAAGGGATATTTTCATTAACATGACTCATGAAGATATCAATAAATGTTTCGTAGGACTCGTCAACACATTCTGTACTAAATACATCATCCCAAGTTTATTCTACTAAACTCTGTTTCAAACGAGATATATTTAGATCACTATATACACGCCTCTTAAGTACATAATTGGGAAAGTTGTTTGGCTGATATTGATTAGAACAATACATGAAAATTTGGAAATGATCAGACATGTCTGAGATAATTATACCAGCTTTAAATTCTGAACGAATATTGGAGAAAAAATTGTGAATCAGAGTTGCGGAAGTATTAGTAATTCTTTACTAGTTGAGACGAAATGTTAATGAACGGCGTATGCATTCGTAATTCGGAACCCTCGTTATTCCAAAGGTTCGGATATTCCGAAGATTCGTTAATCCGAAAGCGAAATAAGGTTTGTTGTTCCGAAGGTTCGACAATCCGAAAACGATCTGAGGTTCGTTGTTCCGAAGGTTCTTTGATCCGAAAACGAAATAAGGTTCGTTGTTCCGAACGTTCGTTTATCCGAATACGAAATGAGGTTCGTTGTTCATTTCGTTTTCGGACTAACGTACCTTCGGAATTACGAACCTCATTTCGTTTTCGGACTAACGAACCTTCGGAATTACGAACCTCATTTCCTCTTCGGATTGACGAAGCTTCGGAATTACGCCACAAATGATCGGATTAACGAACCCTTTTTCGTTTTCGGATTAACGAACATCGCGGTATAGGCAATTCTGAATTACGAAGTATAGCCAATGAACGCAATGGCATTAGACTAAATGAAGGTACACAACGTGGTGAGAGGATGAGTTGGCAATGGACGAATTGGCAATTTACCGTCGGTTTACTAATACGCAATTGTCGGTCGTCCAGTCCACGGATGCGATGTTTTCTACTACAGTGCGTATCAAAAAAAGTTTACACTTTGAAAAAGCCCTGGGAATTTAAAAATATACAACATGTGGGTAATTTTTTCACATAAAATCCTGGGTTTGGGTCTCAACTATCCAATGAAAGTAAAAGTTTTGACAGAATGTTACACTTGAGTGAGCACTGTCCATTTATGTAAAGCTCGCAGAAATCTGTTTGCGCAGAAATGCATGTTTGTACGCTGTGTCAAGGGGAGAGGGTGAAATCAAACTTACCCTGCGAAACATTTCTCATACATTTCCCTTGCACTTTTAGTCAAGTGAAATAAAACGGATAGATTCAAGCATTTCTAACAATTTGCCACCCAAATTGAAATTTTAACACTTATCATACACAACTTTTACCCTTTTTGTGCCTGCTGGATCTGAGGACATAACTGAATCTGAACCAAAGTTTATATCAGACATCTCTAGCATTTTTCACTAAGTTTCTATCATTTGAAGTGGGTTTACATTTCATTTTTATTTGATACTTGTTTCTCCATACTTTCCCAAACTGGACAACGATTAACAAAATTGAAATCAAGCCTAAGCCATTTCATGTAAATCACAGCTCAGTGTAAAGCAAATATCGTCCAGATGGCCTCGGTGTGTGGGGGACTGGGATGGGACGCAATGCGCTCCTCGAAGTGGTTGGGGCAAAGAAACAAGGTAAATAGGTAAAAGATATCTTTAAATAAATTTTAATAGCTAAATTACACGTGTTATTCATGATTAAGGTCTATTTTATTTGCATAACTATTTCAAAGTTCTGCGCAAACCATTTTCACTAACTTTCAAGAGTAAGTGGTGCTCACTCAAGCGGAAATATTTTTCGACAGTTATATCCTCATTTGCTTAAATGGACCTGTTCCAATGTTAAAATGTGGAAAAATCTTCAGGATATTACAAATGTATAATTTTACAGGATTTTTTCTAAGTGTCAACTTTTTTTGATACGCACTGTATACCGGCTTATTGATTTGACACTGACTTGAAATAAACATTATGTACAACCATGGAGGTTTGTTTCTACCTCCATGGTATAACTTTACTTCATCTCTTCGTTCGAACTTTTTTTCTCCGTCTTCCTTTGTAGGTGGGCAGCGGAAACGGTGGGTGGCCAACGGTCGTCTTGCAAAGCTGTGCCGCTGCAATAAGAAAATCAAACCGCGGCGACCCGACAAATATGGTTCCGAACAAAGAACGATATCTGCCGTTAAGAACGATACCCCCCGGCGGACATCGTTTCCGCCGGTGGAACCACGCTACTACACCGCTAGTCTCGCTCCAGCCGGCTACTCTCGATCCGGTAAATATAAATATAAGCAGCCGTGGACATCCCCTCCCCCCCCCCTACCCACACATACACACCTACACTTTTTTTTATTGAAAGAACGCGTAAGAAAATGTCAAAACTACCATCTGGTTGTGACTTCTTGAATGTTCAAATAATAATCATATTTTATTTTACACTATGGATTATATATAATGCAAAATATAATGGATTTAGATATGACGCACTATGACAATGGCTGGATTTTTGTCACTATAATTATTATTACTCAACACGTTTTAGTTAGTAACCTTGTTAAGATCACTCAACAGCCATACACGCATCCTCCTACATCTTGAAATACAGCTTTAATTACGATACATGTTTCCTTAAAATCAAGCAATTTTTTAATAGGAATATCCGTGTTTTGCAACTTTCATAGTCAATTTGATAATGGTTTATTGATGGATCCTGTGAATAGAAACTGCAATAATTTTTTTTTTATACAGACCACAGAAAATCTGCCAATAAAAGCAGATGTCATGAAACCCCTTGCATGTAATTCTGTTAATTGTAATATTGCTGACCTTACAGAGATTTATCTGGCCCATGTCTATTTTTATCAAAGAGCACACAATGGCAGGCTGGGTATTCGAACTCACCGGCGACCTCGTGAGTGACATGCTGTGGGCCACACGACCCGTGTCTATGTAAATATGTGCATAGGGGAAACGCGTTATGATATATTGAGTAGAGAACAATAAAATTGTAAAACTGCAAGTAGTATTTATTGATTTCGACTTAATGTTATTCACCAATCACGTGGTTTGAATTTAATAAGCTATACCAATATCCACTCCTCTTTTCAAGCTACTTCCAAAGAACACATAATTTATGTCACGCAATGCTGCTAAAGTCTGTATTACGCCTTCTTGTCTCACAAATACGTGTTTAGACTCGCGTTCCTGTCTCATAAATACGTGTTTAGACTATAAAATCGAATGATTTCTATAGTCTTTTTCTGTTATTTATTTCACTCTATTTTTCTCATTTTTGTTGTTTCATGCGTGTTAACCGGCCTTATCCACAATCAAATACAATACAGTGATACATGATTACTATATAAAGACAATATTACATAAAATGAAATATTACATATTTTCATTAATAAACACACAAAGGTCCTGTAATATAAGCTTGAGCTATTACAAAACCATTATTATTTGCACTTAAAACTGGTGAAAGGGAATATGCATACATGTATGTACAAAAGAGGGACTATAGAGAGAAGGTGAAATAGGAAAAGGAAGGTAGACATACCCCTAATTGTCAAGTAAATACAAACATGGGTTACATTCGTAGAAGACATTATATTGGCCTCCTTTTTCCATCACATTTACGAGATGAGTGTACTCTTAAAGGCAAAGTTCACCCTGAAGAAAACTTTGTTGTAGAAATAGCAGAAAAAATAGTAAAAAATATTGGTGAAGGTTTGAGGAAAATCCGTTAAAGAGTAAGAAAGTTATTAGAGTTCAAAATTTTGGATTTGTGACGTCATAAACGAGCAGCTGCCCCATGTGTTATGTAATATAAAATGTATGAATTTCAAATTTTGTATGGTTCCTGATGACTTAATTTTGTTTTCTCTAATGATCTGGTCTGAAATGATTTGTCTATTGATAAACAAAAGTTACAGTGAAACCATTTTCAATTTTCTGAGAAAATGACATTTCATTGATTTTTTACCATTCGCTATGTAGGAATGCTGCTCGCATATGACGTCACAAATCAAATAATTGAAATTCTAATAACTTTTTAATTATTTGATGAATTTTTCTCAAAACTTCGGCAATATTTTTTATTATTTTTTCTGCTATTTTTACAATGAACTTTTTGTCAGGGTAAACTTTAACTGCCTTCTTAAAGGTGTGCGTTTATAAACGTAAATTTGTAGCGTTTTGTAGTTAAGGAATTCCAAATATCCGGACCACTATTGTATCAATTAATCATGTTTATGGGCTTATGCTGAGAGAGGGGGGGGGGTGTTTAAAGTGTATATTTGATGCCTGTTTTGTGTGGTGTGATTGAACTGAACTGTATTTTGAAACATTTAAGTGAAAGACTGGACTTGAATGTCCATGTATTGTCATGAGAGGTCTCATGAAACGGGCCCCACAAGCACGCAACGCTGTTGGCGCTCCAAACCTACCGGGCGATCCCTATATTTTTTCAAGAAGTTAAAAAAAAACAGAGAGAGATAAATAAAAATTGGGTTCTATGTTATTTGAACCTCCACAATTATTGCTAAGCTACATAAATAAATGTGCTATGTACAAGTATCCATTGTTGGTCCCCATCTGTGTTTTGATAAATTCAATTCAATTTAATTCAATTAAACATTTATTTTTCTTTCATTTCATTTATTTCCACAAAATTAAAGTATACACAAAGCAATATACAAATACATATTAAAATAGTGGTGGATTGACATTTCATCCAAATGATAAATGTGTACGTTGTCGCTATATGTACGCTGGTGGGCCGTTCAACACATGAAGATTATATTGAATTTGTGTTTTAATAAGATAAAACCGACAAGTAATTGGAGAAAAAAACATTGTATAGAATTTCACCCACCTTTCATGTTCACTTACAGTACGAAAGTAATGATTCATATGATCTTGTTATTAGACATGTTAGACACATACTCTGCTTCGTAATACATGTCATAAAGGGTTCGATGCTAAGTATTTGATTTCATATTCTAGTTTTCTTATCCGATTCGGGGAAAAATACATGCGCAAAAAGATAATGTATATTTATATCTTAGTACAGTTATTAATAAATAGATGTATGTATATATAATAGACACGATTACATCCTGCTCAAATCCCAAAAGTATAATTATATTTGACGCCCATATATATGCGCATACACAACTGGCAAGTCAAAATCAGAAATATAAGTCTTGTAAATATTTACATTATGTGACATTTAAATGTATACTACAATTAAATTTCAAAAATTTCATCAATACTACCAATGATATGTTTAATATTTATATAGATGTATGCCAATATGAGCAAAATAGCAGAAGGGGAGGTACATAAAAAATTGGTAGATAGAGCGAGATAGGGAGGCACAGAGAGAGAGAGATGGGGAGTGGGGGGGGGGGTGAGATACCACCTATGGGTCCTCCAGGGGAGTGTTTCATCAACATTTTCATCCGACAAGTTGTCAGAACTGACATCTATCCCTGCATGCTGATTGGTCGAAAGGCACTGTTTCTATGGTAACTGTCGGATAAAATGGGACTTGTCGGATAAAACGTCCAAGTCCTTTCCCTTCATGAAACGCCCCCCAGGCTGAAAATAAAATGAGCCAAACAGATCAAGGCAAATCAGACAAACACAACACTTAAAAACTAATCAAAATCGGACAAGGATTAACAAAGTAATGACACTATGAAATTTCGTATTATTTCAGTAAATAAATTCTCTGCCTAATTATTTTGAGAAGAAAACAAGTGTACAAATAGTTTGCCACTGCTCGCCCTTTAATTCCATACGAGGCATCAAAACACATAGATAATATGCCTAAATAAATAAAAGGTAATGAATTTCAACAAAATCTGAATAATGTCGTGAGACATAACAAAGACTACATATGCATAAGAACTGTGGCATACTGAAGGATATGGTCACGTGAACACCAGGAGGGTAGTAACTCCTCCCTGGGGCTGTTGATCACGTGACCTACCCGCAGGATAAGGGTTCCCACGGGTATTTCCCCTAAATCTCGGAAATCAACATCTTTGGATCATATACTTTGATATTGATATTTGTGATCTGTCATGTTTCAAACAATTTGTTTCTGAACACAAACCTTTTACATATTGCATATTAAAGGCTATCCTCTCATGCTCCTCCTTACCATTTACGTGTAACAAACAAAATTAATCACTAATACTAAATAGGTTCATTATTGCGGGTTGAAATAATAGCTAGAGGGTATTCATTTGTCTCGCAATCTACTGTGGTCAACAAGGAAATTCGTGATCACTCTCGCAAAAAGTGTTTACCGGCTTTCTAGGAAATGCGTGATCAGTCTCGCAAAAAGTGTTCACTAGCTTTACAAGTTCACGAGCTTTCGAGTGCCGCTGCAACTCTTTATCAAGTGACGAAAATTGTCCGATATCCTTCTCTATTTATACTAATCTCCAAGACCGAGAGTGATCACGCATTTCCTAGAAAGCCAGTAAACACTTTTTGCGAGAGTGATCACGAATTTCCTTGCTGACCATAGTAGATTGCGAGACAAATGAATACCCTCTAGCGATTAAAATTAATCACATTACGTACTATGCTTCCTTGAGCCTGAAAATACTTATGACATGTATGACATGTACAAGTCATGCATATCCATACTATGGTTGTCTCCGCAACCACGTTGTATCTGCGCATGCTTTCTTGATAAACGCAGTAATTGCCTGCCCAACCTTAACCTTATGCAGGCCAAAGAGTTACCGTCAGATTTCCTGTGCTCCTAATTTCCAACATAAAATCAATATCTCTCCCAACCAATGCTGACATAATTCTTCCCAACCTCCCAACCATAATGTAATGTCTCAAACATGTCAAAGGAGTATTAATAAATCGTGATACACAAAATTTCCTAATCATTTCCCATGGTCCTAATTTGCATCATAGAGTTCAAGGACTCAAAGTCCCTCCCAACCTCACAACCATGATAACACAATTCTGCACAGCCTCCCAACCATAATGCAATGTCTCACAGGAGCATCATAAATCGTGATACACAAAATGTCCTAAATATTTTCCGTGGTCCTAATTTGCATAATAGATCTCAAGGACTCAATGTCATCAAACCTGCCAACCATGCTGACATACAGTGGAGTAGAGAGGATTTGTTTTCCTGGGGGGCACTGGGGGGTCCTTGCTCTTTAGGGGGCATCGGCCATTTTTTCCGATGTGTGTGTATGTGTCACAAGGGCGGATCCGACTTTCGCCAATAGGGGACGGGGCCCGAAATTATCTTCACCTATATTTTCCCCGATCAACCACTTCTTAGTTTAATTCTTATAAAACAACATAAACATGAAATAATCTCATTAGCCTTATAAAAAAGTGCGAGAGCAATTTTTTTTACTTTCATGTACTTTGTCCCGAAAAATTAATATTCTGGGCAATGTTATGTGTGATCCTGAACAAGATTCGTATGTAACTAGATGGACACTGCCAGCACCAAGCAATTAACTGTTCTATCATTATCTAACAGGAACCTGTTAAGGACTGCTTACAGTTACCCACGAATACGGTATATATTTCAATAATGCGAGCGCGAAGCGCGAGCAAATTTTTTTGACATTCCGACTTAAAAATTGCCATTCTAAGCACTTTTTGTATTAATAAATTGGATAGGTATGTTACTAAACAATAATAGATGCGAGCGCGAAACGCGAGAGGAAGAAAATTGAGATTTTAGACCTAAAAGCAGGACACTCTATTAATATTTTTGTTAATCATTGATAGGATATAGTTAATTGCGTACCATTAATAATGCGATCGCAACGCGTGAGCAGACAATTATTGATATTCTGATGTGAAACTTGATAATTTCAGTACACTTTGAATAAACAAAATGCAGGCTATCGTGCATGTTTTAGATTTAGACCTAGAATTTGCGCATTCTGAATACATTTGTTTAATGGAACACTATGGAATACACGTAGACAATAGGGACTTGGCAAATCAAACAATGTGACCAAACAGCGTGAGCTTAAAATGCTGATATGTAGACCATAAAACGGACATTTTACAGAGCACTTAAATTTGTAAATGCAAAAAATAATGAAAGCTCGATATCCGAGCTAAAATATGTTTTGTATATTGATTTCAAAACTTGCTCCATATCAGTCTATTGAGCAAGATATGAATCTCATCGAACAGGCATTTCTGGCGCGAAGCGCAAAAAAACATGAAAGATTTTTTTTACAAATTTTCCTCTCACACTATTTCATTCACTCGTCTTCCTCCTCTTATTTTTCTCTTCTTTTTTCTTCTGTCTTTCTTCTTTTTCTTTTTTTCTTATGTCTTTCTTCTTCTTTTCTTTTTTTCTTTTCTTCTTTCTCCCTTTTTTTTGCTCTGGCAATTTTTTTTCTGGGGGGACACCTGGGGGGCACACCAAATCTCAAGGGGGCACGTGCCCCCCCCCCCCTCCCCCCCCCCCCGCAGCTACGCCACTGCTGACATAATTCTGCCCAACCATAATGTAATGTCTCACGGGAGCATCATAAATCGTGATACACAAAATGTCCTAAACATTTACCGTGCTCCTAATTTGCATCATAGAGCTCAAGGACTCAATGGCCCGTATTCCGAAGTCAGGTTTAACTTAGAACACGGTCTAACTCTGTGCTAAAATTATGGGGAGCCAAAAGTTGAAAAATTATGTTTATATTGCATATTTATTGTGTTTACTATTTAGTTTCCCTTTGCTTTCATAATGAAGAAAAACACTTCAAATACTTCGGTTATCATTCCCAGACAATTTGGGTGACACATGAGTTAATAAATTAGATGTGCACTCTTAGGGATGTTTGCCCCAATTGGCACTCCATAGTTAAACCACAACTTTAAACCCGAGTTCAGAATACGGGCAAATGTTTTCCCAATCTCACAACCATGCTCACATAATTCTGCCCAGCCTCCAAACCATAGTGTAATGTCTCACAGGAACACCATAAATCCTAAAACACAAAATTTCCTAAATTTTGTCCGTGCTCCCAATTTGCATCATAGAGCTCAAGGACTCAGTGTCTCATCCAACCTCCCAACCATGCCAACATAATTCTGCCCAACCTCCCAACCATAATGTAACGTCTCAAAGAAGCATCATAAATCGTGATACACAAAATGTCCTAAACATTTTCCGTGCCCTAATTTGCATCATAGAGCTCAATGAATCAATGTCTTTCCCAACCTCAGAACCATGCTCACATAATTCTGCCCAGCCTCCAAACCATAATGTAATGTCTCACAGGAACATCACCAACCGTGGTAACCGAGTTTCCTGAACATTTTCCACGCTCCTTCATCATGTAATTACATCCTAGAGCTCATGGACTCAATATCTCTCCAAACCTCACAAGCATGCTAACACAATTCTACCCAACCTCCCAACCATAATGTAAAATCTCGCAAGAATATCATAAATCGTGAAACACAAAATTTCCTAATTATTTTCCATGCTCTTAATTCCATCAAAGAGACTCAAAACTCAATGTCGCTCCAAACCTCCCAACCATGCCGACCTACTGTCGTAATTCTGCCCAGCTTCCCAACCATAATGTAATGTCTCACATGAATATCGTAATTCATGATACACACAATTTCCAAAAGATTTTCCATGCTCCTAATTCCATCAAAAAGACTCAAAAGTCAATGTCTCTCCCATCATCATAAAGATGATTGCTACTGTAATCGTGACTGTGATTGGCGTTCGCGACTCTAATCACGTTCTAGTTAGGTTTCACACGTGCTTAATTTTCGTCATTAGCCTTATTTTCACTGGAATCATTTAAATTACGATTTTTTTTGTACCGTGTGGAAGAGCGGAATATTTCGCAGCAAAGAAATGTCTGCGGATAGTGTCCGCAGTTTGTCCAAATAACGTTTTGGGAGTGTTTTGGGGATCAGTCAATAAAGTTTCGCAACCTCATGATTACAGCTAAAGAGAGGTAAGATCGTGGCTCCTTAACACAAAGGTTAGCGAATAATCGTTAATTTGAAAGAAAGATTCTGATTGGTTCCCAGTCAGTCTACTGATCAAATTGCGCATGCAACGGCGACCTTATGATTGATCGATTAATCGCTAACCTTACGGGGCTCGGGACATTATGGGTTATGGGTTATTAACCAATAAACACAATGCCACTGTTATACCTTGGTCATATTTGCTCTTCGGCGGCCGTACGGCGAATCAAAAACAGCCGTTTTATAATTTTTTTATTGAAACCACCCAAATTCAGCTCAAACGAAAAATGTTAAAACGGCTGTTGTCGACTCGCCGTACGGCCGGCGTAGAGCAAATGTGTCCGAGGTGTTATGGGTGTAAGAAAAACAAATCTGACAACATGCGGACAATCTCTTTCTTTTACCTTCACATGATTTCCCAATCACATCCCCGTTTGATAATTAAGGACATACTTATGAATAATATGGAATGCATAGACGGATCCAGGGGAACCAAGGGGCAAGCCCCCAACCCCCATGTGCGGAGCAAAATAAAATAGGGAAGAGCGGGAAGAAAGAAATAAAAGGAAGGGGAAATAGAGGACGAAAAAAGAGAAGAGGACAAATAAGACGAGGGAGAAAAGTGAATAAAATAAGGTCAGGGGAAGACTTTCACAAAAATCTTTCATGTCACTATAGTTTATAAAATTTATTGATCAGTAGGCTGACATGGACCTTAGAATATCAAGTTTTGAAGTCAATATACAAACATAATTATATTAGATCAGACATGGATATTTTATTATTTGGTTTGAGTTACAAATTTATTTTTTCATGCCCGTTTCATGTTGTGCATATCACCACTTTCAGTTTGCGCTCTGCGCTTCCATTTTTTGATTTGCCAAGTACCTATTTTGGGGTGTGTGTTTTCCATAACTTTTCCTTTTCGGGTGTTTGGTTGCCAAAAAAGTAGGCCTATGAGCTAGCGATGTGCTTCCTATTTTGATTGTTGAGCTACATGCATGTATACTTCTATATTAATTCTATAAAAAAAATTAATTGAAATCCCCTTCTTATTGCAATTTATCAAGAATTTTGGCTCGTGATTTGCACTCGCGATAATTGTTAAAATTATATTTACCCATGTTCCTATTCACAATTACAAAAAAATTGAGGTCTCAATGTCAACAAATTTTACGCTCTCATTAGGCTTATCAAATTAACAAATAAGATAACATTTTAATGAATTTCTAATAACCTAAATGCCCCTTTTTCAGAATGGAATATCGATAAGTTTCATCTCGCAGTTGGGATGAGGAATAGGAAGATAGTCATTATTTTCATATGAAGATAAAATATCCTGAAATGTCCCGTACTTGGTCAATACAATAGTAAGAAATATCACCTCCTGCTTCGCACTTGCGTCATTTACTACACAGTGCTTCAATTGACCCTTTCAGAACGGATAATCAAATATTTTCATTATAAAAATACGCATTCAGAATACCCAGATTCTGTATTACTTTAACAACCGTGCACGTATGTTTATTGAGATAAGCAGCTTATTCTTTATTCAAAATGTGCTTCATTATCCAGTGTCAGATCTGCAATTCAAAAGTTTTCTGCCCGCGCTTCGCGCTCGCATTTATGTAGGGAGATACTAAATAAACCATCTTTGCGTTACATACACATCTTGTTTAGGTTTACAATATAATTGTCCAGAATGTTCACTTTTCAGGACAAAATAACTGAAATTTGCGATGGCACGCCAATTAGAGATTATTACACATTTCTACTGTTTTATAAGAATAAAGATAAGAAATGAGTGCTAGGACTACCCCTTGAAAGAAACAACAAAAAAAATCAACAAAAAAGTTGAGTGGCAGATCGGGGAAATATGAAAGAAAAAATGTTCGCCCCCCCCCTAAAATTGGATCACTCCAGGGCCTGGGAATGGATAATAAAACTTCATTAAATTTAAGATAGTGAAATTTGATACTATTGAGGAAAATAAAGTGAAGAGATTCAAGTGCCATCATTGCTTTGATAACTTTTTCCGTAATAAATATGTTTATTCCTTATCATATCGCTTTGTCAGTTCGAGATCACCCTGCTTTGGATGCATCTGCTTTTCTTTTACCATGGGTTTCTTTTTGCTTTCCATGTATATGATAAATGTATAAATAAAGGGATTTAAACTAGAATTTATAGGAATGATGAGGATGACAGTCCAAGCGTAGACTGATGAAGGTAGTTCTAACACACCCGTTTGTGTTAAGATACCCATTACAATAATCGGCATCCAACAACAAAAATCAGTGAAGACGATAACTCCCATGCGGAAAGCCATCGTCAGTTCTCGTTTACGAGATGCTGTATTTCGGATAGATTTGGAGCTGCGTCTGATCTTCGCAAACATATAGATATAGCTCGCTGCAATGTAAATAAAAGAGAGGAAATTTACAGCCAAATAAACAAACAGCGAAAACCACCAAACTGGTTTCGGTTTTAAATTGGTTGATTCAACTTTTGGAATGCTTGAATTCATGTCCCAAACGATGACATTCTTGTAGACATAATCGCTCGACACATTTCGAGCGGAAACATTTAAACTTGGCTCGATATGCAAAGGTAAACCCATACATACGTCGGACATCCCATAAAATCCTTCGAGTTTATCCTGAAATGTGACCATTACCACTGCAATCAGAATAAAACATATCCAGCCTCCCCAAATCAACCAGAGGGATCCTTTCCTACTTATTTTGCATTGCCCAAATGGATTCGAGATGCAGATCAACCTATCTGTTGTAATTAATACCAAGGTATACACCGATGATTCGCTTGACAGAAAGGATAAAAATCCTGCAAAACTACAAGTTTTCGATTTCCGCCAAAATACAGCATTGAGAAAGTAGGATTCACCGTAATAAAGATCTGCCGATGAGACAATCACCATGAACACACCCATAATTCCATCTGCAATCGCCAAGCTTATCAAAAAATTATTCTGAACCGAATTCCTACATAGTTCCTTACTACGAAGACGGAAGATGATGACGAAGATATTCCCGATGAGAGCGGATAAAGCAATGACCCAACCAGCGACTCGGAGCTCTGTGTTAGGAACCAACTGTAGCTGCTTTTCCTCACAGCTCAGAAGGGGATCAACTATTTCTGCAATACACGTTGCGTTTGGTGCTAGACAACAAAGGGGTTCTTCTGGAGCGAAACTGTCAAAAGAAGAAACACATAGGCCCTATTCGTTTACTTGAGATGTACTGTACTTTATCTACAGCTGAACATTGTACTTCTAAGTGTATCCTTTTTTCAACTTGGGTCAAGTACTCTGTTTTACGGGAGATACAGGGATTATACAAGCTTTAGTAGGCTAGTGCCCCAACCCCAGGCCTACCCCGTGTTAAAAAATAGTTGAGGAAAATATACAAATGACATATACTGTTTGAACGTATAATGGAATGGACGAGATCGGTAGTGGTTTATACGGTACACCGTGTGAAAGAGTATGAAACGCCTATGGACTGAGAGGGAATTAAAAAGAGAGGCGGGAAAATTGGAGATACAATGTAGACCATTGATATAAGTTTGTGTTTAAATATAATGATATTTTTTTATTGTTATGGGAGTGATTTGAGAAAAAAAAGGACGGCAAGAAAGGGGGTAGTTAGAAAAGGTACAAAAATACTTGGAGACAGAACTTCGCAGATGCTTTCAAAAAAGTTCATAATCAACTGAAAATGCCCGTCAAATCACAATGGACAGGTTAAAGATTATTGTCGAAATTTGGTGGACCGGGACAGCGCATCATTGGACAGGACATGCCCAAAATTGCACTATGTCTATCCGTGGACCTATCAGAGATGGACATTCAACCCTATAATTTCTTTGATAGAACGAGGTCCGCCACCTAGAGATTATGTGCATCTTAATGTACAGGTGTTTTGACAATATCGACTACCAAGGCGTATACAAAGGCACTCCTTTCCTGGTTTTGGTTTTGTTGGCTGATTTTTTTTCTAACACCTTGTGTTAGAAAATATATTATTTCAATCAACATGCTTTAGATCCGAAGCAGCAAAATTAAGAAGCAGAAGATTTTGTGACATAAAATGTTATTATTTGGTCCGCACACTTTAGCACGCACATAATGACCGCAACAGAGATAAAGGATTTTTACACGATATGAGCCATGTATCTCTGGAATATTAGGAGAATTTAAAAAAAGGGATTATAAATAATAGGCAATCAATCGAAATATTGCCTCTATTTTAAAATATGCATACATTTTCCCAAATAAAGCACATGGAACTGAGATTGCCAAAGGAATACCATAACTGCACATCGATGTTTCAGGATTTAAGTGATTTATTATCTTAGGCGCAGACAGTTTGTGCAATAGACCAGTTCGTAGTTACATCATTGACAATGGTCAAACGACCGTTCATTTCATTCATTATGAAAGGCAGATTTCAAAGCAAGATAAAACATAATTATGCATGCACACCATTGAAGGCTCCATGAAGGTATTTATTGAAATTCTGCTTTGGATGCATATTATAAGATGTTGTACACTGTACTTGGCAAACTGTGAAATACCAGTCGTTCGTGGACGCATTTTTGTTTTTTGTGGATGTAAATTAAAACACAATTGAAAAAATATATGAATAATCAAGACACCAAAGTTGGTGCTTATGTCATTATATTTTAATCACCGTGTCACTTTAGCCCGGGGGGGGGGGGGCACTTCCATTCACGAGTGGATACCATGCGCGACCATGGGGTCTCGAAAAGCACCCTAAACACGTAATTTCCATATTCTGAAAATGCACCTCTTAACAAGTATTGGCGTGTGAAACCCTACCCTTAACAAGTATTGGAAACAAAACGATACTCTTGGCAAAAATTCCCTGAGATGAACCCCTAAACAAGTACAGGAATGTTTATTGATACGGTTCCTTCGGTCGTCGGCTTTACCTTATTTGGTTTAGTACGACCCCACCTTCTACACCTCGCGCAAAACGGACTCTAACACGTAGTGTTGGGGCAAAAAGGATATCCTTTATAAAACATTCAATTTTGTTTTATCATCCCCGCAAAGTCGACCCTAAACACGTAATTTTCCTAGCGAAATAGATACCCTTTTTTCATTATTTTTGTGTTTTTGACACCCTTATCACGTTACGTACGTAACGTGCCCTATCGTGAAAAAGACATCCTCTTTACGTGTTTTTGGGGTCGCGCATGGTAACCACTCGTCAATGTAAGTGGCCCCCCGGGAACCTTAGTACCAATGTCCTTCCTCTGATCATGCACAGAATCTTATGATAATGCGCAGAATGGAACTACGAACTGGCTTATTGATGGTAGAACACGGTAGGATAAAAGTGCTAGCAAATTATGAAGTACTTCAGAGCACAATGACGGTAACATGTTAGTTAATTCATTATTCGATGGGGGTCCATCTGTAATTAGTCCATATTTTAATTCAATGATTTTCGACAAATCCCTCTTGGGCTTTTGACATGTTTGACCAAAGACTTTTAATGTTATTAAAACATCTGCGAAGTGATATTTCAAATGCCCTAATCGGGCGCCCGTAAACGCAAGCTCAATCAGGCGTGAACTTTCGTTTGTCCATTGTCCAGAAGGGAAAACCAGTTCACTGAACCAGTAGACCAGTCCACTGGACCAGTAGACCAGTAGAATTTTAACTGGTAACTCTGGAAATTGGAACATCGGTTTACTGGTCTAACTGGTCATACTGGTCCTGTTAAAATTTACCGGTCCAGTTGAAAATTAAACTGGTCTTGAATTACTGGAATTTATACTGGTCTCACTGGTCTTCATATTGGTATCCAATTTAAGCTGGTCTTTACTGGTATGTTCTGGTCTGACTGGTCCTCAAATTGGTTGAACTGGTCCTCGTACTGGTCTTACTGGATCAATTTATTACATGCATTTGGTTTGTTATATACCATGGTCAGTAAAATGTGATGGAAAAGATGGTTAGTAAATTAATCATGTGATATATGAAATTACACATGTTCATTGTGAATTAGTTCACACACTTATTTAGAAAGTTTTTAAACAACAATGAGTACCATTGCAAGGATGTTCCATTCTAAATCCTGATTTTTCTTTTAAAAACAGGAAATATGCAAATGAGGTAAACCACGTGATTAACATCATCAGAATTACTGGTATTACTGATCTTCAATTTCAAACAATGAATTACTTTAGACCAGTTGACTACATCAGAGGAATAGATATCTTGCTTTGATCTTAATCATAATTAAAGGAGATAATTATTTTAATGATAATGTTAATACTTGTAAATATATGATAATATTGATAATACTAATTACAATATCAATAACAATGATAACAGTAATAACAATGATAACAACATAATAATCATAATAATAATAATTATGATAATTATGAGAATGAGGATAACAATGATAAATGATAACGATAATAACTTTTTCTGAATTGCAAGATTCATTTTCCATGATTCTTCAAATGATCTGACTTGAAATAAAGTCATCATTTATTGGACCAGTAACACCAATTTGATGAAAAACAATGTCCTGGTATTACTACTATAATTGCTTCAACTGGAATGCAATTGTTGGAACTGGGGAGCGTTTCATGAACATTTTTGTCTGACAAGTTGTCAGATCTGACATCTTTCCTTAATTCTGATTGGCTGAGAGGCACTGTTACTATAGTAACTGTCGGATAAAATGAGACGTGTTGGATAAAACGTCCGACAAGTCCTTTCATGAAACGCTCCCCTGGTCTCCAATTGATTTTTACTGGTCCAGTTAAAAAATCAACTGGCCCAGTAAAAATATACTTGAAACCAGTAAAATTCTACTGGAAACCAGCAAAAATTCTTACTGGTCTTACTGGTTTTTCCTTCTGGGTGGGCTCTGTAACACAAAGTAAAGCGATCAATCGTTAAATGGACTGACCAATTTAAATTAGTGTTACACGCACATTAGGTTTATAATACTGACAAGGTGGGTATTTCATAAAGCGACTTTAAGACGACTGGTGAACCTTTCTTACGCTCTAAATTATCAAAAACCATTTAATGGACGATATCATTTACCGCAGAAAAGGATCACCAGTAGTTCTTAAAGTCGCTCTTATCTTACGATGAACTTTATGAAACTGCCCCGAAGGCCAATCAGTGCGGTTCTTTCATATATATTTGCGATTCATCGCAGCCCTTTGTGTTACGGAGCCCGGGACTGGACTGCTAACTTGGCTGCTATTTTTCATGAAAGGCCCTAACAACTACATTTTCTATGTTCTTGAAATTGGAAAAGCGAAAACTCCCTAGTCCCGAGTGGCTTAGTGTGCTCTCCCAGGGCAAAACCCTGGGAGGCAGAGGTAACACTGCCCCCCCTAAAAAAAAATGATAATACGTAGATAGTTCAATACACAATCAAATAAATAAGATATAAATTAATAAATATGAATTTAAGAATTCCCTCGGAAAAAACGTAATTTCTCAAAACGAAAAAAAAAATATTACTATTATCATTATTATCATCATCGTTATTATCACTATTATTATCATTATTATTATTATTATCAAAATTATTATCAAATATTTTGGGGTCTTTGGACATTAGCTACTTACAGGATTTTGAGAGAATGAAGACCAGAAAGCGAGAGCTGATTCAGTAACGTGATTGGGTTATCGTTTATATACCTGAAAATATATGTTTATAAACTTTGAAATATAAAATGCTGTTTAAAGATTGTTATTGTGATAAAAAGGGTATTTTATGCATTGTAAGAAATAGTATTCTTCATTTGCACTTCAGCACCAGCGATCAATTAGATGGCTTGAAGCTTTGGGACTTTAACGGGTTTTTTATAATTAAATGAGAAATGACATGTCTCTGAATTAAAAAGAAATGGTTTACGCCACAATAAAGGATAGTTCGATGATTATGAGCAATTTATGAAATATTTCGTCAGACCAATATTGTCGTTATAACTTTTGAGAAAATTTAATTTTAGCATTTCTTGCATATTTACAAATTATACTTTACCAGCAGGGGCCGCGGAAGCGGGGGGCTGAGACCATACGATTGTGTTTTTTTTATGGTCAGCCCCCCCCCCCCACACACACTCTAAAAACCGTTCTGCGGCCCCTGAACAGTATAGGCCTACGAATCTGGCATAACTGATAATTTTGTTTACATTTTTTGCTTAGATGGAAAAATAATAATTGAACAAATTTGCTCAAGAGCTTGAAAAGAACCTGAAAATAAACTTTAGGAACAAGATAGCATATGGCGTTCGATGTTTGGCGCCAGCGATTTCGGGATGGGGGTGTCAATCTGTCTAACCACTTTCAATTTGTGAAAAAAATCAGAATTATTAATATCGTTGTTCATATTGCAGACTTTGACACAAAATTTTAAAATGCCGTTAAGAGAACATAGCTATTATGTTTCTTTACGTGTCAGATGAGTGCACCTTCACGTCGTTGTCGGTAGTGGAAAAGGAAAAATCATATTTCAGGAAATTTGGCACCATTTGTATCAGCATCCCCCACTCACCCCCTCCCTAGTATTGCTCGGATTACCAGACCAATGTGAAGCGAAAATAGCATTCTATTTATTTTTTTTACATATTCCAGTTTTGTTACAATATGTTAATTGTTTTATACTAACTATATATAGGACCCCATTGGAAATAAGCCTCTCGGCTTTCATGGGCTATCCTGTCAAGGTATTCTTCAATTTCATTGTAACCTCTTGTGATATTCTTGACGAATAAAATCAATCAATCAATCAAGCCTTCATCGGGCATCTCGATCTGCTACGTAATTATGCAGGATCAAATCTTTTGTCTTCTCCGTTTTGTCCTTTCATTTTGCAGCAAATCACCAGTACGATTCCAAGATAATCCAAAGGGAATCATTTTTTTAAGCCCTTGTATTCAAACTTCCATGAACAAGGCAGGGTCATTTTGGCTGTCTGGAGGATGGGCACCCTCATATCTTTAAATAACATCAATTATCTTTAAAAAAACATAAAGGTATAAGTATTGTTGAGGTAGTTTCATAATGGACGGGAAATATATATGTACATACAAATCCTGAGTCTTTCACGTACTTTAGTCATGGCCATGGAAAGATGTTCTTGGCGCGTGCTGCTTGTGTGTGTGATTTTTTTCTGTTCATAGGGACCCCCCCCCCCCCTCTTTGAATTCTGGTAGGCATGGCAGGTGTGCAAAAATTGATAAATGAAACCAAAAAAGGGACTTGCATTTTGAGTGAAACCTTTTTCTTTCTTTTTTCTCTCTCATATACTTACAGTGTATGTAGTTTGGGTAGGTCGATGAATGTGTTGGCTGGAATAGACCCAATCTTATTCTCTTGTAGTTTGCTTTTAACAAAGAGTTTTGAAAGAAAGGGAAAATATATCGTGAGAGAACGCAAATAACAACTTGAGATATAACTCATTAAAGGATAAATAAATACCAAACATTACACATCTATGGAGAAATTTATGGTAATATGCAAAATATACGAGGATTTGTGCGATTCACGCAGTGCGGAACGCCCCCCTCCCCCCAAAAAAAAAAATTAAAAAAATATATATATATATGTGTGTGTGTGTGTGAAGCTATACATGTACAACAGCTTTGGCAACTCTTTTATTTTAAATATTGTGTAAAGAAATGGATGAAGAGAACAATGGTAGGCGGAGCTTAAATCAAGGTTCCCCAGAGCTATCTACCCTTTGGAAAAATTGGTGATGCCGAAAAATGTCTCTGCCGGGAATCGAACCCGGGCCCCTAGCTTTTAAGGCACCGGCGTTCAAACACGACGGACACACACATTAATTGTCCCTCGGAATTATTTTGAAGTCCTATTGATTTTTAAGATTGTCTTTTAATAGATTCCCTGCGAAATACTTACAGAGTCTGTAGATTTCTCATGGGCTTAAATCGAATTGAAGTAATCGAATTATTCTGCAGTTCTCTTTAAAAAGAAAAAAAAGGGCAGGAGGAATGAGTAAAAAGTTGGGCTCGTGCTCATTCACAAAATATGATGTTACGTAGACACCAAGGAAACCAACTGCAAACCGATCGATGACATGTCAGTCATTTTTGTAGGTTCTAACTCAAATCAATAAATTTTTCGGTCTGCAGACGGTTCCTCATGTGTGATAGAAGCATCAATCATGTCAATAGGTTAACATGATCATCAAAATAAAATAAGTAGAGCACATTAATCATTCCTTACGTGTTGTGGCATGTTTATGAATTCAAGCGGTATGGGATGCTAGACAAAGCGGTGAAATACACGACTGTCCCTTAAGGACGTTCCACAGTTAAAATGAAGTCCATGTCATTTTCACCAAATTTTGCAGAGAGGTACGTACTTTGTATCTATGCATTTATGAAAATGCAAAAAATTAAAATAGGTTCATGTGCTTATTTTTTTTCTTCGGGTCTTCAAAGTCGCCGTATTTGAATGATATGCAATCCTGCGCAGTCAAGAGAATTATGCCTCTCTTAGACCTCACGAATTCACCAAGTGAGGTTAAATCATCGTTACTCAGTGGATACCACATCAAACTTCATCAAATTTTCAAGATATATAACAAAGTGTATACCAAAGTAAGAGAAAGTCTTTTAGTTGGTAAAACTATATCTATTTGGAGTCAGCACCGCCCTCATTTGGCAAGAATGGTGCAAAAACTCAGAAAAAAAAAATATTCAAAGACGTGAATCTACTTAAAAATTAAAAAAAAGTATTTTGTAAGCTACGCTTTTTTTTTCAAAATCCATGTCATTTTCATTAAATATGGCTAAATTGTAGAGGAATGTATATCAAGTCAGGCAACAGCTCAGTCTAGACCAGGCCAAGGCCTAGATTCATGCAAGAAATTAGATCTCGACAGCCTAACATTAGGCCTAGTCTGTGCTATATTTTTTCTAGTATCTATTTCTAGCCTAGCCGGTAGCCCTAACGTAGGCCTAGATCTAGACTAAATAACATACTGTAGATTAAAAAGTTAGACCTTATCTAGATTTATATCAATCTAGGTCTTCATGTGATAGGTCTAGATGTAGAGACTTGTAGATTCTAGATCTAAAAATAGTAAATGTAGGCTAGTAATCCAGTCAATCTAGCCAGAATAGGGGGGTAACCCACCAATAATTGCAACACGAGACATTCAACTGAAATGCTTTCCAGGAAGGTCCCCTAAACAGCATACTAAAAGTCCCAAGAAATACAAGCAGTGGAAATGTATGAAATTTGCATATTATGCAAATTAGCCATGAAAAATTAGAAAAAAGGGTAATAATCCAAAGATTACAAATTAAATGTCCAAAACAATTAAATTTTAATGGAAATTCATGATAAATAACTGAATTCAATGTTTTTTATCAAAAGTACAAAAAATTCTTCCTCATTATCATCTCATTTGCATTTATAGGAAAAATGTCAATGTATTGTGATATTATTGTGATATTATTAATGTTGTCATTAATATGCTAATATATCACTAACCATAAGAATTCATCCCTATGCCTGATAATTAATTTGCATATTATGCAAATTAGCCATTTAGGAAGATGGAAAATGAAGAAATTAATCCAAAATTTTACAAGTTTAATGTCCACAGCATGTAATTTTGAACAAAAGTTCATGAGAAATAAATAAGTTCAATGTCTTTATCTTAAAAAGCTATCAAATCCACCTCATTTGCATATCATGCAAATAAGCATCCTTATAGGGAAAATGTCAAGAAACTTTGATTTTTTATCACATTGACTGCAGTGAAAACAGTTCAGTTTTTCAAATTAATATGCTGCTATCACTAAACATTCGATTCCTAATATGATTCATATTCAAGGAAAAATACTGGAGATAATTATGTTCTACGATTCCTAAGCCGCGTTGTAAGTCTGACGAGATGATGGGACTGGCAAGAACAAAGCACAGTATTTGAATTGGTGTGTAGTTTGTTAGAGTTGACAACATTTTCTTATATTGATGGGAACGATTTAGACTTTCTTGAAATTTCACCGTATAAACATGATAAAGGGAGGCCAGGAAAAGTAAACTTATGGCAGGTAAGATCTGATGAGTAGCCTCATTAAGAAGTGTAGCAGAGATTCCATCTGGCCTAGTAGCTTCATGCAAGTTTTCTTCTTTAACAATTTCTTCAGTAGTCTGGCTACACCTGCTTGACTAAACAATATGTTATCTGACCATATCTGGGTCAGGACTGGGTCCCAGGTCTTGTAGATCAGCGTCATCCTCATCATGATCAGTGGTTAATACTAAGACTAAAATTATTTGCCTTCCGTTAATAATGCTATTCCAATGTAGTCACAGCTATTGATATTAAGTGCTCCAAACATGTCAATTGTTACAGCCTGGATCATTGTCAATCCGGTCAACAAAGTATGTATTATAGGCTTGTCTACAAACCCTCTTACATGTCTTATGGTCCTCATCAATGCATTTTAGCAATTTTCAGCTTTACCTTGCTGATGCCCTTGGAGCTCTAAAATGTGCAAGCCTTCCTAGCCTTTCTCTTAAACTCTTGACATCTTCCGACACAACTTATGTCCATTGTCTCATTGAGGCAACTTGTGTCGGAGGAAGACATGGGTAACTGTTTGGTTCTTGTCGAAGTCCTCTTTTATTGGAATTCATTCTCCTATGCTCGATTTGTCGGATTTCAGTACAGAGAGTTGTAAATGTATGAGTGTCCAAAGTACATCTGCATGACACTATTAAAGTAAGCATTCCTCCAGAAGAACATCCTTTAATAGTCGTACCATAATTACTAAAAGGTTTATTCCTCTAAATAACCTCACAGTATACCCATGAGTAACACATTGTGGCAAATGAATCCTGGAAGTGATACACACTGTCTAATCAATGTTGGATGGTATTGAAAGTGATGTTAAGGGTGTTCCATTATGTTGTGTCCTCTTGTCGGAAAGGTAAAAATCTTGCTTAGTCCTCCATTTGGTTTGTTCATTGTCTCAGTGATGAATTTCTGATTACCATAAATATCACCATATTAATATTATTATTTGCATATGACTTACTTAGAAACTATAGCTTTAATATTTGGAGACGGTTATTTGCCATAGGAGATTCATCAGAGAGGAAAGAACAGAAAATGGATGCTTCATCATAAAGCAGCAACTGGATTCAGCAAGAACGTCTAATCACGATTCCTGTATCTGAGATAGATGCATTTAATGCACTTTAAGCCTTCATCATGATTTAATAAATGGCTTTCATGTCGCTCGTATAGGCAAATGCCCATTCTTACTCTTATTAAGCATGCCCAGGGATCTTGTGATCCAAGCAAGTACTCATATTCACCATCAAGGCAAGTGATGATGGGTTCTTGTAAAGCGCCGGTATCCGCCTCAGCTGGGCGCTCATTGCGCATGCTCAAGAAATATCTCACAAATTTCAATGTTTTCATGGCTTTCAAACAGTGCTTAGGGTCATCATTCAGTTCAAGTACTGTCCTGGTAATGCTAAAATTGAGTTATTCTTGGGACAATGAGTGCGGAACAGAAAGGTCTAGAGGTAATACTCAAAAGTCGAATTTCCGGTGGGCGTCAGATCGAAAGCAAACATGATGAACCCTTTACCATAGTGATATCTCGAAATGTAGAGTTCAGTCTGCATTTCGAGCTTATTAAGCTCCGAAAAGAGGGCGCCACCTTCGAAGTCTGTCTGGAAAGGTTTGCTAGGGACGAGCTTCCCATCCACATCAAGGGCCAGGTAATTGGTCATGAAATGCTGAAAGTTGAACGGGTTCATTTCGTAATTCCCGTTGAACGCCCTGTTGTCGACCTAGCACTCAATCCTTCGTTTTCATTGGCATCACCATCTTCTGGGGACGGCTCTGCAACATCCATCTCGCAGCAGGGCCATAGCTGAGCATGACGTCGGCGAAGGCCTGGTAGGGGTAGGTTGGCATAGAAGGTGTGACAATTTTTTTTTCATTCAGGCTGACATCCACCTGACTAAAGAGAGATTGCATGAAGAGATTTACGGGTCCAACCTTATCTGTCGGCTCCAAGTTGGCGCCATTGGCTTACTTGAAGGTAGGTTTTTGCCAGGTCTATATATTCCATTCCGCTGCCCGACACAAAAAATTCGATTGGACCACTGGCAATGTTAGCGATGGGGTGATAATCAAAGGCATACCCGTCTTCGACCGCCAGCTGGGTCAGCGGCACCGTGAACAGGTCCAGCGCGCTGGTTGTGCAAGGACAGCTTTTTTCGTGTACAAGTGCCATGTTGTTCTAATCGAAGATGTCAAACTTTTTCTTGGAGCGTGATGCATGACGTTTGCTGTCTAGTTTACGACTGTGAATCGGTGTAGACTGGGGGGGGGGCTCCTTTTATGGACTCTCTTCTTCTTTTCTTGGATCCGGCCGCCTTTCCGCTCTCTCAATGATTCCTTTTACGGGACGGCTGCTTCTTGTCGGTTATATTGTCCAGGGCAGATTTGATACCTGATTCCAATCCGACCTTCATGGCTTGTTTGACAAGTTTGGGAGCATTCTTCTTGATGACAAGAACGGCGGTCTCCAGCGCATTCCTGGCGAGAGCGGTCGCACCAACGTTGGCGATTTTTGGAACCGCTTTTATTCCGGTGGTGATAGCTGCTCTCCCTACAGGTATGGCCAACCGGAACAAACTGGATACAATGCCGCCAAACCATGACCCCTCTGATAAGGCGAGCCTTTAAAGACATGAAGCCCGCGCCCTCTCTGGTGACATCCATAATAGTCTGTGTATTCTGCCGGAGAAACGAGCTCCATCATCTGTGGCGTTGATTCGGATCGTAAGCGGTAGAATGGTACCTCCTCCTAGACACACTGTCATTTATATTCTGCGTCTGCGCCGATGGGTTCTGCCCATCTTTTCCAGTCGTTTTATGACCTGTCTCACTCGTTGAAGGGTCACCTTCAATTTTTTCTTCCTTCTCGCTTGACGGTGTCGCTGTTGTTTTTCCGTTGTACCATCCTGCGTCTTGCCATCGGGTCTACAGGTAACTGGGAGCCTTTCTTCTAAGATGAAGCGTTAGGATGACGGTTCCACGCGTGAATGGCACCGCCGGTTCCATCTCTCATATCGATCTCGATCGTGTCAAATACTTTTGTTTGAACTCGTTTGTAATGGGGGGTGTGGTAATGAAACGAGAGTTGCATGTCTTTTCAATTTTCGACGTTGACAGCCCGGAGCAGGGGTGCCAGGCTGTTCCCCACGGTTTCGTGCTCCAAGATGTCCGTATAGATGAAAAGGTTGTCGACGGGGGTTCACATTGTAGGTTCGTGAGGGGATCACTCGACCCAGTATCACCTTGATATCCAACACGCGGGCGATTTCCCCTTAAGAATTAGCTGACATCCATCGCTTAAGTCGAAAAAGATTTTTTTCCGCATGCTCCATGGTGGTAATCTGACAGTCTTCGGCAGTGGCTCCTTCCGGTACATTCGGTCTGATTTCTTCCACGAGTGCTTCGATGTTTGAATAGTAACCTTCTCTGGGTTGCTTTTGGAAATACCGACTTTTTCGAATGTATTGTACGGTTGATCGGGCAGAATGATTCTCCTCTGTAATGACATTCAACGGGGGCGCACTCGTATTCTCCGGCAAGATGCACGGGTTGGGGAAGTTTTACTTTGAAGTTTGTCAGCGTATTGTCTGGAAATTCTTCCATGCTGCTGTTCGATGGTAGGGTTATGAAAAAAGAATCTTGCGTCGTTATCGTTCCGGCCATCTTGATGAAAAGACGTTCCTCGATGCTAGGCGGCTCTTTATGGGGATGTTGGTCGGTGCTGTAACCGTTTTACATCCGTGGTCCAGCCCAAAAATTTATCGGCCAATTCAGATACTTGACGCTTCCGAGTCTTTAATATTTTTTTTCGATGGGGAAATAGTCTTCTTCCTTCAGGCGAACTATTGGGAGTTCTTCGTAGTAGAAGGTCAATTGCAACGTTTCACCAGCCAGGTCTGAAATGCGATACACGGGAGGATGACGAGGCACACGCTGTATCACTCGGAAGACTTCCTCGATCCAGCCTGGCAAATACCCTTTCTTGAATGGTCGGGCAAGCATGGAGATGCGAACGTGGTCTCCAACGTTTAGCCGGAACCTGGTCTTTGGCTAAGGGCGATTACCATACATCTCAATCCACACCTGCAATTCTATCTCGTCCGTCACTTCTCGTGGGGCCACACCGATGCTCCTGTGTGTCCTCGCGTTATATGAACTAACAAACTCTGGCAACACATCCACGTATTTCCTGGTATTCCTGTCCGTGAAGTAGCGTATCCTCTTTATTAGGTTTCAAGGCGCTTCTATGATTAGCAAGTCTACCCTGATTTAGGTGCTTACTGCTTTTTCACAGCTATATATCTACCCTCTCGAAAACAGAAGAAAGATAATGAATAGGCCTAAATCATGTAAATACAGAAACCCAATACAATAACTGAAAAGAAAATCCTGAAAAAATGATAATATTCGAACGATAAATCCAACGCGCAGAAAAGATTAAGAGACAGTCATGGGGAAAAGGCGCGCTTAACGTAATCATGGTAATGCACTTTAATCACCCTATTTCTCATTTAAGGTGAGCGCGTCGTGATCTAGTGGTTCTGACATTTGTCTTCCAAGCAGAGGGTCGTGGGTTGGAATCCTGTCCATGGTGTTGTAATGTAATTTGGCACCATGTACGAACGATTCCTTTAATGCTCTGAGCACAGGTGATGGTAGCCCCCGGGGGGGGGGGGGGGGCACTCAGTATATAATGCGTAGTGGGTATGTGCCGCGGAGGGGACCCCCATTTTTACACTCAAATTTCCGTTCCAAGGCATAGCATTTTTGTCCTATTAAAAAAAGAACAAAGAAAGCCGCTCCAAAGCATAGCCTTTTCTTGTTATCAAGAAAAAAAGAAGAAAAAAATCCGCTCCAAAGCTTCGCATATTTTCCGTTACGCCGTTCCGGTCGCATTGATCCACCAATACAATTCCTTTCATAGGAAAAGCGCTGTTCACAATTTCCGTATTTTTGGCACTTAATGATACGCGTACCGCCTTGACCGAACTGTGCGAAGTCTGAGTGGTCTGTGTGTCGAGGCTGGGCCGTAAACACTACTTCTTGGGGGTGCATAAATTGCCCTATTTAGGTTTATTGTGACATAATAAAATTAATCACTGTAATTTGTTTATGATATTGACTGTGGTACCACAAGGATAACGGAGCAGCTTCTGATTATGCTAAGATATAGACATATAAGGAAATGTTTTTTTCTGACCAAAAAGTTACAATAATCTTTCTCTGATTCTGTGCTCCTTCCCTCGAATACTCCCGAGGTCAGGTTCAGTTGTCTTAGCGACTGCTGCGCGCATTGTGTGTGTACGTGATTATTGCATAGAGATGTATTCGGCGTATTATGTGTGGTGTATACACTGTTCATGCGCTGCACGTATACGTATATATGCAGAATATTATTCATCCCTGGATTTGGCTTCTAAAAATGAGAAAAGCACGATTTTTAATATGAAAATTGACGGAGCTATAATCAATATTTATAAATGTTAATTAATCAATATAAATTTTATACAATGCCGGCCGCGGGAAACGTCACAGTGCCCCCAGGGTGAACGCGGTAGCCCGTAGCGGACATTAATTTTGAGGGGAGCGCCCGCAGATAGACAAGTGCCCGCGGCTATCCTAGGGTGTTTCCTTAGAGTGTTCGGCCGTGAATTCTTGGTCGAAAGAAGAGGTCTTATTTGACACATTCGTTCAAGACTGCATGTGATTTTTATCTCATATCAAGCATAAGTTTTCGAAGCCGTTTTCTCATCATTTATCGTGGCTAAAATCTGTTATGAAAATTACAAGTTACAAAATTGCAATAACTTTTGGGTTGATAACTGTGATTTTAGGCTTTTTCACCGAATGACTTATTGTGTTCGATTACACACTGGCACCAGCGTAAAGGGTCCTTTCCTATCAATATTCTTCCCATGTTGTCCGTTATTTCATTTACTGCCATGGTTAGTCGTGATCGTAAATGAGTTTCTGACAATGGAACTGGTATTTGTCGATGTTGACCCTACATTCCGGAGAACTTCCTAGAACTATTTACTCTATTCTTTCCCTGCATGGTCATTAAAAAGAGAATGTGAGGCAAAAGTAAAAGAGAGAAAAGGAAAATAGATTGAAAATCGAAGGGGAGAAGAAGAGACAAAGGAAGAAAAGGAAGGACAGAATGAGAAAGAGAGAAGGATAAGGAGGCGGAAATTGAATAAAATGAAGATGGGAGACATAACAAAATGGAGTAAAAAAGTGAAGGAGGGAAGAGAAGGAAAGGTGCAGGAAAGGGTAAGAAGGATAGGGGACAAAAGAAGTGGGACTTAAGAAAAAGTAGAGGAAAAGAGAGAGAGCGGGAAGAACAAATTGGGAAAGTGTCCAGTTTTTCATGTCAGAAAATACTTTAGTAACTCGCATCTGCCCATTTCTACGCTGATGACAAGTACTGAACATTCTTGCGCTCAGTCTTGTAATTATTTTGTCTCACCATGCTCACAATTTCCTGCTCTCGTTGCATCAATTAAAAACTTGTCCCGAATTAACATCTGCTCATTCAAGAAAGAAGAAAAAGAAAAATGAAAGAAAGAGGCAAAAAGGAGGAGATAGAGGGAAAACGAGAAGGAAAGAGATAAGAGAATAAAAAAAATAAATTGAGAAAAGGGGAAGGGAGCGAAGAAAAGAAGGGGAAAGGGGAGAAAGAGAAAATAGAGGGGGCTTATTGTTTCTGCAGTACTTAGTTATAGAACTTGTTTTACTCTGTAATGCTCACGCGTGATGATTAAAGGGATTTTCGACTATATAGAGGTGAACCGGGACGCGCGTTTCCGTTTTACACCCTGGCGAAGGCATTTTCCGGAAAAGTAGCCAAAAAGCGACTAGTGAAGAGTCTACACACGTCGCTGGTTGCATGCAGCGTGCGACACAGGCGAGTCCACCACCGCATGCAATTTGCACAGTTACTGATCATATCAGAGCACAGAGTTCCTCGGCACTTCATGTATAGAGAGAGCGGCAGTCAGGAGTGAAATCGAACATGCTTTTGCCGGCAGTCGCGTTGTTTATGATAGTTTTTTTTTCTAAAAATAAATTATTAACTAAATGAATAGAATGACAGACAAAATCAAAATAAACAGATACTTATAATGGAAAGACAAATTGAAGTTTGATGGATTGATACACTTAGAAGCTGTCGAAAGATAGATATAGAAGACTGATAAATAGATAGATAGATAGAAATAGAGAGAGAGAGAGAGGTGAATAGATAGATAGAAAGAGAGAGAAAGAGGGAGAGATGGATGGATAGATAGATAAATAGAGAGGGGGGAGAGACAGAGAGGTCGATATATAGAGGGAGAGGGGAGAGAGAGAAAGAGAGAGAGAAGGATAGATAGAGAGAGAGAGATGTTATAGATAGAAATATGGACGGACAAAGAGAAAGAGAGAAAAAAGACAGACAGATGCTAGAGAAGGAGAGAGATAGAGAATTTGAGAGACAGATAGATAGATGTTAGATAGATAGAAAGATAAAGAATGAGAGAGACAGAGAAGATAGACAAATTAACAGATAGATAGATACATAGATAGATAGATATATAGATAGAGAGAAATAGAGAAAGACAGACAGATGGATAGATAGAGATAGATGAGAGATAGATAGATGTTAGACAGATAAAGAGGGAGAGAGACAAAGAATATTAACAAATTAAGAGATAGATAAGTTAAAAAAATAGATAGATAAATAGATAGAGAGAATAAGAGAAAGACAGACAGATGGATAGATAGATAGATAGAGATTAAATAGATAATTAAAGAATGAGAGAGACAGAGAAGATTATTAACAAATTAACAGATAGATAGATACTCTAGTTAAAAAATAGATAAATAGAGAGAAATAGAGAAAGACAGACAGATGGATAGAGAGATAGATAGAGAATTTGAGAGATAGATAGATGTCAGATAGATCAAGAATGAGAGAGAAGAGCGACAAATTAACAGATAGATACTGTAGTTACATAGATAGATAGAGATAGAATTTGAGAGATAGATATATAGACAGATAGAGAGAAAGACAGACATCAGCAAATCGGCAAGGCAAATGATCAAGGCAAACATCCGTATTGAACCTGGAAAGTATAAGCTCATCTGTTCTGCGGATAACTTCGGTGCGGACTTTGGATCGCGCGCCCAGCTGATAATGTAAACAAACGTAGACGTAGACTCTTCACTAGTCGCTTTTTGGCTACTTTTCCGGAAAATGCCTTCGCCAGGGTGTAAAACGGAAACGCGCAACCGGCGCGGGGCTTTAATTTTTTAACTTGGCTTGAATAATTCCCGTGTTCCCCGAAAAGAATAGTTAGGTTTGATAGATAGCGTTTGCGTGAGCACCCACCAAAACTCAGCAAAAGAAAAGAATTGTTTGTATAGCTCCATTCTTGCTTTGTCGGCAAGTGATAACGTCTATAGTCTACTACGTCATAGTAGCTTTCGAAAACATACATTTACTTGGGTATGTGTTTAAACATTGAAGCTAAATGTGCAAGGAATATTTAAATAGTTACATTATGTAAATAGCTTTTGTTGCTTTGCTCTGAAGGGCATTGAGCATCTAATCAAGATGGAAAGTGCGCTTTACAAATGTCATGTATTATTATTTTTATCTGCCATATAACACTGAATTCTGTATTATACCAAGTTGTGACTTGGTTTTATCATTTCCAATTCATATAACAAAAAATATTTCGAACGAAAATCTTGGTGAAATAAAATAATATATTTTTTTTATAACTTTAATTGATGTCCGACTAATCTATCAATATAAAACCGCAGTTCGTAAATATGATAGTTTAATCTTTACTTCGACGTCAATTATTCGTGTTATTATCATCATGTAGGTGTATCAGGGATATTAATATTCGTTTTAATCCCATCTATAATTTTGTATAAAATTGCGCGTAATATATGCGTTGTTCTCTTCATGAAGCTGGAACCCCTCTTTATTTTACTCATCCTCCTCTTCCTTCTTCCCCTTTATTATTTCCACCACTTTCATCTCTTCCCAATTCGAATATCTACCAATGTAACTTAAAAACCGCAATAGAGAGCAGGTAATGTAATCAGATGTTTTAGCAAAAAGACAAATCTGTTCCATCTGTTACATTGAGGTAAATTTATACTTTTTATGGGGTGAGGGTTAGAGACCCGATTTGAACCGAAATGAAAAGAATATCCTCATTTATTGTTGTTAACGCATCAACAAATTAATCCCCCCCCCCCCATTTCTATGAACATCCTGTCATAAATTGGGAAGCGGATGTGATCAAAGGAGATCAAAGGTCTGGGCGAGGAGCAAGACTCTCCCAGACTGTTGACAATAACAGAAGAACTAAATAAAGAAAATCGATGAGTACAACCAGTTTTGCTGGTGTTCGCTTTTTGCACGTCTACTTTGCATGATCTTGGTCATACTAGTATTCGTTTCAACGTACCTTTCATTCCCTTCATTAGGGTTTGAAATAACTGTTTTTATCAACCATGTCAACGAATTGACGATCCCAATATTGACCGCACGTTTGTTTTAACATGAGAATTTGCAAATGCCCTTGATATTCATAATTCTGTTTTATTTTAAGTTGGTCATTAATGGTTTTTTTAATAGATGTTTTCAATTGGTGATGTGTGGACCTCTGTTAATAACTTGTCAATTTTGAAAAAAAAATCAAATCTGCTTATTAATGTCTTTAATCTATTTCAATTCTTTTTTGGTTTTGTTGATATGCCTTTCTTTCTTCTTTAATAATAATAATAATAATAATAATAATAATAATAATAATAGGCATTTATATAGCACCTTCTATCTAGAAATATTCTATTCCGAGCCGCACAAAAAAGAAAGAATAAGAAAGTTTGGATGAGTTATAAAGTGCCAATAACTAATACTGTTAAAAAAGATAAGATTTCAGTTTAGATTTGAAGGTCTCCAGTGATTGTATAATTCTTAAATTTAACGGCAAATTATGCCAGAGAGAAGGTGCTGAGGCAGAGAAAGGTCGTGCACCATATGCCACACGTGTCTTGGGAGTCTTAAGAAGTTGCTGGTTTGATGATCTCAGGCTTCGAGCTGGTACATAAGGCGTGACAAGGTCTTGTAGATATTTTGGTGCCAAACCATTTAACACTTTCCAAGTGAGAAGTATTTTAAATTCTATACGCTTTCGGATTGGCAGCCAATGTAACTTTTGGAGAATTGGTGAGATGTGTTGATATTTTGACGTACCAGTTAAAACTCTGGCAGCTGTATTCTGAGCATACTGAATTTTATTAACATTGCGTGTGGTTATATTAAAAAGAAGAGCATTTCCAACATCTAATCGAGATAGTACAAATGAGTTTATTAGCATAGCAGCAGACTTATGGTCAAGGACTTTTCTAATGCTGTTAACATTATGAATGTAATAGTATACTGATTGACATATTTTATTTACATGTGCATCCATAGACATAATGTTCGTCAAATACGTAGTTCCGAAGCCCGTTCCGAGGACAATCCTTTTACAATAAGCCCGCTCCAAGGCCCCCGGGATGGTAGCTGGAGCTAAAGCCGGGGTAATAATAGCAAGCACTTTGTTTCCTAAGGCAAAAGGCGCTATATACCAATCCAGCTATTATTATGATGATGATGTTGATTATTATTATTATAATTATTATTATCGCTTTCATTATCATTATTATCATTATTATTATTATCATATCGAACTTTTTTTACTACCACTACAGCTTTGTCTGAGACATCACCTGTAGTTCAACTAATAAATTCATATTCTCTATGGTTGGGAACCATCGAACAGATTTTCGCTTGCATCATCGCTTTGACACTGAGGTCAAATGTGTCGACCGTACCGACAAGCACAAGCAATTTTGTGATAATAAACGTTGGAGGGGCATACATTATCAATTACAAACGAATTTGTATCTATATTTTTTGCATGTAGTTTCTAGGGGTTGTTTTAGTGTTAATTATACCTTTATCAGAAATACTTACAGTGTCCGTAGATTGTCTAAGAAATTCAATCCATCAACTGTCAAAAGCCGATTATTCTGAAGTTTGCTTTAAGAGAATGACAAATAATTGAGATAATACATAAATGGTGATCTGGAAGTGAATAAAATTGTGATATTTGAATCGTCATAACACGATTAATATGAATGAGGTGATATTCTTATTCAAAATAATGAAAAATATATACTCAAGACATTTCACTTCAACATATAAATGGTGATCTGTGCATAGTCAACACGTTCTCCTAGCTTCAGTGCCATATTAAAACAATATATATTTGGTATTAAAGATGACATTTTTGTTTAAATTTTTAAATTCCCTGTTTTGAAATACTATTTCCCTTCCGTTTATAAAAACAATAGCAAGTCCCCTAATACTGTGAAAGTCAAAGCTCGTTCAAAACTCATTGACAAAGTGAAGGAGAATGATTAATAATCAATATATGTCCTACAAGATTTGCTTTTTGATAGATAACCTCAGTTCTGCATTTTATTGTTGCTAATTCATCGTTACTTCATTGATGACATGTATATAATGTTTTGCAGAATCGAAATTAATTTGAACTTGAACTTAAACCAGTGCATTCAAACCAATTGGAGATTTGATATATAACTTATTTTGTTTCGTCTCTATAAACTTGTGTACATATGTAAATAAGTAATCATGTAGATATTGTAACTTATCTTTATTAATTTTTTTTCAAGTATACACAAACATTCCCTCACTCATTAGCTTGAGCAGACTTGTCCAAGACATATATATTTCAAATTAAGTGAGTGAACATAAACGTATGTAAAGAAATGTATTTCTAGCTAGCGCGAAGTGTATGTTTGCTGATTTTTTTTCATATCGTGAAAAGTAGTGCATGTCATTCAAGAACCCCCCCCCCCCCCCCTCTCCCTCGTCTCCGCAGCTATATACATATACGTTTATGCAAATCTGATCAACTCAGAGACAGAGAGAAGTTCAAGAAGTTCTTCCTGATAACAATTTTGGTTTAAGTTTAGCTGAAAAATCAGAGAAAAATATCGAAGAAGCTTTGATGTAAATCTGTCAAAGAATAACGGAGTTCTGAATTTGTATTTCATGAACGTCACAGACTTCATAAGTCGTGTAAACACAAAAAATCTTTAAAAAATTAAAGTGATTCTTTGTTACGGTCGATATTTCAACAGACGCCACGTTTCATTTTAAAATTTATATTAGGCTTACAGTGTATATTAGAAAGTAGTGTGCGTATGATTTCACAAAATTTAAGAGCTTAAAGAATATTGATCTATTATTCTTTTGTGGATTTTTTTCTGCTTTGATGGAAATCCGCTTATCGTTGGGTTGAACTTCCCCTCAGCTACAGTTTTTTTAATATATATATTGGGAAATCGAGTATCACTGTATTGTAATTATATTGTTTGAATATGGGTGAAGCGTGTTGGATAAATGTGTAGATGGATGGATGAGTAGTGTTTTCTCCTCTAATGGGTCACGAAATTGACAAGTGGATCCAGTTTCCTCATCTCTTTTTCATTTCAACTTGTAAATAATAATTTGTAATAAATTGCATTAGCACGAATTGCCAGTGTCATTATTTTGGCTTAGCTCATTATGCAACTGGTCGTATTCTTTTCTCAGTTTGGTTTTAAATGTAACTTCTTTTCAGGACCTTGATTGATGTAAAACAGTGTTTGTTTATGTATACTGATCTTGTACTTTCCTGAATAAATATATTTCAATAAATAGGTAAATGAACAAATTGTCATCATGATACTGCACATCAGAATTGCATTTTAACAATGAATAAATCGTTGTAATATTCCATGTTCAAATATCAAATAAACTTATAATTTTTACATCTACCATAGGGTTTATTAATATTTTGTAAACCCCTGACATTAAGTTGTCATTGTCTCGATAGCAAATCACATTCATTCATAATTAACAACCTTACAATAAGCATCTTAATTATACGTATTAAACTGTCATTAGGTTAGCATTTAGTTGTTGCCAAAGTTAGATTTCATCTGAAATACCTACAGTGTCCGTAGATTGGGAACCTGCGAAAGAGCACGCTTCTCAAGAACTTCAATGACGTTATTTTGTAGTTCACTTCAGAGTTAAAACGAAACAGAAGAAATGGAGCCATGTAATGTGTGACACAAAAATGGGATTAATATGCAACAGTCTTAACAACGAACATAAAGGATCCAAGCCATTCTTGATATGTGGCACTTTCTGATCTGCTTGAAATCAACTTTTACCACCAATGAAAGTCCAAGACAAGCTTTGTGAATAGCATGAAATCCAAAGTTCTGATTGGTTAGATTATGTTCCAAAAGATTATGTTCCAAAAGATTATGTTCCAAAAGATTATGTTCCAGGGTAATTTGAGGAGATTATCTCCTGGGAAATGTGACCTTGGACACAGGTGGATGTGTGGTTCTATTGACCAATCAGAGTGCAGTATTGTTATATTCAAGCTTCTAAATGTTTTTGACAATGGAATGTGTGATCTTGACCCGCTTAAGCTACTAATTTCTTTTTTTTAACCGACACCACTTTAAAGCATAGGTGTTCAACTTAATCACGATCCAATAATTTGGAATGAAATAAAATGGTAAAAACATCAATTTTTTCAGGTGAAAATATTTATTGTGTAGCATATTTTAGATCATTACAAAAACTTTACACGCATCGGCGGACAAACACTTAATGAGGTATGATGACATAATTGTCATTAACATACAGCCAATAAATACTCTTTACTGACCGTGAATGATAAATATTCATTAACCAATCACAAGTTGACCTCATTTGCTAACAAGTGTTAGCCAATCAGCGAATATAGCGCCGGAGGTCGGTTCATGATTATGCATATGCATATTAGCTAGCCGCGGAGCTCGGGGAGGTAGAGCGACATCAAAATACCAGCGCAGCGCAGCGGTAATCCTAGGCACGCCACGCCCGCGCGAAAATATGTGTGATTAACGGAAAAGCGAATCCCAAGCGGAAAAACATCTTTTTTTCAAATCAAAAGGGGCCTACGTAAAATTTACAAAATGTAAAATATCTGTATTTACATCAAGTGTACGATCTACATCTTCATTTTAACCATGTTATTTTGCTTCCCGAGATAAAACTAAGCAGTTTTGGGCCCATGAACTGGAGTTTGTGTCCTTTGTGTGCATTAACCCTATACTTGTATCTGCGCTCAGATTTTTTCTTTTCAAAACGTACTCTGTGTATGGAAAATTTCGCTTTAAAAATTGTAATGTCAAAAGTTTTCCCCTTGATTACAAAGAATGATTTTTCGTCTGTACAATGATACCAAAATCATGAAATTTGATAAATATTTAGAGCAATGACTAAAGTAAACATGCAAAACCTCTCCCGTCATAAATATGACTTGGATGAGAGAAAAGTACTTTTTGATGACCTGCGAACTGACTGACCATTGATTGGTTAACTGAGCAGATAAAATTAAAGTGGAAAGTGATTTTTCACACTTGACCTATGTGGCATGTTTTTAAATTCAAGTTATCTATATTCTTAAAGTTCAATTTGAAGAATATATGGCAATTGTTCAATAAAATACTGAAACATTTGTCTAAGGCTGTCTAAAAAGCAGTATCTAACTTGTACGGAACTTACTTGTCTCATGCATCATGTTTGAGAAATATTATATTTTCATTCAAAAGGCTACGACTAAGCAGAAGTGGGAAGCACCTTGGTAAAAAAAAATTGACAACGGCCTTTCTATGTCTATATTTCGTACTTTCAAAAGCCTGCATTGTTCAAAATTTATCTCTCAACGCAAGTATTATGATCATAAAATGGCTAGTTTTCTATAGCAGAATTGATGAAGAGTAAAAGCTTCAGCGCTTTGCATGGGAGGAACTCATTTCTTCCATTCTTTTTTGCCAACAATATACGCCCATTTGTACAAGGTTTCTAACGTGAGAACTCATTTATACGCAGCTTTCAACAATGAAGCTCAATGTCAAAATGAAAGGATTTTTTTGTGTTTGTGTGATTTACTCGGTTATTTCTCCATTGGTAATACTTACAGTGTACTTAGATTGTCTAGTCCAACGAAAGAGCGATATTTGACAAGCCGAATCCGATTATTTTGGAGATTACTTTGGCAGAGAAATAAAAGGGTTATTACAATAAAAAGTCGCATGGACATAAATAAAACACATGATAATTGTCATGACATCAAGATTCGATGACAAATCTGTTTATATTGTAGCTCACGTGTAATAAGGATGAAAAATACGAAAGGATAAAATAAATCAAAAGTAAGGGTAAAATTATATTAATTAAACACAGCCTACAAAAAAAATTTTTCGAATGAATAAGATTAGCTTTCTTTGAAATTAATGATTTTTTAAAAGGGAAACACAACTCTCACAAACCCTAAGTTTATTGACCTGAAATGACATTTGACCTTGACTGAGTCTTTTTTCATTTCACATCATTTTCTCTATCAAATGACCATGTCATACAAGTTTCATGTATTGTGATTAAATGTATTTTAATGAACAACAGTAATGTAAATTATCCATTCAAATGATCTGAAATGAACAAAAAAAAAACGATTTCAATAAAAAGAGAAAAATCGAACAAGCATAACACTGAACTTTTCATCAAAATCGGATGGAAAATAAAAAGGTTATGACATAAGTTTCGCTTAATTGCACAAAACAGTTATATGCAAGTCCCGGTCGGCATGCAAATGAGGGACCTGATGACAGCACTCACTCACTTTTTCTTTTGTATTGTATTATATGACATATGAAATATTAATTTTTTCTCCTCATTGCCCTGTGAAAAAAAGCTTTATTTCTCCCTGAACATGTTGAATTACCATTGCTTAACAATTTATTGTTCAGTCAAGTTGGTACTGTAAAGTTTGAAATAATGTATAATTCGAACAATAAAAAAACAAAAGAAATAGCGAGGGACATCATCGATTCGCTCTTTTGCATGTGACTACATTGTACATGAAACTATTTTGTGAAAAAAAGCGAAACTTAAAATGTTATACCTTTTTTTATTTTTATCCGATTTTGATGGAATTTTCGGCATTATGCTTAACTGATTTTTCTTTACTGATTCAAATCAACATTTCATGAGGTGGACTTGACCATTGACCAGTGTAGGGCCGAATCTACTTCAGTCGCATTACACTTTCACGTGTCTCTTCTACTTGGTGCTGCCAGTGTTACAGGAGTGAGTCTTTCTATCAAGTTTAAAGGTACATTTTATCTTGACAGCCGAGGCCTCAAAACAACATGCAGAAATGTTGTATGATGTACATTGTGGACGTCATGACGTCCCAAACATCGGCCAGTCGCAGTCAGGTCTGGTCGCAGTACACAAAAAGGACATTAAAAAGTGACTGATTACTTTGCTATAGCGCTTCCGAAAATCAAAATACTTTTACCAATTTCAATACCTACAAAACATCACTTACATAGTGAAGTCTCAAATAAAACATTTCAATTTTGAAAGCAACTTTGAGTTTCTTTCGTAGATAGAAAAAATCCGGTCTGTTGCATTACGATGGTAGGATAGTAATTATCTCATGGCAATTTAGTTTCTCATAAGAATATTGCAAGATGTGAGAATAACAAAAACAAGATTTTCTCGGAATGGTCCAAAGTGGACCTAACCGCTTTTGCAACCAAATTCTTCATTCATTTTTTTCTGAAATTCAATTTTACCAACAAATTTGACACCTTTTATTTGAAAATTATATTTTGATATGATGTAAAATAATGACCTTCGCATAATTCAACTGATTCAGGATTGTTTTTCAAAGCAAAAAAAATGTTCTATCCAATCATGTGAACATAAAATTTTGTATAAAAGAAATCTACCTAATTTCAATTTTTTTCTACATATTTTTTCAAAGATTATCATTGTGGACCTAACCCCTTTTGAAAGCAAATGGGAAATGAATCCAATCTCTTTCGAATATAAAAGTGATTTTTCTTCAACTTAAAATCTATAGGTTTTGAGACAGAAAACAAAATTATGAGATTGCCTTAAGCCGTCAGCATTCATGCTTTCTTAGCAATCAGAAAAAAAATAACCACCACAACCAACATTTTCATAAAAATTAAACGGGCAAATTAATGACCATGAAAATCAGTTCAGTTATTGGTTCATAGCTCCTGGTTGACTTTTAAGTAAAACAAAAAGAATAAAAGCAATCAATGAATCAATAAAGACGTTAGTGAATGGAATGCAGTGAGCAGTAGGGCATACATTCAGCATTGTGGAATTGGCGTGCAGTGTATACTTATTCATATACAACTACAATTTATCTAAAATGCAGTTTTATGTTACTAATGTTGAATTAATTTCATTGTACTTACAGTGTTTCAAGACTGAAAAGTCCGTCGAAAATCCCGGGAAGTTCCCGAATCTTATTAAACTGTAGATCACTTTGTGAAAAAAATAATAACAAAAGTAGGAGTGGGCTATACATGGGTCAAAAAAACTTTTTTTGTAATTTCAATATGGGAACAGTTTTTTTTTATTCCTTTAATACCCTTTTTAGACAGGCTAAAATTTCCTTAACCCCGTACTATTGGTGGGGCTAAATGGCAATTTAGCCCCACCTATAGTACGGGGTTAAGCTTAGCCCACTTTCGTTTTACACAGCGTTTTTGCAAAGTGGGCTAACCCCACCTATAGTACGGGATTATTTGGCCCTGCAAAAAAGCAGGGTTATCCCACCAATTGCGGTGCTAAGAGCAATAGTACGGGGTTAAGATCGCATGTGTAAAACGAAAGTGGGCTAAGATTAACCCCGTACTATAGGTGGGGCTAAATGGCAATTTGGCCCTACCTATAGTACGGGGTTAAGGAAATTGCAGCGTGTGTAAAAAGTGTACGAGTGAAGCACTTGTACTACGAATGATCGACAAAAACCACTAGTCCGGGGTTAGCGAGTTTCGTGTGTAAAAAGCAAGCATTCCTTATCCGGGGTTAGCAATAACAATTTGGCATGTGTGAAAGGGAAAAAAATAGTACGGGGTTAGCAGTAGTCCGGGGTTAAGGATAGTACGGGGTTAGCAATAGTCCGGGTTAAGAAAATCCTGTGTAAAAAGGGCATTAATGTATCTCAACATGAAATGACAATATTTTTTGTCTTGGGTCCGAGAAAAAGTGTGCCGGGCCAAAGTCCAAAATGGCCGTCAAAACCACCCAAAATCACAGTTTGGGACACAACTTCTTTATTTGGTGGTCTTTTTCTTTGGTTTTGGTGTCTATTCATATGTATTTTGGGGAAGGCAATTTGCTTTTCCTATTAAACCATTAATTGTAGAGTTAAAAGGTAATTATACCTACATTTTTCAATTTTATAGCCCTTTTTCAGCCAAAAAGTAGATTTTATCGTCCTGGGGTTCTTGGATATTAGATGGTAAGAGGTCAACAATAGCAAGCAGCTTCATAGCGCTATGTCGCTTTTATTCCTGTACTATGGGTTTTATGGATATCTGTGAAATATATCTTATTAAATAAAAAAAATGTTAATTATCCATAGGGCTATACAGTATACAATGTACTGTACATACTGCACTGCATAAATGCATTGGCCACCATGACAAGGCATGTATAAACTATAGTGTTATACATGTAGAAATGAGCTCTTAGGTTTAGAATTAGATGCCTCAGAAATTGAAGATATGTTTTGTCTCAGAAACTGAGGACATGTTTTGTCAAATATGCTAATTCAGGGGGCGGAGAAAGGTAATTAACCCCACATCATGGCATTTACACTGTAGATATTCTGGGCCCCGTTGCATAAAAATTTACCATTATGTTCACTTAACTTAATGGTAACTTACATGGAATCCTTGGTTCTGATTGGCTGTTGATCAACGTTACCATGATAGTTACCTGACCCCATAAACATAGGCCAGTTAGACACCACAACCAGGTAAAAAAAGCCTCCAAATGAAGAAGATATGGCTACATGTAGATAAGTGATGTACGTGTATGATATGTGATATTTTTATGTGCAATTTACGTTGCTGGTTTCATCATGTACATCAGCTGACAAGCAATCAAATTCACAATCTAATTTTAAACCTTAGGAGCTTATTTCTATGACACTATAGTTTATATACAGGCCTTGTCATATGTCATGGTGGTCAATTCATGGATATATGCAGTGTAGTACTAGTATGTACAGTAACAGTACATTGTATACTGTATAGCCCTTATGGATAATTATTTTGTTTCTTTAATAAGATATATTTCACAAATATCCGTAAAACCCATAGTAGAGGAATAAAAGCAATATAGCTCTACGAAGCTGCTTGTTATTGTTGACCTCGTACATGTACCATCTAATATCCAAGAACCCCATGACGATAAAACCTGCATATTGCTGAAAAAAGGCTATAAAAATTGAAAATTTAGGTATAATTACCTTTTAACTCTACAAATAATGATTTAAAAGTACTAATTATAGTAAAAAACAAATTGCCTGCCCCCTAAAACATATGAATAGACACCAAAACCAGAGAAAAAGACCACCAAATAAAGAAGTTGTGGCCAAAACTGTGATTTTGGGGGGTTTGGGGGCTATTTTGGATTTTGGCCCGGCACACTTTTTTCTCGTACCCGCCGAGACAAAAAATGTTGCCATTTCAAGTTGAGATAAAGTAAAAGGAACACAAAAAAACTTTTCCCACAGTAAAACCAAAAATCACCCATGTATAGCCCACTCCTAATAAAAGCAAATCAAGCTTTGTAAAATATTAAACAAAGCAGGTCAATGGAGGCGACTCTAACTAATATCTACCCATGACTACTTACTTATCTCTGCTCATTTTCTTATCACAGCTCATCTACTCACCACTGCTCATCTACTCATCACTACTCATCACTGCTCATCTACTTATCACTGCCCATCTACTCATCTCTGCTCATCTACTTATCACTGCTCATCTACTAATCTCTGCTCATCTACTCATCACTGCTCATCTACTCATCTCTGCTCATCTACTTATCACTGCCAATCTACTCATCACTACTCATCTACTCATCACTGCTCATCTACTTATCACTGCTCATCTACTTATCACAGCTCATCTAATTATCACTGCCAATCTACTCATCTCCCTCATCTACTTATCACTGCTCATTTACTCATCACTGCTCATTTCTCATCACTGCTCATCTACTCATCACTACTCATCTACTCATCTCTGCTCATCTACTCATCACTACTCATCACTGCTCATCTACTTATCACTGCCCATCTACTCATCTCTGCTCATCTACTTATCACTGCTCATCTACTAATCTCTGCTCATCTACTCATCACTGCTCATCTACTCATCTCTGCTCATCTACTTATCACTGCCAATCTACTCATCACTACTCATCTACTCATCACTGCTCATCTACTTATCACTGCTCATCTACTTATCACAGCTCATCTAATTATAATAGCTCATCTACTTAGGGATGAGAGCAAAAATATCACAGCATTCCCCCTGCAGGCTATCCCTAAAGCACGCCCCAATTAAGAACCCCATGCCCCCTGCAGGCGGTCATCACTTGCTCTTAAACATAATCCGTCATGCCCACTGCGTGCTGCCGCTATTAATCTCTATAAATTAATCCACCATTCCCCCTGCAGCCTACCACCGGTCGTTCCAAAAAATAATCCGCCATGCCCCCTGCGTGCTGCCGCGCAAAATTTTTCCAAATTAATCCACCATTCCGCCCGCAGCTTGTCACCTATTGCTCTAATCCGTCATGCCTCCCGCGTCCTGCCGTATAGATCTGCCATTCCACCTGCATGCTACAAATATATCCTGGGGCCTGTTTCTCAACTAAATCGGAGATAGTGACGTAATAAATCATCATCTTGAGCGTCCACATGCGATTTTTTGTAATTAAATTAATTATTCATAACTTCCTTTTCTCGGGAATTGAATGCTTCATGTTATAAGTATATAAGATGCATATTTTACCTCAATTAGTTTTCTTAGATGTGTTTTTCAATTCATATCAGAATAATTACAGTCTTATCTTAATTTAAGATTTGACAATTATACTATTTTGTGACTAAGGCTACGTCTGAGCTGCTCTTTCTATCGATAGTATCGTTATTAATGGATTCAAGTTTGGAATTCTTTTAATTCTCTCCACGGAGTGGAGAAGGTGCATACACCGTATGCGAGCCCCCGGGGGGGGGGGGCACTCAGTATATAATGCATAGTGGGTATGTGCCGCGGAGGGGACCCCCATTTTCACACTCAAATTTCCGTTCCAAGGCATAGCATTTTTGGCTTGTTGAGAAAAAGAACAAAGAAAGCCGCTCCAAGGCATAGCATTTTCTTTTTATCGAGAAAAAAAGAAGAGAGAAATCCGCTCTAAAGCTTCGCATATTTTTCGTTACGCCGCTCCGATCGCATTGAATGAGTCGCAATTTTGGTGAAAAGCGGCCGCAGAGCTCCGGCCCCCGGCGGAGGCCGCGCTAGCTGCATCATGCACACATGACCGTTCCATATGGATGCATACGCACTCACACGCTGGCGATCCGTTCCAAGGACCCCCGTTTTCACAAACATTTGTAGTTCCGAAGCCCGTTCCGAGGACCCTCCTTTTTACAATAAGCCCGCTCCAAGGCCCCCGTTTTTTGTCTCGCCCGCGGCACACCCCCACCACTTTTTTGGTCGAGTGCCCCCCCCCCCCCCGGGATGCGAGCATGGCAGGATCCGATGACCGGGGTAATGACATCATTATGTTTAAAGCGCTAAGAGACGTCGTTACGACGTGATAAGTTCCAGATAAATGCGGATTATTATTATTATTGGTTCATTTCTTTCTGCATAGATTCGATTTCCGTTCATTTATTTCCGACATTGAATTTTTATGTAAAAAATAATATCTTGTCCATCTCACAATTTTCCTACAAAGTGCTTGAAATATAGGGCTTAAATTCACCATTTTTCAGGTCGGAATATCCAATATCTTAAGATTATGGTTCTCGTTCGCCTCATCGATGTCATGATAAAAATGTATAAAGAATGCCCAGATTCTAGGTGTAATCTGAAACACACGCCCTCATGTCTATTGAGATACGCAGCATGTTCTGTGTTAAAAATATTGTCAAGTTTTAGATCCGAACACCAAAAATTTCGTTCAAGTTTGCGTTTTGGACACGCATTATTACTGTAGGAAGGCTACCAAGCACTCATCCTCTTCATGATTTGCAAAACATAATAGATTATCAAGTTTTTAGGTCTAAATCTCGATGTTTTACCCGCTTGCTTTGCGCTCGCATCAATTACCTATCCTGTTTACGATTACAATAAGTGCTTAGAATTTCCATTCTTCAGGGAGAAACAAGTAAAAAAAATCAGCTCGCGCTTTGCGCTCACATTATTTGATTGTTGAAATATGTAACGCTCTGATCTGAAAATTTTGTTCAGGATCACAAACAAATTTTTGGACAAAATAGATAAAATTTGAAAAATAGCTCGCGCTCGCAATATTTGAAATATAATTATACTTATGTTGATTTATATTATAAAGCTAAGAAGTGGTTAACAGGACTAACCCTTCAAATAAACAAAAAAAAGTCAGTTTAGATCGGCCAATCCGATATGGCTAGACCCCCCCCCCCTAATGGAGAAGGCTGGATCCGCTGCTGGTATTGGCATGACAATTTCTTTTATCATTTTCTTTGTTTTCTCCAATATTGTAAGATTGTCTTGACTTATTCATTCGTCGGATTTACGGCTTAATGTTTTATGTTAACTGTCGCAAAAAGCAAACATATGTAGACAATTAATACATCGCAATATCGACAATTTCGATTGCAAAAACTGATTTTTTTTATGCAAATTCAAAAACATTATAAAATACTATAAGGCATTGCATCCTCAAAGCACCATATCGGTGCAATAATTATTTGGGGTTTTTTTCATAAAGGATTCATAATTTGAATACAACGGTGTAATGCTGGTTCTTGAAAGGCCTTCGCTCACGTTGCGATCGACTGGTATACGAACTGATGGAAAAATTGCATTTTGCTCATTTCCTGAAAGTTTGCTAATTGAGGTTCAACATTATTATTCAATTACTCATAATGAAATTTTAAATAATTGCATGGAATTATTTCGGATTAAAGGTAAAATCGTCATCGATTGTACGATTGCTACGACGTTATAACGATAATATTCTGGATTTCATTTCATTTTGAGGGTTGCATATTAGTAATGGATTTAAAAAACTGTATGGTTTAGATAATAGTGTCTTACTACGTTTTACTTGAAAAATCTGGTCACATAAAACAGCCGTTAAGTGCACGGGCTGTGGCCTTTACAAACATTTGATCATCCTTATTCTCCGTTCAGTTTGTTCCTTCTTTTCTGCCAATCGCCCCCCCCCCCCTCCCCACTTCAGTTCTTCGATCAACTCCGTTCTCCGTTCAGTTTTGTTTCTTCCTATCTTCCCATCGCCCCTCCCCCTCTTGCCTTCAGTGTCTCTTTCTTATAATAGAAAATAATCTGAAGCAATTAGGCCAGACAAACAAAGTGCTGCCATTAAGGTTGAAGAGATGAAATAAAATTAACCTTTGATTGACCGAAGTGAAACGTGCATGTATTAACAGTGAAAAGACAGTCCATTGTTTTCGAGATTAACGCGCCCAGGGTCAGAAGTCTCTCTCATTCTATTCAACAGAGACCTAAGTAATCATTCTTTTGAATACACGGTGCTCATTAATGCCAGCAATGTATTCAAACGTTAAACGGCGTGTTGAGATAATAATCAAAGCATTATCGATTTTTTTTTGGGCTTTCTCATATAACTCTGTGTTATGTGAACTTCGACGCACTCAGGGTTCATTCACGCGTGTACATTCTCCCCCTTATATATACCCCCTTTACCCCCTCCCCTCTCTCTCTCTACCAACATTTTATTTATGTGATTTCGTAGAGGTTTTAAAAATGCAAACCAACTACATATAAAAGAAAATGGACGGTCTTAAACACGTTGAAGCTAGGAAATGATATCACCCGATGTCGTATTAAAGAGATCGAATGCTATATCATTGGTACATTAAAACTGCCTTGGTATTTACTGAATTGATTTATGTTATAACGACTTCCTTAATTTTCTCAAGTATTCAGTTTGTAACTTTTTTCAGTTTTAAGTAAAATCACTTATTTTCTTTGCAGCGATTTTCTTTAAGTAAATTTACGCAAAACAATCACAGTAATCGATATGATCTTTGTAGGTACGCCATCGGTTTATATTCCTATAAATAAAACAATAAGAGGTTCCCAGAACCTAAACAACATTTGAATTCAGATATGAGTGACTACTTAATATTTCTCTTTCAACAAAATATTTATATATTTTGCAAGCTTTAATCCAAAGAAAAATAGATTTGGTGACTGTACATGCCACTCCCGTCCTCTTCGTGAGGACTACCCCAGGGATCTACCCCCTTGTGCATATCAAGAAACACCACCCCAATATATACGGCATTTCATCGGGGGTGTGCTTTAAAAAGGCATTTAGGCAAATATATATTTTAATTATTTTGTTCCCGTGTTGGTAATTTTAGTTGAGAAAAATGTTTTTAAAGAGGATTTCTAAGATCATACAGGCTATAATAAGCTAGCAGGAAGAAAATATTTGTAAAACTGGTCTATTCAAATAATATTATTTTTTAAGAGGGTATACTTGGCCCAATAAGACAAACATATTTTATGTATATTTATACATCAATTCAAAGTGCCTTAATAAATAATGCAATTGTCTTCGTCCAACCCCTTCCCCTCGATGTTAATATTTCCTACAGGAAACTCTGAGAGCAATAATATAGACCTATCTATTGACAGGAGGTGGGGCTGAGAATAACCGAAACAAAAGTGATAACCCTTGCTTAAACGACGCGGAGCGTGATTTATTCAACAGTGAAAAGACAGTCTATTGTGTTAGAGATAAACCAGTGGTCAATTAAGGATAAGAAGTCGCTCGCATTCTATTCAATAAAAGCGGCAACATGAAGACACGACGAACCCAACAAAACGTTGATTTGAATAAAAAGAGCAAAATCCAACAAGCCTAACGTTGAAATGTTCATCGAAATCGGATGCGAAATAAGAAATTTTGACAAATTCACTTAATTTCTCAAAACAGTGATATGCACATCCTGGTTGGTGTATTAATGCAGAGACTGATGACGTAATACACTCACTATTTCTTGTTTATAGGCCTATATATGAAATAAAAAAATATTCTATTTTCTATTCTATATTCTATTCATTTTTTTCATTCAAAATATTTTGTTTCTCAAAGTGGGAAGGGGGGCACGGGCCGGCCAGATTATGAAAGTAAAATGAATATAATCGAAATTAGCTGTAACAGCTATTTAATACTGGAGAGAGAAATTTGTGATTTCCACTTTTAATACATACTTAATTCGTTTAGCATGTTTGGGGCTACTCACCGATCAATGAGTAGTTAAGAACAATTTGTTCAGAAGTAAAAAAAACAATGAATGGAAGTGTATTTAAGAGCGTTGCTTTCTTTTTCTTTGCGAATGAAAGGGGTCGTAAGACATGCTAAGTATCCGAAATTAAGTTCAAATTGGAACCCATTTGTTTCTTATTTGCAACCCTCAAGAAAAAGCTCAGAAATTCAGTTTTTTTAGGACTCGAGAACCTTTTATTAAGAACCTTAAAGGGTTTTTAGAACCCCTATAGGGAGCGTTTAAACATTTCAAATACTGAGAAGCATACCCCCCCCCCCCCCCTCCTTAAGAGAGTTAATCTACGACTTCCCTCCATAAAAAAGAGCAATAAAACATCATAAGATTTAAAGTCTGATTCAAGCCTCAAAATAGCTATGTCCACGAGTATAGACGGAGATAATTGCTTGGCAACTGCTGGCGAAGCGTGAGGGGGGAGGGGGACTCAAGGGTAATTGCATACACTGCAATGTACTTTACGCCCCCCCCCCCCGACAACGTTCATATGACCCACTGAAACTTTTGGAACATGTTGCTTGTATTAAAAAGTGATGAGGTCATAATCGCAGTATCTAAGTCCTTTTACAAACGAGCATTGGTGTTTTGCGTTTTTAAGATTTTGTAAAGGACTTGGAGTGCCCATTATTGGCAGTACTGCCGCTTTGATGTATTGATTTTTTTTAGAAGTTCCAGGATTTTCGACAGGACACAATCATAATAACAGCGTCTCAAACAACCCCCAAAACAATGAAAATGTTTACTAAAGTCTTACAAATTGCATAAGAGGGTGCCGTGAGCTGCACTAAAGACCATCTTTCGACTACAAAAAGTATTGTTACATGGTAACGTTGGCCGAAAAAAAAAATCAGGGCAAAAATCCCGAGAAGTCTTCGGCCTTTCCATAACTGAAAATCATTTTGTTTCTCTCAAACGTCTTTAGTTTTTATGAACCTTTGTGACCATGACATTTAGTCAGTGGTTACTTTTGCACCATCTGATTTGAAATCGGAAGTAATTGAGTTCTAAACGTACGCCATTACGAGAAAAATGGGGAAAAAACGGAGTCACTTCATCTTTCTCTCTTTCTACTTAAAGAAGACCCGAATTATCATGCGTCTCTTTGTGGAAGAAATGTCCTCTAGAGCGACATATTTACTCAAGGTTGCATTCATTCATTTTCATTAGGTTAAGAATGTATTTTGATATGCGTTTCGACATGTCCGAATGTATTCATTCCATCCATGATTTATTTAGTTTACAGAGCGAACAAGAACCCCCAGACCTATCCACTTTTCGATTTAGGCTTATGAAGGCGACATAACATTATTTATCAATTTTTAGTTATTTCGAAGCATGCGGCGCAAGCCGTGGTCAGCTGGCAGTGCAGTGGCCAGGGAACGGGCGTGCATGGAGCTGAAGGGCGTGTCACGGGCGTGAAATGAACCTGCACTACTAGTACTGTTAATATGGCGGGAGAGCTGCGTCCGGCATGAACTAGCATTGAATGTATTTTTACTTTGACACCATGCCGACTGCATGCTGAACGGGTAATTACCTAGTAGTTAGCGTCCATGCTGGCTGCGTCCGCATAGGGGATTAATTTGAAAATGCACCGCGATCTTACCCCATGCCGCCTGCGTGCTAAATGAGGTTGTCGTAAGGCCCATGCAGGCTGCATCCGGATTGGGGATTAAACTGAATCTCGCCTTGCTTTGACCCCATGCCGCCTGCGCGCTGAATGGGGCAATTACTTGATAACGACCAATCATGCTGGCTGCATCCGGCATGGGGGATTATTTTGGATTACCCCATGCCTCTAGCGTTCCCCCCATGCCCCCTGCAGGCTTCACGCTATAATATTTTTGCTCTCTTCCCTTATCAAAGCTCATCTACTCGGCATTACTCATCTACTCATCTCTGCTCATCTACTTCTCACTGCTCATCTACTCATCTCTGCTCATCTACTTATCACTGCCAATCTACTCATCTCCCTCATCTACTTATCACTGCTCATTTACTCATCACTGCTCATTTCTCATCACTGCTCATCTACTCATCACTACTCATCTACTCATCTCTGCTCATCTACTAATCACTACTCATCACTGCTCATCTACTCATCATTGCTCATCTACTTATCACTGCTCAGCTACTTATCACTTCTCATCTACTCATTACTGCTCATCTCCTCCTTACTACTCATCACTGCTCATCTACTCGTCACTGCTCAACCACTCATCTACTAATTACTAGCAATCTACTCATCACTGCCCATCTACTTATCACTACTCATCTACTTATCACAGCTCATGTACTAGCAATCTATTCATCACTGCTCATCTACTTATTACTGCCCATCTACTTATCACTGCTCATCTACTTATCACTGTTCATCTACTTATCAATCTACTAATCTACTTATTACTGCCCATCTACTCATCACTCTTCATCTACTTATCACTGCTCATCTACTCATCACTGCTCATCTACTTATCACTACTCATCTACTTATTACTGCTCATCTACTTATTACTGCTCATCTGCTTATCACTGCTCATCTACTTATCACTGCTCATCTACTTATTACTGCTCATCTGCTTATCACTGCTCATCTACTTATCACTGCTCATCTACTTATCACTGCTCATCTACTTATCACTGTTCATCTACTTATCAATCTACTAATCTACTTATTACTGCCCATCTACTCATCACTGCTCATCTACTTATCACTGCTCATCTACTCATCACTGCTCATCTACTTATCACTACTCATCTACTTATTACTGCTCATCTACTTATTACTGCTCATCTGCTTATCACTGCTCATCTACTTATCACTGCTCATCTACTTATTACAGCTCATCTAATTATCATACACTGTAGCTCATTTACTTATCACTGCCAATCTACTAATCACTGCTCATCTACTTATCACTGCAAATCTACTTATCACTGCTCATCTACTTATCACTGCTCATCTATTTATCACTACTCATCTACTCATCACTGCTCATCTACTCCTTATTGCCCATCTACTTATCTCTGCTCATCTACTTATCACTGCTCATCTACTAATCTCTACTCATCACTGCTCATCTACTCATCTCTGCTCATCTACTCGTCATTACTCATCTACTCATTTCTGCTCATCTACTTATCACTGCTCATCTACTCATCACTGCTCATCTACTTATCACTGCTCATCTACTTATCACAGCTCATCTAATTATCACAGCTCATCTACTTATCACAGGTCATCTCCTCGTCATTACTCATCTACTCATCTCTGCTCATCTACTCATCTCTGCTCATCTACTTATCACTGCTCATCTACTCATCTCTGCTCATCTACTTATCACTGCTCATCTATTCATCTCTGCTCATATACTTATCACTGCCAATCTACTCATCTTGCTCATCTACTTATCACTGCTTATTTACTCATCACTGCTAATTTCTCATCACTGCTCATCTACTCATCACTACTCATCTACTCATCACTGCTCATCTACTTATCACTGCTCATCTACTTATCACAGCTCATCTACTTATCATAGCTCATCTACTCGTCATTACTCATCTACTCATCTCTGCTCATCTACTAATTACTGCTCATCTACTCATCTCTGCTCATCTACTTATCACTGCTCATCTACTCACCTCTGCTCATCTACTTATCACTGCCAATCTACTAATCTCTGCTCATCTGCTTATCACTACTCATCACTGCTCATCTTCTCCTTATTGCCAATCTACTTATCTCTGCTCATCTACTTGTCACTGCTCATCTACTAATCATAGCTCATCTACTCGTCATTACTCATCTACTCATCACTACTCATTTACTCATCACTGCTCATCTACTTATCACACCTCATTTACTCATCACTGCCCATTTACTTATCACAGCTCATCTACTTACCGTAGCTCATCTACTTGTCATTACTAATCTACTCATCTCTGCTCATCTACTTATCACTGCTCATCTACTTATCACTGCCAATCTACTTATCACTGCTCATCTACTTATCACTGCTCATCTACTTAGGGATGAGAGCAAAAATATCACAGCATTCCCCCTGCAGGCTATCCCTAAAGCACGCCCCAATTAAGAACCCCATGCCCCCTGCAGGCGGTCATCACTTGCTCTTAAACATAATCCGTCATGCCCACTGCGTGCTGCCGCTATTAATCTCTATAAATTAATCCACCATTCCCCCTGCAGCCTACCACCGGTCGTTCCAAAAAATAATCCGCCATGCCCCCTGCGTGCTGCCGCGCAAAATTTTTCCAAATTAATCCACCATTCCGCCCGCAGCTTGTCACCTATTGCTCTAATCCGTCATGCCTCCCGCGTCCTGCCGTATAGATCTGCCATTCCACCTGCATGCTACAAATATATCCTGGGGCCTGTTTCTCAACTAAATCGGAGATAGTGACGTAATAAATCATCATCTTGAGCGTCCACATGCGATTTTTTGTAATTAAATTAATTATTCATAACTTCCTTTTCTCGGGAATTGAATGCTTCATGTTATAAGTATATAAGATGCATATTTTACCTCTATTAGTTTTCTTAGATGTGTTTTTCAATTCATATCAGAATAATTACAGTCTTATCTTAATTTAAGATTTGACAATTATACTATTTTGTGACTAAGGCTACGTCTGAGCTGCTCTTTCTATCGATAGTATCGTTATTAATGGATTCAAGTTTGGAATTCTTTTAATTCTCTCCACGGAGTGGAGAAGGTGCATACACCGTATGCGAGCCCCCGGGGGGACACTCAGTATATAATGCATAGTGGGTATGTGCCGCGGAGGGGACCCCCATTTTCACACTCAAATTTCCGTTCCAAGGCATAGCATTTTTGGCTTGTTGAGAAAAAGAACAAAGAAAGCCGCTCCAAGGCATAGCATTTTCTTTTTATCGAGAAAAAAAGAAGAGAGAAATCCGCTCCAAAGCTTCGCATATTTTTCGTTACGCCGCTCCGATCGCATTGAATGGGTCGCAATTTTGGTAAAAAGCGGCTGCAGAGCTCCGGCCCCCGGCGGAGGCCGCGCTAGCTGCATCATGCACACATGACCGTTCCATATGGATGCATACGCACTCACACGCTGGCGATCCGTTCCAAGGACCCCCGTTTTCACAAACATTTGTAGTTCCGAAGCCCGTTCCGAGGACCCTCCTTTTTACAATAAGCCCGCTCCAAGGCCCCCGTTTTTTGTCTCGCCCGCGGCACACCCCCACCACTTTTTTGGTCGAGTGCCCCCCCCCCCCGGGATGCGAGCATGGCAGGATCCGATGACCGGGTAATGACATCATTATGTTTAAAGCGCTAAGAGACGTCGTTACGACGTGATAAGTTCCAGATAAATGCGGATTATTATTATTATTGGTTCATTTCTTTCTGCATAGATTCGATTTCCGTTCATTTATTTCCGACATTGAATTTTTATGTAAAAAATAATATCTTGTCCATCTCACAATTTTCCTACAAAGTGCTTGAAATATAGGGCTTAAATTCACCATTTTTCAGGTCGGAATATCCAATATCTTAAGATTATGGTTCTCGTTCGCCTCATCGATGTCATGATAAAAATGTATAAAGAATGCCCAGATTCTAGGTGTAATCTGAAACACACGCCCTCATGTCTATTGAGATACGCAGCATGTTCTGTGTTAAAAATATTGTCAAGTTTTAGATCCGAACACCAAAAATTTCGTTCAAGTTTGCGTTTTGGACACGCATTATTACTGTAGGAAGGCTACCAAGCACTCATCCTCTTCATGATTTGCAAAACATAATAGATTATCAAGTTTTTAGGTCTAAATCTCGATGTTTTACCCGCTTGCTTTGCGCTCGCATCAATTACCTATCCTGTTTACGATTACAATAAGTGCTTAGAATTTCCATTCTTCAGGGAGAAACAAGTAAAAAAAATCAGCTCGCGCTTTGCGCTCACATTATTTGATTGTTGAAATATGTAACGCTCTGATCTGAAAATTTTGTTCAGGATCACAAACAAATTTTTGGACAAAATAGATAAAATTTGAAAAATAGCTCGCGCTCGCAATATTTGAAATATAATTATACTTATGTTGATTTATATTATAAAGCTAAGAAGTGGTTAACAGGACTAACCCTTCAAATAAACAAAAAAAAGTCAGTTTAGATCGGCCAATCCGATATGGCTAGAACCCCCCCCCCCCCTAATGGAGAAGGCTGGATCCGCTGCTGGTATTGGCATGACAATTTCTTTTATCATTTTCTTTGTTTTCTCCAATATTGTAAGATTGTCTTGACTTATTCATTCGTCGGATTTACGGCTTAATGTTTTATGTTAACTGTCGCAAAAAGCAAACATATGTAGACAATTAATACATCGCAATATCGACAATTTCGATTGCAAAAACTGATTTTTTATGCAAATTCAAAAACATTATAAAATACTATAAGGCATTGCATCCTCAAAGCACCATATCGGTGCAATAATTATTTGGGTTTTTTTCATAAAGGATTCATAATTTGAATACAACGGTGTAATGCTGGTTCTTGAAAGGCCTTCGCTCACGTTGCGATCGACTGGTATACGAACTGATGGAAAAATTGCATTTTGCTCATTTCCTGAAAGTTTGCTAATTGAGGTTCAACATTATTATTCAATTACTCATAATGAAATTTTAAATAATTGCATGGAATCATTTCGGATTAAAGGTAAAATCGTCATCGATTGTACGATTGCTACGACGTTATAACGATAATATTCTGGATTTCATTTCATTTTGAGGGTTGCATATTAGTAATGGATTTAAAAAACTGTATGGTTTAGATAATAGTGTCTTACTACGTTTTACTTGAAAAATCTGGTCACATAAAACAGCCGTTAAGTGCACGGGCTGTGGCCTTTACAAACATTTGATCATCCTTATTCTCCGTTCAGTTTGTTCCTTCTTTTCTGCCAATCGCCCCCCCCCCCCTCCCCACTTCAGTTCTTCGATCAACTCCGTTCTCCGTTCAGTTTTGTTTCTTCCTATCTTCCCATCGCCCCTCCCCCTCTTGCCTTCAGTGTCTCTTTCTTATAATAGAAAATAATCTGAAGCAATTAGGCCTGACAAACAAAGTGCTGCCATTAAGGTTGAAGAGATGAAATAAAATTAACCTTTGATTGACCGAAGTGAAACGTGCATGTATTAACAGTGAAAAGACAGTCCATTGTTTTCGAGATTAACGCGCCCAGGGTCAGAAGTCTCTCTCATTCTATTCAACAGAGACCTAAGTAATCATTCTTTTGAATACACGGTGCTCATTGATGCCAGCAATGTATTCAAACGTTAAACGGCGTGTTGAGATAATAATCAAAGCATTATCGATTTTTTTTTGGGCTTTCTCATATAACTCTGTGTTATGTGAACTTCGACGCACTCAGGGTTCATTCACGCGTGTACATTCTCCCCCTTATATATACCCCCTTTACCCCCTCCCCTCTCTCTCTCTACCAACATTTTATTTATGTGATTTCGTAGAGGTTTTAAAAATGCAAACCAACTACATATAAAAGAAAATGGACGGTCTTAAACACGTTGAAGCTAGGAAATGATATCACCCGATGTCGTATTAAAGAGATCGAATGCTATATCATTGGTACATTAAAACTGCCTTGGTATTTACTGAATTGATTTATGTTATAACGACTTCCTTAATTTTCTCAAGTATTCAGTTTGTAACTTTTTTCAGTTTTAAGTAAAATCACTTATTTTCTTTGCAGCGATTTTCTTTAAGTAAATTTACGCAAAACAATCACAGTAATCGATATGATCTTTGTAGGTACGCCATCGGTTTATATTCCTATAAATAAAACAATAAGAGGTTCCCAGAACCTAAACAACATTTGAATTCAGATATGAGTGACTACTTAATATTTCTCTTTCAACAAAATATTTATATATTTTGCAAGCTTTAATCCAAAGAAAAATAGATTTGGTGACTGTACATGCCACTCCCGTCCTCTTCGTGAGGACTACCCCAGGGATCTACCCCCTTGTGCATATCAAGAAACACCACCCCAATATATACGGCATTTCATCGGGGGTGTGCTTTAAAAAGGCATTTAGGCAAATATATATTTTAATTATTTTGTTCCCGTGTTGGTAATTTTAGTTGAGAAAAATGTTTTTAAAGAGGATTTCTAAGATCATACAGGCTATAATAAGCTAGCAGGAAGAAAATATTTGTAAAACTGGTCTATTCAAATAATATTATTTTTTAAGAGGGTATACTTGGCCCAATAAGACAAACATATTTTATGTATATTTATACATCAATTCAAAGTGCCTTAATAAATAATGCAATTGTCTTCGTCCAACCCCTTCCCCTCGATGTTAATATTTCCTACAGGAAACTCTGAGAGCAATAATATAGACCTATCTATTGACAGGAGGTGGGGCTGAGAATAACCGAAACAAAAGTGATAACCCTTGCTTAAACGACGCGGAGCGTGATTTATTCAACAGTGAAAAGACAGTCTATTGTGTTAGAGATAAACCAGTGGTCAATTAAGGATAAGAAGTCGCTCGCATTCTATTCAATAAAAGCGGCAACATGAAGACACGACGAACCCAACAAAACGTTGATTTGAATAAAAAGAGCAAAATCCAACAAGCCTAACGTTGAAATGTTCATCGAAATCGGATGCGAAATAAGAAATTTTGACCAATTCACTTAATTTCTCAAAACAGTGATATGCACATCCTGGTTGGTGTATTAATGCAGAGACTGATGACGTAATACACTCACTATTTCTTGTTTATAGGCCTATATATGAAATAAAAAAATATTCTATTTTCTATTCTATATTCTATTCATTTTTTTCATTCAAAATATTTTGTTTCTCAAAGTGGGAAGGGGGGCACGGGCCGGCCAGATTATGAAAGTAAAATGAATATAATCGAAATTAGCTGTAACAGCTATTTAATACTGGAGAGAGAAATTTGTGATTTCCACTTTTAATACATACTTAATTCGTTTAGCATGTTTGGGGCTACTCACCGATCAATGAGTAGTTAAGAACAATTTGTTCAGAAGTAAAAAAAACAATGAATGGAAGTGTATTTAAGAGCGTTGCTTTCTTTTTCTTTGCGAATGAAAGGGGTCGTAAGACATGCTAAGTATCCGAAATTAAGTTCAAATTGGAACCCATTTGTTTCTTATTTGCAACCCTCAAGAAAAAGCTCAGAAATTCAGTTTTTTTAGGACTCGAGAACCTTTTATTAAGAACCTTAAAGGGTTTTTAGAACCCCTATAGGGAGCGTTTAAACATTTCAAATACTGAGAAGCATACCCCCCCCCCCCCCCTCCTTAAGAGAGTTAATCTACGACTTCCCTCCATAAAAAAGAGCAATAAAACATCATAAGATTTAAAGTCTGATTCAAGCCTCAAAATAGCTATGTCCACGAGTATAGACGGAGATAATTGCTTGGCAACTGCTGGCGAAGCGTGAGGGGGGAGGGGGACTCAAGGGTAATTGCATACACTGCAATGTACTTTACGCCCCCCCCCCCCCGACAACGTTCATATGACCCACTGAAACTTTTGGAACATGTTGCTTGTATTAAAAAGTGATGAGGTCATAATCGCAGTATCTAAGTCCTTTTACAAACGAGCATTGGTGTTTTGCGTTTTTAAGATTTTGTAAAGGACTTGGAGTGCCCATTATTGGCAGTACTGCCGCTTTGATGTATTGATTTTTTTTAGAAGTTCCAGGATTTTCGACAGGACACAATCATAATAACAGCGTCTCAAACAACCCCCAAAACAATGAAAATGTTTACTAAAGTCTTACAAATTGCATAAGAGGGTGCCGTGAGCTGCACTAAAGACCATCTTTCGACTACAAAAAGTATTGTTACATGGTAACGTTGGCCGAAAAAAAAAATCAGGGCAAAAATCCCGAGAAGTCTTCGGCCTTTCCATAACTGAAAATCATTTTGTTTCTCTCAAACGTCTTTAGTTTTTATGAACCTTTGTGACCATGACATTTAGTCAGTGGTTACTTTTGCACCATCTGATTTGAAATCGGAAGTAATTGAGTTCTAAACGTACGCCATTACGAGAAAAATGGGGAAAAAACGGAGTCACTTCATCTTTCTCTCTTTCTACTTAAAGAAGACCCGAATTATCATGCGTCTCTTTGTGGAAGAAATGTCCTCTAGAGCGACATATTTACTCAAGGTTGCATTCATTCATTTTCATTAGGTTAAGAATGTATTTTGATATGCGTTTCGACATGTCCGAATGTATTCATTCCATCCATGATTTATTTAGTTTACAGAGCGAACAAGAACCCCCAGACCTATCCACTTTTCGATTTAGGCTTATGAAGGCGACATAACATTATTTATCAATTTTTAGTTATTTCGAAGCATGCGGCGCAAGCCGTGGTCAGCTGGCAGTGCAGTGGCCAGGGAACGGGCGTGCATGGAGCTGAAGGGCGTGTCACGGGCGTGAAATGAACCTGCACTACTAGTACTGTTAATATGGCGGGAGAGCTGCGTCCGGCATGAACTAGCATTGAATGTATTTTTACTTTGACACCATGCCGACTGCATGCTGAACGGGTAATTACCTAGTAGTTAGCGTCCATGCTGGCTGCGTCCGGCATAGGGGATTAATTTGAAAATGCACCGCGATCTTACCCCATGCCGCCTGCGTGCTAAATGAGGTTGTCGTAAGGCCCATGCAGGCTGCATCCGGATTGGGGGATTAAACTGAATCTCGCCTTGCTTTGACCCCATGCCGCCTGCGCGCTGAATGGGGCAATTACTTGATAACGACCAATCATGCTGGCTGCATCCGGCATGGGGGATTAATTTGGATTACCCCATGCCTCTAGCGTTCCCCCCATGCCCCCTGCAGGCTTCACGCTATAATATTTTTGCTCTCTTCCCTTATCACAGCTCATCTACTTATCACTGCTCATCTACTTATCACTGCCCATCTACTTATCACAGCTTATTTACTCATCACTGCTCATCTACTTATCACTGCTTATTTCTCATCACCGTTCATATATTCCTATTAATGCCCATCTACTTATCACTGCTCATCTACTAATCACTACTTTACTACTTATTACTGCCAATCTATTTATCACTGCCCATCTACTAATCACTGCTCATCTACTTATCACTGCAAATCTACTTATCGCTTCTCATCTACTCTTCACTGCTCATCTACTTATCACTGCTCATATACTTATCACTGCCCATCTACTTATCACTGCCCAGCTACTCCTTACTGCCCATCTACTTATCACTGCTCATCTCCTTATCACTTCTCATCTACTTATCACTGCTTATGTAATTATATCTGTCCATCGACTTATCACTGCTCATCTCCTTATCACTGCCCATCCACTTATCACTGCTCATCTACTTATCACTGCTTATCTACTTATCACTGCTCATGTACTTATCACTGCTCATCTACTTATCACTGCTTATCTACTCATCACTGCTTATCTACTCATCACTGCTTATCTACTCATCACTGCTCATCTACTTATCACTGCTCATCTACTTACCACTGCCCAGCTACTTATCACTGCTCATCTACTTATCACTGCTCATCTACTTATCACTGCTCATATACTAATCACTGCCAATCTACTCATCACTGCTCATCTACTTATCACTGCTCATCTACTTATCACTGCTCATCTACTTATCACTGCTCATCTACTCATCACTGCTCATCTACTCATCACTGCTTATCTACTCATCACTGCTCATCTACTCATCACTGCTCATCTACTTATCACTGCTCATCTACTCATCTCTGCTCATCTACTTATCACTGCCAATCTACTCATCTCGCTCATCTACTTATCACTGCTTATTGACTCATCACTGCTCATTTCTCATACTGCTCATCTACTCATCACTGCTCATCTACTTATCACTGCTTATCTACTTATCACTGCTCATCTACTTATCATTGCCCATCTACTTATCACAGCTAATTTACTCATCACTGCTCATCTACTTATCACTGCTTATCTTCATCAATGTTCATATATTCCTAATAATGCCCATCTACTTATCACTGCTCATCTACCTATCACTACTTTACTACTTATTACTGCCAATCTATTTATCACTGCCCATCTACTAATCACTGCTCATCTACTTATCACTGCTCATATACTTATCACTGCCCATCTACTTATCACTGCTCATCTACTTATCACTGCCAAACTACGCCTTACTGCCCATCTACTTATCACTGCTCATCTCCTTATCACTGCCAATCTACTTATCACTGCCCATCTACTTATAAATCTACTAATCTACTTATTACTGCCCATCTACCCATCACTGCTCATCTACTTATCACTGCTCATCTACTTATCACTGCTCATCTACTTATTACTGCTCATCTGCTTATCACTGCTCATCTACTTATCACTGCTCATCTACTTATTACTGCTCATCTGCTTATCACTGCTCATCTACTTATCACTGCTCATCTACTCCTTATTGCCCATCTACTTATCTCTGCTCATCTACTTATCACTGCTCATCTACTTACCATAGCTCATCTACTCGTCATTACTCATCTACTCATCACTGCTCATCTACTTATCACTGCTCATGTACTCATCTACTCATCACTGCTCATCTACTTATCACAGCTCATCTACTCATCACAGCTCATCTACTTATCACAGCTCATCTACTTACCATAGATCATTTACTCATCATTACTCATCTACTCATCTCTGCTCATCTACTTATCACTGCTCATCTACTCATCTACTCATCACTGCTCATCTACTTATCACTGCTTATTTACTTATAACTGCTCATCTACTTATCACAGCTCATCTACTAGCAATCTATTTATCACTGCTCATCTACTTTCACTGCCAATCTACTTATCACTGCTCATCTACTTATCACTGCTCATCTACTTATCACAGCTCATCTACTTATCACTGCTCATCTACTTATCACTGCCCATCTACTTATCACAGCTTATTTACTCATCACTGCTCATCTACTTATCACTGCTTATTTCTCATCACCGTTCATATATTCCTAATAATGCCCATCTACTTATCACTGCTCATCTACTTATCACTACTTTACAACTTATTACTGCCCATCTATTTATCACTGCCCATCTACTAATCACTGCTCATCTACTTATCACTGCTCATCTACTTATCACTGCTCATCTCCTTATCACTGCCCATCGAATTATCATTGCTCATCTACTTATCACTGCTCATTTACTTATCACTGCCCATCTCCTTATCACTGCTCATCTACTCATCACTGCTCATCTTCTCCTTATTGCCCATCTACTTATCTCTGCTCATCTACTTATCACTGCTCATCTACTTATCATACCTCATCTACTCGTCATTACTCATCTACTCATCACTGCTCATCTACTTATCACTGCTCATGTACTTATCACTACTCATTTACTCATCACTGCTCATCTACTTATCACTGCTCATCTACTTATAACTGCTCATCTACTTATCACTACTCATCTACTTATCACAGCTCATGTACTAGCAATCTATTCATCACTGCTCATCTACTTATTACTGCCCATCTACTTATCACTGTTCATCTACTTATCAATCTACTAATCTACTTATTACTGCCCATCTACTCATCACTGCTCATCTACTTATCACTGCTCATCTACTCATCACTGCTCATCTACTTATCACTACTCATCTACTTATTACCGCTCATCTACTTATTACTGCTCATCTGCTTATCACTGCTCATCTACTTATCACTGCTCATCTACTTATTACTGCTCATCTGCTTATCACTGCTCATCTACTTATCACTGCTCATCTACTTGTCACTGCTCATCTACTTATCACTGTTCATCTACTTATCAATCTACTAATCTACTTATTACTGCCCATCTACTCATCACTGCTCATCTACTTATCACTGCTCATCTACTTATCACTACTCATCTACTTATTACTGCTCATCTACTTATTACTGCTCATCTGCTTATCACTGCTCATCTACTTATCACTGCTCATCTACTTATTACAGCTCATCTAATTATCATACACTGTAGCTCATTTACTTATCACTGCCAATCTACTAATCACTGCTCATCTACTTATCACTGCAAATCTACTTATCACTGCTCATCTACTTATCACTGCTCATCTATTTATCACTACTCATCTACTCATCACTGCTCATCTACTCCTTATTGCCCATCTACTTATCTCTGCTCATCTACTTATCACTGCTCATCTACTAATCTCTACTCATCACTGCTCATCTACTCATTTCTGCTCATCTACTCGTCATTACTCATCTACTCATTTCTGCTCATCTACTTATCACTGCTCATCTACTCATCACTGCTCATCTACTTCTCACTGCTCATCTACTTATCACAGCTCATCTAATTATCACAGGTCATCTACTTATCATAGGTCATCTCCTCGTCATTACTCATCTACTCATCTCTGCTCATCTCTGCTCATCTACTTATCACTGCTCATCTACTCATCTCTGTTCATCTACTTATCACTGCTCATCTATTCATCTCTGCTCATATACTTATCACTGCCAATCTACTCATCTTGCTCATCTACTTATCACTGCTTATTTACTCATCACTGCTAATTTCTCATCACTGCTCATCTACTCATCACTACTCATCTACTCATCACTGCTCATCTACTTATCACTGCTCATCTACTTATCACAGCTCATCTACTTATCATAGCTCATCTACTCGTCATTACTCATCTACTCATCTCTGCTCATCTACTAATTACTGCTCATCTACTCATCTCTGCTCATCTACTTATCACTGCTCATCTACTCACCTCTGCTCATCTACTTATCACTGCCAATCTACTAATCTCTGCTCATCTGCTTATCACTACTCATCACTGCTCATCTTCTCCTTATTGCCCATCTACTTATCTCTGCTCATCTACTTATCACTGCTCATCTACTAATCATAGCTCATCTACTCGTCATTACTCATCTACTCATCACTACTCATTTACTCATCACTGCTCATCTACTTATCACACCTCATTTACTCATCACTGCCCATTTACTTATCACAGCTCACCTACTTACCGTAGCTCATATACTTGTCATTACTAATCTACTCATCTCTGCTCATCTACTTATCACTGCTCATCTACTTATCACTGCTCATCTATTCATCTCTGCTCATATACTTATCACTGCCAATCTACTCATCTTGCTCATCTACTTATCACTGCTTATTTACTCATCACTGCTAATTTCTCATCACTGCTCATCTACTCATCACTACTCATCTACTCATCTCTGCTCATCTACTTATCACTGCTCATCTACTTATCACTGCCAATCTACTTATCACTGCTCATCTACTTATCACTGCTCATCTACTTATCACAGCTCATCTACTTATCACTGCTCATCTACTTATCACTGCCCATCTACTTATCACAGCTTATTTACTCATCACTGCTCATCTACTTATCACTGCTTATTTCTCATCACCGTTCATATATTCCTATTAATGCCCATCTACTTATCACTGCTCATCTACTAATCACTACTTTACTACTTATTACTGCCAATCTATTTATCACTGCCCATCTACTAATCACTGCTCATCTACTTATCACTGCAAATCTACTTATCGCTTCTCATCTACTCTTCACTGCTCATCTACTTATCACTGCTCATATACTTATCACTGCCCATCTACTTATCACTGCCCAGCTACTCCTTACTGCCCATCTACTTATCACTGCTCATCTCCTTATCACTTCTCATCTACTTATCACTGCTTATGTAATTATATCTGTCCATCGACTTATCACTGCTCATCTCCTTATCACTGCCCATCCACTTATCACTGCTCATCTACTTATCACTGCTTATCTACTTATCACTGCTCATCTACTTATCACTGCTCATCTACTTATCACTGCTCATCTACTCATCACTGCTCATCTACTCATCACTGCTTATCTACTCATCACTGCTCATCTACTTATCACTGCTCATCTACTTACCACTGCCCAGCTACTTATCACTGCTCATCTACTTATCACTGCTCATCTACTTATCACTGCTCATATACTAATCACTGCCAATCTACTCATCACTGCTCATCTACTTATCACTGCTCATCTACTTATCACTGCTCATCTACTTATCACTGCTCATCTACTCATCACTGCTCATCTACTCATCACTGCTTATCTACTCATCACTGCTCATCTACTCATCACTGCTCATCTACTTATCACTGCTCATCTACTCATCTCTGCTCATCTACTTATCACTGCCAATCTACTCATCTCGCTCATCTACTTATCACTGCTTATTGACTCATCACTGCTCATTTCTCATACTGCTCATCTACTCATCACTGCTCATCTACTTATCACTGCTTATCTACTTATCACTGCTCATCTACTTATCATTGCCCATCTACTTATCACAGCTAATTTACTCATCACTGCTCATCTACTTATCACTGCTTATCTTCATCAATGTTCATATATTCCTAATAATGCCCATCTACTTATCACTGCTCATCTACCTATCACTACTTTACTACTTATTACTGCCAATCTATTTATCACTGCCCATCTACTAATCACTGCTCATCTACTTATCACTGCTCATATACTTATCACTGCCCATCTACTTATCACTGCTCATCTACTTATCACTGCCAAACTACGCCTTACTGCCCATCTACTTATCACTGCTCATCTCCTTATCACTGCCAATCTACTTATCACTGCCCATCTACTTATAAATCTACTAATCTACTTATTACTGCCCATCTACCCATCACTGCTCATCTACTTATCACTGCTCATCTACTTATCACTGCTCATCTACTTATTACTGCTCATCTGCTTATCACTGCTCATCTACTTATCACTGCTCATCTACTTATTACTGCTCATCTGCTTATCACTGCTCATCTACTTATCACTGCTCATCTACTCCTTATTGCCCATCTACTTATCTCTGCTCATCTACTTATCACTGCTCATCTACTTACCATAGCTCATCTACTCGTCATTACTCATCTACTCATCACTGCTCATCTACTTATCACTGCTCATGTACTCATCTACTCATCACTGCTCATCTACTTATCACAGCTCATCTACTCATCACAGCTCATCTACTTATCACAGCTCATCTACTTACCATAGATCATTTACTCATCATTACTCATCTACTCATCTCTGCTCATCTACTTATCACTGCTCATCTACTCATCTACTCATCACTGCTCATCTACTTATCACTGCTTATTTACTTATAACTGCTCATCTACTTATCACAGCTCATCTACTAGCAATCTATTTATCACTGCTCATCTACTTTCACTGCCAATCTACTTATCACTGCTCATCTACTTATCACTGCTCATCTACTTATCACAGCTCATCTACTTATCACTGCTCATCTACTTATCACTGCCCATCTACTTATCACAGCTTATTTACTCATCACTGCTCATCTACTTATCACTGCTTATTTCTCATCACCGTTCATATATTCCTAATAATGCCCATCTACTTATCACTGCTCATCTACTTATCACTGCAAATCTACTTATCGCTTCTCATCTACTCTTCACTGCTCATCTACTTATCACTGCTCATATACTTATCACTGCCCATCTACTTATCACTGCCCAGCTACTCCTTACTGCCCATCTACTTATCACTGCTCATCTCCTTATCACTTCTCATCTACTTATCACTGCTTATGTAATTATATCTGTCCATCGACTTATCACTGCTCATCTCCTTATCACTGCCCATCCACTTATCACTGCTCATCTACTTATCACTGCTTATCTACTTATCACTGCTCATCTACTTATCACTGCTCATCTACTTATCACTGCTCATCTACTCATCACTGCTCATCTACTCATCACTGCCAATCTACTCATCTTGCTCATCTACTTATCACTGCTTATTTACTCATCACTGCTAATTTCTCATCACTGCTCATCTACTCATCACTACTCATCTACTCATCACTGCTCATCTACTTATCACTGCTCATCTACTTATCACAGCTCATCTACTTATCATAGCTCATCTACTCGTCATTACTCATCTACTCATCTCTGCTCATCTACTAATTACTGCTCATCTACTCATCTCTGCTCATCTACTTATCACTGCTCATCTACTCACCTCTGCTCATCTACTTATCACTGCCAATCTACTAATCTCTGCTCATCTGCTTATCACTGCTCATATACTTATCACTGCCCATCTACTTATCACTGCCCAGCTACTCCTTACTGCCCATCTACTTATCACTGCTCATCTCCTTATCACTTCTCATCTACTTATCACTGCTTATGTAATTATATCTGTCCATCGACTTATCACTGCTCATCTCCTTATCACTGCCCATCCACTTATCACTGCTCATCTACTTATCACTGCTTATCTACTTATCACTGCTCATCTACTTATCACTGCTCATCTACTTATCACTGCTCATCTACTCATCACTGCTCATCTACTCATCACTGCCAATCTACTCATCTTGCTCATCTACTTATCACTGCTTATTTACTCATCACTGCTAATTTCTCATCACTGCTCATCTACTCATCACTACTCATCTACTCATCACTGCTCATCTACTTATCACTGCTCATCTACTTATCACAGCTCATCTACTTATCATAGCTCATCTACTCGTCATTACTTATCTACTCATCTCTGCTCATCTACTAATTACTGCTCATCTACTCATCTCTGCTCATCTACTTATCACTGCTCATCTACTCACCTCTGCTCATCTACTTATCACTGCCAATCTACTAATCTCTGCTCATCTGCTTATCACTACTCATCACTGCTCATCTTCTCCTTATTGCCCATCTACTTATCTCTGCTCATCTACTTATCACTGCTCATCTACTAATCATAGCTCATCTACTCGTCATTACTCATCTACTCATCACTACTCATTTACTCATCACTGCTCATCTACTTATCACACCTCATTTACTCATCACTGCCCATTTACTTATCACAGCTCACCTACTTACCGTAGCTCATATACTTGTCATTACTAATCTACTCATCTCTGCTCATCTACTTATCACTGCTCATCTACTTATCACTGCCAATCTACTTATCACTGCTCATCTACTTATCACTGCTCATCTACCTATCACAGCTCATCTACTTATCACTGCTCATCTACTTATCACTGCCCATCTACTTATCACAGCTTATTTACTCATCACTGCTCATCTACTTATCACTGCTTATTTCTCATCACCGTTCATATATTCCTAATAATGCCCATCTACTTATCACTGCTCATCTACTAATCACTACTTTACTACTTATTACTGCCCATCTATTTATCACTGCCCATCTACTAATCACTGCTCATCTACTTATCACTGCAAATCTACTTATCGCTTCTCATCTACTCTTCACTGCTCATCTACTTATCACTGCTCATATACTTATCACTGCCCATCTACTTATCACTGCCCAGCTACTCCTTACTGCCCATCTACTTATCACTGCTCATCTACTTATCACTGCTCATCTACTTATCATAGCTCATCTACTCGTCATTACTCATCTACTCATCACTGCTCATGTACTCATCTACTCATCACTGCTCATCTACTTATCACAGCTCATCTACTCATCACTGCTCATCTACTTATCACAGCTCATCTACTTACCATAGATCATTTACTCATCATTACTCATCTACTCATCTCTGCTCATCTACTTATCACTGCTCATCTACTCATCTACTCATCACTGCTCATCTACTTATCACTGCTTATCTACTTATAACTGCTCATCTACTTATCACAGCTCATCTACTAGCAATCTATTTATCACTGCTCATCTACTTTCACTGCCAATCTACTTATCACTGCTCATCTACTTATCACTGCTCATCTACTTATCACAGCTCATCTACTTATCACTGCTCATCTACTTATCACTGCCCATCTACTTATCACAGCTTATTTACTCATCACTGCTTATCTACTTATCACTGCTTATTTCTCATCACCGTTCATATATTCCTAATAATGCCCATCTACTTATCACTGCTCATCTACTTATCACTACTTTACAACTTATTACTGCCCATCTATTTATCACTGCCCATCTACTAATCACTGCTCATCTACTTATCACTGCTCATCTACTTATCACTGCTCATATCCTTATCACTGCCCATCGACTTATCATTGCTCATCTACTTATCACTGCTCATTTACTTATCACTGCCCATCTCCTTATCACTGCTCATCTACTCATCACTGCTCATCTACTTATCACTGCCAATCTACTTATCACTGCTCATCTACTCTTCACTGCTCATCTACTTATCACTGCTCATATACTAATCACTGCCCATCTACTTATCACTGCTCATCTACTTATCACTACTCATCTACTTATTGCTGCCCATCTACTTATCACTGCTCATCTACTAATCACTGCCAATCTACTTATCACTGCTCATCTACTCCTTACCGCTCATCTTCTTATCACTATTTATTTCCTTATCACTGCTCATCTGCGACCCGATTCCAGAAAAAAATGTAGTAGATTTTAATGCTAACATTGATACTTGGAATATCAACAGTGTAATGTTCTAAATCATCCTATGAATACCTATGTTCAAATCTGTGACAATGCTATCATCCTTCTAAGAATAAAAGTGAATTTAATATGTAGTCGCGATGACGTCATAGCAGTCGTATGATTGGCTACGATTTGAAACTAATTTGGCCTTTACTCCGAAATAAAGGTTTGCAATCTTTCAAAATGGTTATATTAGGATTCTTTCAATTAATTTAAACCTCAAATAAAATGATATGTTCCATTCACATTTTCAGAAAATGAGCAAAATGCGATTTGTTCAAAAATCGAATCGCGAACAGTCGTGAGGTGTGCGGTGGCCTTTAAGTTGAGTGTAACACAATAAAAGAATACAATGAAGAGAACTTGACGCGTCCATTGCTGGAAATTAAACCCATGTCCACAGATAGAAAGATCGTCCTAAAGACTCGACCACGACACCCCATCTCACTAGGAAGACGACCATGGCGATCTGTGTAAATCCCGCAAAGTGTAGAAGAATCGTCCTCGAATTCTATTTTTAGCCTGCGAGGCGATTGCACTGCAATTTCTCGGCGACCGACCTGAGCTGAATGCGATGGTAATACGATGTTAGTACGACCTGCCATTCTCTTGTCACGACGCGCTGCTTCTGCGATCAAAGCAGAGGCTCATACGTTAATTAGGACCTTGCCACGGTGGTGCTACCAATGGAGTGATTGTGTTACGTTCATGATGGGCTCTTGAAACGATTTCAAGCAATCGGCATATTAATCAAGGCACATGAGACATTCTTCAGTCGATCACCAACCTCCGACCAAGATGGACGTGCAGAATTTGGTTGGACTTATACACCTTAAGTTGAATACGAGGACAGGAGAAGGAGGAGGCCAAAACGATACTGGGTCCAATCCTGGCTGTCACTTAAGTCATAATATAGAATATTTATTAACATTACATTCAAAAGATGTCGATGAGCCTAATAGTTGACATGAGAGATGCATCCAGAATTTCATAAAAGAGCAACAGTCTTTGATATTTTGTTTATTTGTTTCCACAAAAGTTTGTCCCTAATTCTTTGGGGGTAAATTCCTTTCAAATTTGCTGAAATAAGTAGTCTACTGATGTGAGAGCACTCATGAAAAAAGGGGGCACAATGCCAGAATCTCCCTAAAGAAAGCATTCCCAATTCAATAACTGATCAAATCATTGTCTACTGTCAATGTGATGAGAATTTAATCTATTTTTAAAACATAGTCAATTTATATATTTTTGCAGAGGTACCCATTTTGTCATCAAGACATGTGAGCGTCTTTTTGCTCTTTCAGGCAGGCTCAGCAGTAAGATATTTATCCTCCGTCTCCTGTATCCCCTCCTCCTCCTCTTCACCTCCTCCTCCTCAGCCACTACCATAACCTCTTGTTCTTCCTCTTGGACTGCCGGTCTAACAGGGGTAGCTTGGGCAGCTTTCCCTTTTTTGGTCCTTTTTCTGGGAGATATGTTTGAAAACGTCATGGTGCTGCCTCGTAATCTGTTGCAATGGTGATAATCCGCCACCATCGGCACGGCGTTTTATAGCAGCGCGGACGGTCGTTGCGCAATCGCTTCACAGTCATTAGCGGCGCAGCAAAAGCGCAACGCAAATACCTGTAGCGGCCTGAGAACGTGTGCCACTTGCCACCCAAAGAAGAAAGTGTCGAGGTGAAAGCAATGTGAAAGTACGTGTCAAACGCAAGGCCGTCGCCTTGTAAACGGAAGCAGCGTGGCAGTATTATCGTGGGAACGGGCCTGAAAACACGGGCGATCGGTGCCGCATTTGATGCTCTTCCATTACGCTTTATGCGTTTGGAGCTCCGTTACAGCTACGAATATGTCGTTTGTAATACGCTTATGCTAAATTCACACCAACGGCGAATGCCGCGCTTTAAATCGGCGATCAATTCGGCGTCATTTTTTTTTTTACTTTGAAAATAATCTCACGATCTCATAAGATATGCTATGCTCTGATATGCTCTGATACGCTCTGATACGAAGTTGGTTCCCGCTTGTGCGACAGATTATTTCCCGAATCGCTACGGCTTCTCACGCTATGATGCCGATTGATCAGGATTTATCACACTTTAAATCACGCTTTGACATGCTTTATTACTCTTTGATAAGCTTTGATGTGCTTATCACGCTTTAAATAACGCTCTGATACGATTATCAATATCTCTTGTGCATTGATAGGGTCTGTCAAGCTATGTTACGAAATGACAAAATTCGAGATTCTGATTGCATCCCGCCACTGATCCAGACTATATAAAGATGCAGCAGATTCACGAAATCATTACATCTTTGGCAGAAGAACAAGATATGGAAGTTCAATATGTAACAGACTATGAACCATCTTATGATGTAGACATGACCTTTGTCTCCCTGCTATATAACTACATCATAGCCCTCGAGGCATACGAGAGAGAAAGAACAGCAAAGACAAGAGGAGATTGAACTACCAGCAGGAGGGAGAAGACCATTCATCAGGTGCTGCTGGACCAGGCCATGGCTCACTGAAGAAAGAAGACAGCAGTATGGCCAGTACACTATCCTCTTAGACACACAACCGCGGTTAGAGGACCCTGTTGCCTTCACAATGTTCACCAGAGTAACCCCTGAGGTGTTCGATGAGATCAGTCATCCAGAAGGAAGAGACTAACTCCAGGCACCCTTTGTCCGCTAGCCTAGCAATCACCTTGAGACATCTGGCCACTGGGGACAACTACAGATCACTGGCATATGGTTTCAGATGACGGTATCTCCATATCAGAGTTAATTCCAGGAGTGTGCAGGGCCATTGTAGAGGCGTATAAAGATGAGGTCTCCAACATACCTACCACCCCTGAAGCATGGAGCACCCTTGCCCAGCAGTTTGAACAGAGATGGAATATCCCCCATGCAATTGGTACCTTGGATGGAAAGCACACAGCCATTAAGAAGCCAGCAATCACAGACAGTCTCTACCACAACTATAATGGCTTCTTCTCTATACCAGTGCTGGCATTGGTAGATGCAGAGTACAAGTTCATCTGGATTGAGCTGGGAGGTAAATGACACGCTTTTCGAATGCCTAGAAGATGGGACCATAGGGCCGCCCCCATCATGCCCCCTCCCTGGAGAAAATCAGCTTGATATTCCCTACTTCATCCTGGGTGACGATGCTTTGCCCTGACATTGCCTGAAGAGCTACATGATGAAGCCATACAGCAGAAGAGGGATGACAGATGAACAGAGGATCTGCAACTACAGGATCTCAAGGGGGAAAAGAGTGGTGGAGAATGCCTGTGGCAACATGACCAACAGGTTCCGGTGCCTGTTGGGAATACTGCAACAGAAAGTAGATAACGTCACAGAGTTGGTGCATGGAGACTGCTGTGGTGCTCCACAACCTGCTGCGGAAGAGGGTGGCGCTGGCAGCCAATGCGGTGGACCACGAAGATGAACAGCACAGCTTCGCACTAGGGGCCAGGAGAGGTGGACCTCACTGGGAAAATGTTCCGCAACCACCTGCAAGGGGAAACCTCGCCAATGTGGATGCCAGACATTAGAGAGATCATCTCAGAGAAAACTCTCCAGTGGGTGCTGTTGACTAGCAACAAAGAATGGCTGGGGTGGTACTTCCTGATTGAGTCAAGAAAGAAGTGGCTCAGATATTATCAGAAGCAAATGATGAAGATAAAGACTTTTGTGTCTGGAAATAACAGCATACTCCTATGTGCAGACTATGTTTATTTTTAATATAAGTTTGAAATAATTTTTGTACTGTGTGTACTTGTGAGGATGTAATTATTATTATTGATGTTATTGTTGTTATGTATTTCATCTGCTTGTAAAAGTATAAATGCAGGCTTTATTGATTTCTTACCCATGAAAAATCAGATAATACTACTATTGTAAATCAGGAGTGAAAATTTAAAGGAATCAAGTTGCAGAATTCGAAATTTAGACATGTGCGAATAAAGATTTTTAAAATACGCATTTTTTTTGTTAAATTGATTATTACAAGTTATTACAAATTTATTTTCTTACTAATTTAGAAATTAGTAAGAAAATCAATTTTATATGTGACATAAATAACCCGTATTGTAAAAGAGAAAGTAAAACATAGGAAATAAAATATAAAACATTATAGAATTAAAAATGAAATATAATAAAAAAAATAGATATAAAAAAAACTTTGTGGAAAACTTGGAGTTTAAACAGAATTTTTATGTTCATTTGTTTTTTTTTTATTATATTGCCTTTTCTATTTTATACAGTGTGTCCTATTAAAAAATGCCCGGTACACTTCTTGTCGTTTTTTTTTCATTATTTTTTTGTTTCATTTAAAAGACCAACTCTTCATTTAGTAACTGATCCAAAAAATATCAAAATCACATTCAGTGGTTTTGTGTTATAAGTACTTATTATCAGGCTGAACGAATCCTTAACTGTAGGGCCTATGGGCAAAGTATCAAAAGTGGGGTCACCGCTTTGAACCAAGTTCTCTTAAACTCTGTTAAGCTTTCCTACGACTTTGATAAGCCTTGTGACGGTTTGATAAGCTTTAATACGCTCTCCCCGCTTTTCTCAATCCGTGACAGATCGCCTCAAATTTTTAAATAGTTTAAAAAATTTTGGCGCTCTTGCCGAATGTCCCGAATTGCTCAAAGCTTTCTCATGCTCTATTACGGTCTTTACGCTTTAATTAAGCTTTGTTACGCTTTGCCGCCGCTGTGCACGCCGCTTTAAAACGCCATCAAAAAACGTTGGTGTGAACCTAGCACAATGACTCCATTGCGATGCGCTTTAGCACCTCCGCACTCTCGCTACGTAAGTTTTGAACATGTTCAAAATTTTGTGGCGACCAGGAAGATGGTGGCGATCCTTGCCGCTTCAGAAAAGATCAAGGTACGACGTAGAAGATTGAAAAGATCAAGCCACGATCAATCTCCGATATACCACGCTTTGTCGATTTTTGATGATCGCAGCGGAATCGCCATCTAGTGAGAGACGGGAGTATAATAAGCATAAAACTGTTATTTTTGCACTATGTAGCTTATGTATTTCCTTTTTATTCGTAAATTCTCGCTTGGTCTTTCAATAGTTTAAAATCTTAAAAAACAAAATTGATTCTGAATATTCAATCAATAAATTATGCATAATTGCCTGAACGAGTGGCGGATCCAGGGGTACATCTGACCCGTGCCCCCCCCCCTTCCTTGGGAGCCATAATTAAAAACATTAATGTAAATATTCAATCTTTACCCAAGTTTGCCCCTCCCTGGACGAAATAACCTATTGCTTGGCAATTTTCATCGGGAAATTGCACCCCTTCCCCTTTGGAAAAACCTGGATCCGCCCCTGATTCAAAATTTTAATTAACTACCGTAAGGTTGGCGTTGGATGAAATGTTAAACACCATTACTACTGCGTTGAAACAAGTTGCATACTTACAGTTTTTTAAGACGAGTAAATCCGGATAGAGGGCCGGGTGTTCCTTCAGTACCAGTGATCTGATTATTTCGTAGCATTCTTTTTTTTAGAAAAAAAAGTTAAATATGCAATATAAGGACATAAGAAGACATCAACCTTATGAATTAAAAGGCCTGCAATAGATGACACATAAACAAAAAGCACATACGTTCAGACCGGGACGGTAAATTGTTAAACCGTCGCGACGTCATAATTAGGATTTATTCCGTCAAGGACTACACTCATGAATATTCATAACAAAGTATGCAGCTATAAAGTCACTGGAACGAATCTAGCGTAGTGGGATTATCATTGCACTTATAATGGCAAGGTTATGGGTTCATAATAGGCAAGACAAGCATGTGACAGATTCCTCCTGAAAAAAAAATTGCAGGCTCCCCTGCATAATACGCGATTCAATACACTAACATAATATAACGTTGATTATTAAAGATTTCAATGTTGATACCCCTAATATGGTCAAAGTCCATTGACCCTAAATGACCTTTGACGTTGGGTATGTGACCTTGGTTATTTCCTCTATTAGCTATGTCCATATGGACATGCTTTATAAGTTATGATGACATTCAAGATTTCGGAGTCAATGACGCCGCCGTCGGATCGGAAAGCGGGGCATATTTACTCTCGCTCTGCTATGTAGGTAAGACAAAAATTGAGGGGAGACTTTGTACGAAATACAAGCAAAATCTTCTTTGTAGCCCGATTCAGAGACTCCAAAAAGGCCTATAGGCCCTACGCGGTAAAGAAAGAAAAAAGACTAAAATTTTGTATTGAAATGAATTTCGGCACGGGGTTGGTGTCACTAAGATACGATCACTCAGAGTTGGAACAAACTTTGGTTTGTGAAGTAGCTGTGATCAGCATATATCGCAATTGTCTCACCACGAATAGACATCGGGAAAGTAACTATGTCGCATATTAATTTTGAAGCGATTCTTGTGGGGGGAAATATTATTACTCACAGCTTGGTGACATCCACAAGACCTCTTGCAGCTTCACCGATAGTGCTTAAAAGATAATAAAAAATGTTTTTTTATACGATTAAGTACAAGTGAGGGAAGTTTAGATGAATACTGGAAAGGAGTTAAACATCTTTCACCCATAGAGACAGACGGCAGTTTTATGTTTAATTAGCCACTCTAAGAAAAGTCATTATAAGTGATATCATAGACAAGTTAAATAGGGACGGAAAGGCCTTGTCTTGTTATTCACAAATATGTCGCTAAAAGTCTTATATAGATGTCATAGAAAAGCGATAAATGTAGCCGGACACAGTCTCAACGCATGATGACGTCACAAAATTAATAACCGAAGTGCTAGCCTTTTGTCGAGTCCCTGGCAGCTGCTTCTCGTAAAGCGAATTATATAAGCCTGGCGAGCGCAGTGAGCCAGGACATCGACATCTGAGCTGAATTATATAATTATGAGGAACGTCCTACTAATGAATATACATTAGTCATGAATATTACCGGTCACCTTGTAAACCAATGAAATGGCAAAGCTGTTTTGTTCGGGATTTGGAATATTATAGTAGTCCATTATTCTGCAGGGTTTTTATTTAATTGCGGACACTAAAGGGGATATAACCAGCAAAATGTTACAAGTAGTGGTACTACTACTAGAACTAGCCGCAACAGATATCCATCGCGGCCCCGAAACTTCCCTGGAGCTCGGCCTGGTCAGACTGAGTCAAGGGGAAGCACCAACTGAAGAACTCGACTCCAACATTGCACCGCGGAGATCGATAATCGAGAATCGCATGAAAGATTGCATTTTTTCGACATCCTGCGTGGGTAGATTTACAGAAACATCTCGTCTTTCCCTGCAGATTTAATTTCGACTTGCAAATCCTTAAACCGGTCAATATAAAGCAGTCTAGATGCATATTCATGCTCGTTGATATTTCGTCGTCACTCTTCGCCAAGAATCTACGGGTCGCCATTAAAAGTGGGCTCATGAATATTCATTATGACGTCATAGGAGCCCACGCTCTCATTGAATGATTTTCACCGACCAGTTTTCGGAATATTGGCAAAAACAATAAAAAAAAGTCTGTGGAATTCGGCTCAGATGTCAAGAGACCCTGGCTCGCTGCGCTCTGCTTCGCTGTATCCCTTGCTTCACTTGTAATTAATTCACTGTAATTAACATAGTTAGCATAATGCACTAATTAACACGTATACATGTATATGTATAATACATATAAAAATATATATTTCTTTGTCATTTTATATCGAGAATGTCCGAAAACATGATTAATACAGCTACCCTATGCTTGTTTTATATGGCGAGGAATTCATTTATGACATTATTTTTCCCTTCTTACCAATGTAATTGTCGTAATTAGCATAATCAGCATAATGCGCTAATTACCATTATACATGTGCAATATATACTTTCCTTTGTCATTTTATATCGAAAATGCCCGAATACATGAATAATACAGCTATCCCATGGTTTTCTATGACGAGGAATTAATTTCTGACATTATTTTTCCCCTTTTTAACCAATGTAATTGTCGTAATTAGTATAATTAGCATAATGCGCTAATTAACATATACATGTATGTGCAATATATATATTCCTTTGTCATTTTATACTGAGTGAGAATTTCCGAAAACATACAGCTATCCTATATAGTTTTTCGATGATGAGGAATTCTTTTGTGACATCATCTTTTTCCTTTAAACAATGTTATTGTTATAATTAGCTTAATTAGCATAATGCGCTAATTAATATATATTTGCAATAAATATATTTCTGTGTCAAAGTACTGTCTACATCATCCTGAAAACATATATAATACAGCTCTTGTAATGTTTTCTATGTTGATGAATTCATTTATGACAGTAATTTTCCATTTTAACCAATGTCAATGCCTTAATTAGAATTACAGGCCCAATGCACTAATCAACATCTATCATGTCTATGTTGCAATATATATACAGTGCGTATCAAAAAAAAGTTTACACTTAGAAAAAGTTCTGTAAAATTATAAATTTGTAATATCCTGAAGATTTTTCCACATTTTAATATTGGTACAGATCCATTTAAGCAAATGGCGATATAACTGTCGAAAAATATTTCCGCTTGAGTGAGCACCACTTACTTTTGGAAAGTTGGTGAAAAATGATTTGCGCAGAACTCTGAAATAGTTATGCAAATTAAAGTAGACCTTAATATGAAGAACACATGAAATTTAGCTGGTAAAATTGATTTGAAGATATCTTTTACCTTTTTTTCAGTTGTTTCCTTGCCCAAAACACATCGAAGAGTGTATTGCGCCCCACCCCACTCCCCCACTCACCAAGGCCATTGTGACGATATTTGCTTTACACTGAGCTGTGATTTACACGAAATGACTTAGGCTTGATTTCCATTTTGTTAATCATTGTGAAGCTTGGGAAAAGTGTGGAGAAACAAGTATTGAATGAAAAATGAAATGTAAACCCACTTTAAATGATAAAACCTTAGTGAAAAATACTGGAGATGTCTGACATAAACTTTCGTTCAGATTCAGTTATGTCCTCAGATCCAGCTGGCACAAAAATGGTAAAGGTTGTGCTTACTACCTGTTAAAATTTCAATTTGGGTGGCAAAACTGTTGCAAAATGTTTGAATGTATCCGTTTCATTCAACTGACTAAAAGTGCAAGGGAAATGTATGAGAAATGTTTCGCAGGGTAGGTTTGATTTCGCCCTTTCCCCTTGACACAGCGTGAAAACGAGCATTTCTGCGCAAACAGATTTCTGCGAGCTTTACAAAAATGGACAGTGCTCACTCAAGTGCAACATTCTGTCAAAACTTTTACTTTCATTGAATAGATGAGACCCAAACCAAAGATTATATGTGAAAAAATTACCCACATGTTGTATATTTTTTAATTCCCATGGCTTTTTCAAAGTGTAAACTTTTTTTTGATACGCACTGTAGTATGTATTCCTATGACCGGTGTGTTGGCTCAGTTGGTTGAGCGTCCGTCTCACAATCGGGAGGTCGGGGGTTCAAACCCCGGCCGCGTCAGACCAAAAGACGTTAAAAGATGGGAATTGCTGCTACCCTGTTTGACGTTCAACGATTAAAGGGATAGAGCCTCGTCGATCTGGCCCTGCTCAGCGGCTGCCGGGCCCACGATCAATTGGGCAAAGCAAATTTTCGGAGTATTTCATGTCTATTTCGAACAATAAATTATGGATTTTCATTTTTTTCTATATATGTTAGTTTATATCGAGTGTGCCTTAAACATGAAAAATAAAGCTATCCTATGGTTAGTGGTAATTAAAATACAGGTGCAATACATATATTTCGTTGTCATTGTAGTTATTGTCTCGCCTGCATAGCAGAGGGAAACTATAGGCGCCGCTTTTCCGACGGCGGCGGCGACGGCAGCGTCGTCAACATTGATATCATATAAACCAAGCAATGTCAATGTCATCATAACTTAGAAAGTATATGAACCTAGTTCATGAAACTGGGACATAAAATTAATCAAGTATTACTGAACATCTTGCTTTAGTTTCAGGTCGCATGACTAAGGCCAATGGTCATTTACAGTCAATGAACTAAGATCTTGTTGGGGGAATACATATCAAAATCTTAACCAAGGATAAGTTTTTGAAATATCGTCATAACCTAGACAGTGTATGGACCTACTTCACGAAACTTAAACAAAAGGGTAATCAAGTAATACTGAATATTCTGTTTGAGTTTCAGGTCACATGACCTAGGTCAAAGGTCACTTAGCGTCAATGAACTTTGGCCATGTTGGGGGTATTTGTGGAATTGTCATAACTTTAAAAGTTTATGGATCCAGATGTAGTTAATGAAACTTGGACATAAATGCAACCATGTAGGCCTATCCCTGTATATCCTGTGGGCATATCAGGTCAAATGACCAATATCAAAATTAATATAAGGTCAATGAACTTTGGCCATGTTAGGGGTATTTTTTAACTTGGCATCATATCTTAGAAAATTTATGGATCTAGTTCATGAAACATAAACCTATGGGTAATCAAGGATGAAGGATTGTTTTGCACACATGTTAGGTCACTTGATCATGGTCTAAGGCCATTTTGGATCAATGGACATCTTATGAATTGTTCTTACGTGAATATTTTATGCAATAGCTGTTTTCAAAGTCAAAACTGCTGCTGTATAAAATCGCGTAATGCAGGCGAGACTGCCAGAGGCGTTCCACTTTGATTAGCTCATTATGCCAATTAAGCTAATTACACCATTAATATTGTTTAAAGTTAAATACGATATCATATCAATTCCTTGTCATAGAAAACTATGAAATAGCTGTATTATTCATGTTTTCAGGCATTTTAAAATATAAAATTACAAAGGAATATATATTATATATATATATATATATATTATATTATATTATATTGTTAATTATGTTAATTAGCGCAGTATACTGATTGCACTAATTACACAGTAACATTTGTTAAACGGGGAAATAATGTCACAAAAGAATTCTTCATCATAGAAAACCATTATATAGCTGTAATTGTTTGTTATCAGGCTTTTTCAATATAATATATATATATATTGCACATATATGTTACTTAACGAATTATACTAATTACGAAAATGACATTGGTAAAAAGGTAAATATAATGTCATAAGTGAATTCCTAGTCATAGGAAATCATAGGATATCTGTACTATTCATGTTTTCAGGCATTATTGATATAAAATGACAAAGGAATATACATGTTTATCAATATGTAAAATATTGCTAATAAGTTAATTAGTGCATTATGCTAATTACGCTAATTAGAACAGTAACATTTGTTAAAAGGGAAAAATAATTTCACAAAAGAAGTCCTCATAGAATAATTCAGTTCAGTTCATTTATTTATTCATTTCTAAAAACACATTCAAATATATACATCAGTATTTAAAAAAGTAAACATGCAAAATACTACTAAAATAAATACAATGATATTCATGCATAATTAGGCCTGTGTATACAGTAATAATATGAGAAACGAAAAGGAGGACTTAAAATAAAGCCAAAAGTGGCCTTGTGAGTTAAAGTCTCCTAAGAATAATAAATGCTATTTTGGAGGCTACTTAGTATATACAATAATCAATAATACCATAGGAGAGCTCTATTATTTATGTTTTCTGGCTGTTGTAGTACTTTGACAAATAAATCTTTATATATATTATGTTAGTGCATTAGGTTGATTATGCTAATTACAGCGACTGCATTGGTTAAAAGAGAAAAATAATGTCATAAATGAATTCCTCGCCATAGAAAAACATAGGATAGCTGTATTATTAATTTTTCGGGCATTCTCGATATGAAACAGGCCTGTGAGTGGGGTTTCAAAAAATAGCGGGAAAATCTGATTCACGGTGTATTCTAGACAAGAAGCTTCAGTCTCTGTATGTTGGTTGTTCCGCTGAACTGCGTTGGCTCATTCATCAATACATAGACTGAAGAGCTTGGAGGCCCGTAAGTACAGACAACGTACTTTAGCAGTAACGTTAGATCTAACAGTGGAAACCCGATTTTCCGATCGTTTTTTTTTTACATAAAATGTCACATTGTGAAAAAGAAATCACATCCATATTTACGAAAAAAATGTTTAAATTCAGAAATATTGTACCTTAGACCGCAGTTACCGCTAATTCCTTTGAAATAATGATCGAAACATCGTCATCTTCCATCCTTTCGTTGGTCAACGTAAGTTGCCATCTTGGATGACGTCATCATCCTTACGTATTTACCAGTCGCAAAATATCGCGATTTGAGCCGCTGCTTTGCGCTTGTATGCCAACAACGGCAACGGTGCACGGTGTGATCCGCAGCAGTTTCATAGAGTTACAACTTCGCGAAGGCAAAATACAAGGCCCCGTAACGTGCATATTCACAACACACACATTCTGCTCGCATCCATTTACCTAGACTTGTTTTCCAGCCGTTTTGGATAAAATAGCGGAATTTTGACTTAGAAAAAACGGAAATGGAACACAGGAAAAAAGCGGAAATTGAAATCGGTCTTAAAAATGAAAATAGCGGATTTCCGCTAAATAGCGGAGATTTCACAGGCCTGATGAAATGACAAAGAAACATGTATTTTATATATATTACACACATATATGTTAATTAGTGCATTATGCTAATTACGGCGATTACATTGGTTAAAATGGAAAAATAATGTCATAAATGAATTCCTCGCTATAGAAAACCATAAAAGGGTTGCATTATTTACGTATTGGGAATTTTCTGGATAGACATCCACAAATACATATATACAGTGTATTACACTTATGCTAATTAGCTCATTATGCTAATTAGGCTGATTACGATAATTGCATAACTTAGATATTTAAAATATTGTTATGCATGGATTCAACGTCACAGGACCTCTTAGAAAAATGATATTATTTATGTTTTTAGTCTTTCTGGTTTAAGAGAAGTAGTATATTACATATCGTACATATGCTAATAAGATGATTATGCTAATTAGGCTAAATTGAAAAAATTGCTCAAGGTTGCCAAGGTGGCAACCCAGCTGAAATTACTTCAATACCCATCTAGAACACGAATCAACAAAAAAAATCTTGTACTTAACAACTTTTCCAGGTCTTGTAAATGGCCTATTAGACCGTCTACTGTACTATGAGCATTTTCTCCCAGAGCACTTTTTTGTAAGTTTGTATAATTTTACTTTTTTATTATTGATAATGAAACCTCCAAGAAAATATGTTATATTGTTTGTGTATGTTTGTATTTTTAGGAAATTGTAAGACAAAAGGTAATCATGATTCTTGTAGTTTACAAACCACTATTATATAAATAGTGTACAATCTATTGTACAATATACTGGATTATATGTACGACAAATATAAAATTATCCCGAGTGCAGGTTTATTTCACCGAGGCCGAAGGCCGAGGTGAAATAGGCTTGCACGAGGGATAATTTTATATTTGGAGTTCATATAGTCCAGTAATATTGTATGATAGAACGTTCACTATCTATTATAGTAAATAGATCCCTCAATTTAAGCCCCCCATCATGGATTTTGCCATCCAAAAATCGAAAGTTATATTGTACATATGTACAATATAACTTTTTGAAGGGAGGTCACGTGGTACAAATCCAGCCAATCACAGCTCGTATTTTACTACCACTATTTACTATAACTGTATAGACTGATTACTTTTGTGTTACCATTATTCTGCTTAAATTCGCTGCCCCTACCAAATCTACTCAAGCTAACGCCAGAGCAAAGACCACGATGTTCTAGTCTGGCCGTGGCGAAACTTCCCCGGTCACCTGTACCTCAATTCAATTTTTTTCAATTCAATTCAATTTCATTTATTTCACTTCCATCAAACAAAAACAAATTGTATACCATATATATAAAAATAAGTATTTGTATCCATTGCAAAGAAACAAAAATAATAATACATATGTTGTGAAAGAAAACTTACACGATTTGGGCAACACATTGGAGTTTTTAAATAAGTATAATATTTTTCACTAGAAATTAAATTAAGATGGAAATGGAGGGACCCACAAAAAAGCAATGGTTGTACAATGTGGGCCCCTCAAAAATAGATAAAAAAAACAATAACAGAGTACAAATACAGACATATGTAATCAAATGAGAAAAAAAATAAATGAGAGAGAAATAATACTCACAAAATAAATACGAATTTATCAAAAAATATAGTTTGTATAGGACAAAACAACCCGTCCTAAAATATATCCACCCTTCCCCACCCCCCCCCCAAAAAAAAAAGAGAAAGGGGAGAATGCCCTGAGAAGATGGATGGGTGCTGCTAAACGTAGGTAGAACACATGCCATCGTGGACTCAAGCAAACTGGATTCAATGATGTGTATAAAAGGAGAAAAAATATATAAAATGACCTGGAAAGAATAAAATGCGCGAAAAATGTGATTGATGCCGTAAATAAATAAGCGGTAGGAAGGCGGATAAGCGGACAGGAGAGAAAGAGAAAATAGATGAGAGGATAGACACAAATAATGTATGAGGTTCAAAACCGAGCACAACTGAGAAGGACTTGTGTCAGATTTTTTTTTCAATTAAAAAAAAAAAGAGATGATTTATGTTTTAATTATAGTCTTTATAGTAAAAATGATGACTTGACAGAGATGATGAATTAGATTTAATTTGAGGATACATTATAAGATTTTAATAGAGATAATTTGAATTTAGTCTTAAAAGAGTTCAAAGATTTTGCAGTTCTTATATCATTATGAAGTGAGTTCCATAACTTCGGTCCCTCATATATAAATGTGTTCTGAGCCAGCAAAGTTCTTAGAAGTGGTAAATGGAATTCACCCAATCGCCTTGTTGGATAGTTATGAATGGATTGATTTTTTTTGAAACATTGAATGAAATACATTTGGGAGGTTATTATTGTTATAATTGTACATAAACTGACCGAGATTGAACAAATATAAGTCTTTAATTTTCAATATTTTATGTAAAAAAAATAATCGGTCAGTATGAGACAAATATGCTGTGTGACATATGACACGAAGAGACTTCTTTTGTAATAGGAGTAATTTGTCTAAGAGTGTTTGATGTGTGTTGCCCCACGCTAAAATTCCATAATTTGAATAAGGCAATATAAGGGATGAATGTAATGTAAGCAGGGACGATAATGGTAAAAAAGAAATTTAAGCTTGTTAATTATACCAATGTTGCGTGAAATAGTTTTACATATGTTATCTATGTGGAATTTCCATGAGAGCTTATTATCGACTGTTATTCCAAGAAACTTAATATGGGATACATTTTCCAAGGGAGTTCCATCCAAAATAATATCAACAGGAAGTGTATTAATAGAGTTGCTAAACAACATATCATTTGTTTTTTGTAAATTTATTGACAATTTATTTGCTCTTATTCATTGGGTGACATTTTTAGGTCAGAGTTGATTGTATTAGCAAGGTGAAGAGGATTTTTATGTGAAAAAATTAGTTAGAGTCGTCCACAAAGAGAATGAAAGAAAAAACATCTGATGATCTACAAAAATCATTAATATAAACTATAAACAAAATCGGGCCTAAAAGACTACCCTGTGGAACTCCACAATTATTTTTTTTTCATTTGAGAATTGCATCCGTTTAAAAAGACATATTGCTTCCTATTCAAGAGGTAGCTCCTGAAGCACTCCAAGGCCATCCCACGCACTCAATAATGATGTAATTTGTTTAGTGAAATATCATGATTAATGGTGTCGAAGGCCTTGGAGAAGTCCAGGAACAAACCAATTAAATGAGAAGATTTATCGATTGAATGTGCCGCTTTTTCAATGAAACTCTATAATGCATGTGTAGTGCTATGCTTTTCCCTAAATCCAAATTGGGAATTTGAAATTATATTATTTGATTTGAGAAAATTAATAGTTCTTTTCTAAATAATCTTTTCTAGTATTTTCGACAATGTAGATAACAAAGAAATTGGGCGGTAATTATTAACATCTAATTTGTCACCCTTTTTAAACAAAGGAATGACTTTTGCTATTTTCATGCTCTCGGGAACAATGCCGTTAAGAAGTGACAGATTGAATATATGAGTTAGGGGATCCGTAATTGACGATATTACCCCCTTAAGAAGAAAAGTATTGATGTCATCATGTCCTGTACTTTTTTAGAACTGAAATCAGAAACAATATCTCCTGATTATAAGTTGGTATACCTCGGTACGGTGTGCGTACTGCGCTGCGCGAATAATGTGATGGCCGCACTGCACTGGCAAGATGATCTCGACGCGGCTAGACTTAGCCAGATATGGAATTAAAAGATATAGACTTGGTCTGTCATTGGTGTGGCATTATGGCGGATGAGCAGCGAAATTTAGATGAAGACGTATCAACCTCACGTATACTTGTTATCATTGATATACAAAGTCATAAAACCGTTGTCACCACCATGTAATATTTTATGAAAAATACATGAACGATCTGTTGTACAACCTTTTCAAGCAAAAATAATGATAAAAATGAAATAAAAATAAATAAACACTACAATTTACTTTAAAAAAAGGTGCTCTGAGAAAATTTCGGTGGTCACAAAATGAGCTTGGCTAAATCCGGGAGAAATTAGCAGATTGGTTTATTTATGACAGGATTTAATCATGTTTACTGAAGATGTACAACAAAATAAACAAGTGATATATAATTTTTAAAATGTAGTACATTATTATTCAATTTTTGTTTATTTTTTGTTTTTATTTTTTTTCTATTATTGTCCTAATTTATTAGTTTACCTCCATTTTGCTGTCACTCCGTGAGTGCATTGCATCGGATCATGCATGGTTTCGTTGGCATGACTACCAAATTGTTCGCGAACTTCATTCGTATGCGCGTATCGAGTGGACCTTTCTAATAGCAACACTGTCGTGTGTTGCTGCCCTCTACGTTCGTTGGCAATGCCAACGAAACTACGAACTGACACAATACACTCAGGGATTAATAGAAAATAGAGATTCAAACTAGAACTGCAATCGTATCACAACGATGTGCATGCATTGACGTCTGTGATTTAATAGAGGCCAAGAACAAAAAGAAAGAGAGAAAACTCTAACTAATATACATTTTCATAGTATCATAGGGCGCTTTATTTTAAAGTAATGGTCACTAATGCATAAAACGCTGTTGGATTATACAAAATGATACAATTGTCAACTTCTTTAAATATGACCTCAAGATGAATGAAAACAAGGAAGTTGTGGCTGGTTTGATTTTTTCCGACTTTGCAATAGCGGGCGCTACTTTTAAGGGTTATGGTCTCTGATGCATACAAAAAACATTTGGCATTTAAGGGATGATACTATAAGCAAACTCTGAAAATATGACATCAAAATGAATTAAAACAAGAAAGGTATGGCCATTTTACTATTTTCCGCCTTTAAAATAGAGGGCGCTATTTCTAAAGTAAATGGTCACTGATGCCCCACAAACCAGTAAATTATGAAGAATGCTACCATAAACAAACCCTGAAAATATGAGACCAGAATGGATGAAAACGAGGAAGTTATGGCAATTTTACATTTGCGACATTTCAATAGAGGGCGCTATTTCTAAAATTTTTAAACAACAACAACAATAATAATAGTAATAATGATAATAATAATAATAATAATAAAGTTTTATTTACCCAGGGTAGCCACTTCCGTTAGGAAACTGCTCTACCAGCGGGCCCTGCATAACATTACATGTTATTATGACCCTTCTCCAATCTAAATGCTGAGCGCCTAGCAAGAAGGCAGAAGGTCCCGTTTTTATAAAGGCGACCGCACACCTTACTACTGGTCGGCGACCCGATTTCAGAATAAAATGTAGTACGATTTGATGCTAATATTGAGACTTGGAATATCTTAATGTGTAATGTTCTAAATCATCGTACGAATACCTATGATCAAATTTGTGACTATGCTATCATCCTTCTCAGAATAAAAGAGAATTTAATATCAAGTCGTAATGACCTCATAGAGTCGTACGATTGGCTACGATTTGAAACTAATTTGGCCTTTACTTTAAAATAAGGGCTTGCAATCTTTCAAAATGGTTATAATATCATTCTTTCAATTCATTTTAACCTCTAATAAATGATATGTTCCAATTATATTTTTTTAAAATATGAGCAAAATGCGATTTGTTCGCGATTAGTCGTAAGGTGTGCGGTGGCCTTAAATCTTTGGTATGACTCGGCCGAGGATCGATCCCACGACCTCCCGTTCATGAGGTGAAGGCTCTACCACTGAGCCACCATGTCCGGTATAAAAGGAATAAAAACAAGGAACTTATGGCCATCTTAATAGTTCTTTAGCTTGCAAAGAGGGCGCTGTTTCTGCAGATAATCGTTATAGATGCATAAAAGAGATGAATTATGGGGGTGGCACTTTTAGTTAAACATGAAAATATGAGACGGAAATGAATGAAAACATGGAAGTAAACGGCCATTTTCCGATTTTCATACTTTGCATTTCAATAAATATGAAGTTTTTGAACGCAGACTATTTTAGATTTGAATTTTTAGGATATGAAGACGGCATTTTGAATGGTAAGTCATATTTTTATACGAAAGAGCAACTTTTAAACAATCTACAGCAGTTTGTTAGAAGTCTTTAGCATGCAGGATAAGGGAGTGAGGACGGGATTAGGAATGCTATACAAATGGACTTGACATTTACAAAATGGCGCCTGGGTGGTCATGCATGAGTGATTTTGGAAAATGAAATAAAAGGTGCACAAAAAGGATGCTAGACAACATGTCTACAAGATTTGGATATATTTGGATGAGGGACGGAGCTTGGACACAGCTAACAAGAATCACGTTGGATTTTGTAGAAGGAAAAGAAGAAAACGGAATAGGAATACAAGGCATTGTCGCCTGTGGGCGTCAATACAATAGTATAAAAATATATGTACATACAATGGGATAATAATGTACTTACTTTAAAAGAAATCACTAAATCATTGACCTATTTAAAATTATTGAACAATTTGTGTATCTTAATGCAAGTGTGAAGCGCGAGTGGTAATTTTTCATATTTTGAGGGAAGTTTATTAAATAAGCAACATTTTCAGGAAAAAATTACACTAAATATATGATGCGGGCGCGAGCTGATTTTTTTCTGAGATTTAGCTGTTAAGCTGAGATATGTTTATCACTGTCAGTACAGAAGCACGAGCTGACAACTTTAATGTTTTTATTTGAAAATTTAGCATTTTCACACAAGAACAAAACTCAAATGCGGCATATGCAATTTAACAATCTGTATATCTTAATGCTTAAAGTAGACACACGAAGAAAATTTCACAAAAGTGATGATTATAGACAAATTATATATGGATGGAAAGGTATTGTCTCTTTATACACAAATATTTCACTAAAAAGTCTTATAGATGTCGTGGAAATGCAAGAAATTAAATTATTAGACACCCTTCTCAGCCCCCCAGACCGACAATCACGCAGCCGAAAACGGTCGAGAATAATGACGTCACACAATCGACGTGCTCATCATCTCTCTGTGCATCATTCACTGAATCACCTTACTGACCTGTTCAATATCTTCCGAATTTACCGTTTTCTTCATGTAATGTGATATTCAATTTCTGTTTTCGACAACTTCAGACCAAACGTGAATCAGAACTGTGTTCCTTTGCCCGTTTTTATTGAATTGTGGACTGTAAAGACCAATTTTGTCCACTGCAGTCGTCATTGTGTTGCTCCACTCCAGTCAGTGAGTGAGTGAGTCGCTGCCCAAATAATATAAGTAGAGAATCTGATCAAGAACTTGAAAATCAAAAGCAGCAATTAAGAAGTACGATTTAATAAATAAAGGACTGAATAGAATCTCACATGAAAATAAAAAGAGAAAAAAGAGCTGATAGGAATGGGGAAGGAACATATAATTAAAAAAAAAATCCAGAACCAAAAAAAATCTAAGAGTTTTGAACCAGGATCCTGCACTCATAAAAAAACTTCGTGCGAACAGATTTGTCCACAGACCATGTCTCTATATGGATCGTGTTCATAACGATATATGAAAAAAGTGCGTTCGCTGCTGTTGCCTCGCAGTGCTTTGGCAATCCAACTGCAATTCCAATCATTTCGCGATCATATATTGCCGTGTTTTTTTGTGGTTCCTGAACTTGCTACGTAATTAAATTTCATAATTTTTATTCAGTTGTGAAGACGAATGTCTATGCTTTATATTGATAGTAATATCAATGTGGTGCAAGCATGATTTCTAAGTGAAAATATGCTTTGTTTATTCACGTATATTTCTTGAAAACAAATAATTTTTTCTAAGCTAAATATCGGTTACCAAAATATGTTAAATGTGCATTTCATTTTACTGTTCAGAAAATTCAAACTTTTATCTATGTAATAAGACCAATCTTGAGAGGAATAAACTATTCTAAGAGCAAAAAACGCTGATTGGAAAGATCGTCTTCAATGGGCTGCTGTCAGCTCAGCTGCTCACTGCTCGTGGTGTGACGTCACTCAGCTGGAGCTCGCCAGAGGACGGACGAAGGCAGAAATATGCCATGAAAATAAGTCATTTTTGAGAGCTGATTTCTGCAAACTCTAACCATTAATTTAAAAGGTGAAGTTATATATCTGATTAGTAATACTTCCCCTTTACAATGATGACCAAAAAAAGTCATTATAAAATACTTTTGATTCTTCGGTTGTCTACTTAAATGATATTCTAATGAAAGTTTAAGCAAAACTTTCGGCAAAGTTTCCACTGAATAGCGAGGCCTATTTAGGCGCGAGCCGATTTTTTTTTAGATCTAGACCTTAAAACGGGGATTTATAATTCAATTCAATAATAGTTCAATAACAATTCAACATAATAATTGTCGGTAGCCTACAGGGGTCTCCCTACGATTGTATTGCGAAAATATCACAATTTAATGATGATATTATGCAATTTGCTAGACCCGACCGTTTGTCATTTTCCCCACAAGAGTCAGCCAAACATCTCAGACTCCGAATATTTACACCGACACAATAGTTAACTTAATCAAAACTTAGTCTACCCCATTCTCTTTTCTCTCTATTTTTCTCCTTCCTTTTGTTTTCATCTTCCCCTTTGTCCCTTTTAAGCCATTATTGCTTTCTTTCTTCCGTCCTTCCTCTCTTTCCCTTTTTTCTGTTCTTTAATTCCCTTTTTCCTTTTTCGTCCCTCTTTCTTCCTTCTTTTTTTTTGTCGTTCTCGACTTTTTTTCAATTTCCCCAACCGCACCCCTAATCCCACCCCACCCCCCTTTATCGACGGCCCTGATTTGCTTGTCCGTTTTTTTTTTCTTTTTCAATTTTTTAGCATTCTTTTTATTTATTAATCTCATTTCAAACACATTTAATGACAAAGACAGGATTCCCCTTAATCGAGTATCTTTTGCAACATTTTCCTTGGTATCCATGAATACAAAAAGACATTTTAGCCCGAATTCACACTGGTGGTATTGAAAACCCACGGATGAGTGTACATGGTTTATGCAGATTTTCTGTAAAATTACGCTTATTTACTGCGTATATTAAAAAAAATGTCCAAAGCTGATGCGCGCTTTTGTTACAATGCGCAAAATCGACGCCTGTTGTCATGGTTATGAGTCCACTGTTTTGAATGATGAGTCCACTCTTAAAATAGTGGGCTCATGAATAAAATAGCGTATCTTATTATGGTAGCAGGCAACGAACGTAGAGGGCAGCAAAGACATCAGTGTTGCTTTTAGGAAGGCCCACTCCGCTCAGATTTTGTGAGCACTTAAGCTCCGCCCTTCACTCTTTTGGTAGATTGTAGAGTTGATTTTTTTTCGTTAGTTCGATTTCAGTATTTTTTAAGGATACTGAAAATCCACGAAATAATGCTAAATATTATTTTATATGTAATCATTTATTTTTTGAAAAAAGTAAGACAAAACGTAATCAAGGTTCTTTTAGTTTGCACGTCAATAGAAATGCCCAGTCCGATGGCATTGTATAACCCTTTTTCTGCTTAATTTCGCTGACCCTATATCAAGCTACGCCAGGACTGGCAGGATATCTCGACGATACTCGACTAGCCAGACATGGACCTGGGGCGGTATTCTGAAACGTTTTTATCTTAATTTTGTTCTTATCTACGTCACGTGCTCAAATTGGTATTCTGAAAACGTTCTTATCTTTTTCTTTAATATCTTTTGTTCTTATCTTTGTTCTTATCAACGAACGTAGAGGGCAGCAACACACAAGCGTGTTGCTCTAAGGAAGGTCAAATCCTCTCGAATTTTGTGACCACTCTAAAAAAAATAAGGTGGAGTTCTGGGGACTTTGTAGAGTTGATATTTTTTCATTTGTTAATTTAAAATATTTTTTAAATGAAATCATTTTGATCAGTTGTTCTAAATAATGATATTAAACATATGAATATTATTTTTGAACAAAAAAACTAGCTTAAATAATCATGATTTTGACATTTTTCCTCATTTCGGAATATTAAGTCTATGACGAGGATACCTCTGGTCTCTTCTTTTCTTCTGCTGAATTTCGCTGCACAACTAATAATGCATAGACAAACAACGTAATAATCGAGGTCATTTTTCTGGCCTGGGTGCGCCGAGTCTGGGCCGGTCGCGTAGCTAGCTAGTGACATTGATGATGCGCTGGGGCTTCAGGCGACTCGTCATAGATCTTCTAGCAACATAGACAATGACGTCTAATTTGCCTGGTCTGATTTGAAGTGCAATGGCTTCAGTGCTGATGTTTATCAACGATGATTGTTCAAGGTTAGATTTCAAATTTTAAATTTAATTTGACTTTTAAGTCTATAAATGTTAATAAAACGCGCTGTATCCCCGAACTCCGGGTCTAAATTTCAACTTCGAGTCCGAGACTATGGACGGCGAAAAAAAAACCCAGGCATCGATGCATTGCATAGTCGCGTCGAAGGTCGATTGATCTGAGCAACCAAAATTCCAAAGACAAATTAAAGCTTAAATAAACGTTCACCTATCCACATTTTCCCTGGTTTTCTTTAATAATTCCTATACGAAAAATCATATGAATTTTTGATCCCCGATTTCTTTCACCTAATTTGAAGCTTTAAATCAGCCCGGGTCAGTTGTGCACACACACAGAACCGACTAAGCGTAGAATGTCCGCTCAGCTGCGCGCTTGAATCTGATTGGATCACGCTAGGTTCGCGACCGTTCTATTTAGAGCAAGGGTGACACGGAGGTGGGCATGGTGGGAGGGACACGTACGGCGATTTATTGAGACTGTCTATTTTCAGCAGGCATTGTTTCTTGTCATTTCTTGTCAAGGAATGTGAGATGCAATTCATTAGCTGTCTCATCGCTCTCTGCTTACGTGATTATTTACTGAAGATTAGTACAAATGTCGCCTCTCTTCTTCATCTTTTTCTCATTCAATGTCATCGATACCCGGTGTCGGGTTTCTCTTCCCCTCCCTCATGGAGAAAGGAAATGCGGAAATATAGTAAAATTCCGCAAATCAGACGGAGGCTCCAATTGGTTTAGTCTTTTGACGCGGTTTTTTTTTTCATCCAATGTGAATCATTTATACAGTGCGTATCAAAAAAAAGTTTACACTTTGAAAAAGCCCTGGGAATTAAAAAATATACAACATGTGGGTAATTTTTTCACATATAATCTTGGGTTTGGGTCTCATCTACCCAATGAAAGTAAAAGTTTTGTGAGAATGTTACACTTGAGCGAGCACTGTCCATTTTTGTAAAACTCGAAGAAATCTGTTTGCGCAGAAATGCTCGTTTTCATTCAATGGGAATGGGCTAAATCAAACTTACCCTTCGAAACATTTCTCATACATTTCCCTTGCACTTTTAGTCAATTGAAATAAAACGGATACATTCAAGCATTTTGTAACAATTTTGCCACCCAAATTGAAATTTCAACACTTAGTAAGCACAACCTTTACCCTATTTGTTTCAGCTGGATCTGAGGACATAACTGAATCTGAAAAAAAAAATTATATCAGACATCTCCAGCATTTTAAGTGGGTTTACATTTCATTTTTCATTAAATATTGTTTCTCCATACTTTTCCCAAGCTTAGCAATGATTAACAAAATGAAAATCAAGCTTGTGTCAGCTGGATCTGCGGACATAACTGAATCTGAACAAAAGTTTAGCTCAGTGTAAAGCAAGTATCGTCGCGATGGCCTCGGTGTGTGGGGGAGTTGGGTGGGGCGAAATGCACTCTTCGAAGTGTTTTGGGCAAAGAAACAAGTCAAACAAGGTAGAAGATATCTTCAAATCAGTTTTACTAGCTAAATTCTGTGTGTTCTTCATGATTAAGGTCTACTTTTATTCGCATAACTATTTCAAAGTTCTGCGCAAATCATTTTTCACTAACTTTTCAAAAGTAAGTGGTGCTCACTCAAGCGGAAATATTTTTCGACAGTTATACCGTCATTTGCTTTAATGGATCTGTAACATGTGGAAAAATCTTCAGGATATTACAAGTGTATAATTTTACAGGATTTTTTCAAAGTGTAAACTTTTTTTTGATACGCACTGTATATCAAAATGTTCAGAATGAAGCGTTCAGTCATAAAGTTCAATACCACAGAAATTTTGACCAAATTGATGGAAAATAACCAAAAAAATAATGACGGTGCGATGGCACAACAAAAATCGTGATTTTTACATCACCATAAAGAAGAGTTAAATTTTCTAATGCTTTTTCCGGTGGTGAACTAGGCCAATCGGATCAAAATATGTGGTTGAATGTGTTTGGAGAGGTTGACGCTTAAGTGTTAGGGTAAAATCCATATGCAACCAATTGAGGCAAAGTGATCATGGTGATTGCAATGTTACATCGTCTGGCAGAGAGTGCCATCATCGTTTTGCATTAGACCTAACCCAGTAAGTTAGGGTATGCCTCTCTTGGGATGGGGGCTAGATTAGACCGTCTTAATTTCTTAATTCGGGCAGAAAGTTGATTTGATAGACATCATCCATATCATATGACCATTGATTCTGCGCAATCAATATTTGAAATTTTTCTTACATGATTTATTTACCATATTGCAAACTTACCTGGGCCTGATGGCTTGGGCTTGGCCGGCAGAACGCGTAACTTTACAATTTTTGTTTGAGAAATTTCGAAAGTGAAAGAGCAATGTAACTGAGCTTGTGATTTCATGCATTTTCTACAGTGAATTTTAAGGATTTCATTCTAACGCAAAGGTCTAACGGTAATTTGTCAACCATAATAATCTTCTAGATCTAGACTCAAGGAATTTACCCTGTAGGCATACGGACTAAAAAATCCTAACCACCTAGCCCATGCAGGCTGGCCTTGATTGAACCAAACCGAACATCGGGGCTTACCGGTATTGCATGGACCTACCTTTAATGGTCTAGGAGACTAGGTGTCCTATATAGACAGGAGAAATCCGCCTGTTTTGATTTTTTTTTTTGCATAGACTATCTCCTACCAACAAGTCGTGCTAGATCTAGATCTACTTAGATATCCAGTATGAAACAACATTTTCGACAAACAGGTCGAGACTGGTAAAAGCTTTTGTCTAGTTAGACTATAAAGTTAAATCTTATTCTTAGACTTGGGTCAATCGATCAACATGATCAAGAGTTAGATGTAGACTTTACTTATTATGATTGAAGATCTGAATTCAGAAATTTAGGGGAAAATGGTGAAAAAACTACGGAGAGATGTACGTGAATCAGTTTTTTTTTAAATGCCATTGCCATTGGCATGCAGCTGCCGCTAATGACTGAATAAATAAATAAATAAATGAATAAATAAATGATTGAGTCACGGCCTCTGGGCTGCAGATAAATCCTGGTCGACGGGTTGGTCGCCACGTCCTACTCCGCCTAGGCCTTGCAGAAAGTACCAGTGCTAGACCAGGTTGAGATCTAGTAGCTTAAGCATATAGTGATGACGGGTTCAGCGAAGAGCTTAGAGAAAATATTCAATGGTGATATTCAATCCCGAAATGCTTTGCGAGTGGTCACAAAATCGTCTCGGCGCAAATCGCCTAATACAGCCGTCTCGTAAGATCGCTGATAACAACAATCACCGATTTGGTAATAATTTTAGTTTCATAAAACTTATATTTGTAAAGTTTTAAATATCAACGTATGTTTTATATGTATATATATTCCTTAACACAATTTTCTAATGTTATCTTTGATATCGTTGTAGTCATTCTTTTCTTGGTCGCTTCTAAATTGTTGTTGTATTAGATCGGCATTCGATTTCGTTGGCATGGATAATGAATTGTGCGCGCAGTTCAGCTGCATGAGCGTATTGAGTTGACCTTCCTTAGAGCAACACGCTTGTCAGAGACGTTTGTCACGTTTGTGTGTTGCTGCCCTCTACGTTCGTTGGTTCTTATCTTGCTTTCCATCTAATGCTGAGCGCGTAAATTTATAATTCGCGCATATAATACAAAAGCGCGCTAAAAGATAAGAACAAAATGACGATAAGTGGTATTCTGAAAACGTTCTTATCTTTTTTCTTTGTTATCTCTTTACGATATTTATGATAATATTTAAGATAGCTAGAGGGTTATCACATCTTACGAGGTCCGCCTTCTTTCTTGCTAATAATCGATGGCCACTGGTAATCCTCCCACCCTTTCTTTCATTCACCCTTTATTTTGCCTGTATCTTTTTTCTATCCCTTTTTTCTTTCTTTCTTTTTTTTCTTTCTTTATTTCTTTCTTACTTTCCTTCTTTCTTTCTTTCTTTCTTCCTTTCGTTCTGTCTTTCTTTATTTCATTTATTTATTTTCGCTTTTTCCTTTCTTTCTGTTTGTCTTTTTTTCCTTTCTTTCATTCTTCATTTTGTTTTATTCTTTTAAATCTTTTAACTTCTTCCTTATTTTTCTTTTGCGTTATTTTATCTATTCTTTCTTTTTCTTTTTTTTTAATTGAATTTATTTCCGTTAAAAACAAATAACAATACATATAAAATGATACATGTGAATTGATAAATGAAAAACGGGAGGATGGGCCTACACAGCAGCATCAATCATGGTGCTGCTGGTCTACCGAGGGGTCCTTCCTTTTTTATTTTCCCTTTTTTATTTTTTTTCTTTTTTCTTTACTAAGTTTTTGCTTTTTTTCTTTCCCCTTTTCTCTCTTTCTTTCTGTTTTTCTTTTCCTTTCATCCTTCACTTTATTTATTTTTTGTAATCTTTTTATTTCTTCATTCTTTTTCTATCTTTCATTCATTCTTTCCTCTTTATATTTTTTTTATTTATTCATTTTATTTGTTCCTATTTTCTTTCTTTTCCCCGTCCCTTAATTTTTTTTATTTTTTTCCGTTTTCTTTCTCTTATAATTTCTTTCATTTTATTTTTTTATTTTTTCGCCCGTTCATTTGCTCTTTCTTTCATTCATTTTATTTCCGCTTTATGACACTAAATGTGTGCCTTCTTTCGGCCTACTTTCTTCTTTATTCTAATTTTTTTTTGCTCATTCTCATTTCGTTCGTTTTTTATTGACTCTTTCTTCTATTAATTTCTAAAAAATCTTTTTCCTTATTCTTTCAATTAATCTTTCTTCGTTTTTTTCATTCATCTTCATTTTCCTGCCTATTTATTTTCCCCTTCTTTTTTTTCCTTCTTTGAATTTACCTTTCTTTTTATCTTTATTCAGTTTTCAATTTTGCTTTAATTTTTCTTTCATCTTTTATCTTCTCTCTCTTATCTCTTTCTTTCTCTCCCTCTCTTTCTTTATTTTATTTTCCCCTTTTGTCTCTTCCTTCACTTTTTACATATTTTTATTCCTTCCTTTTTTAATTTCTTTCATTCGTTTTTTTTTCTAACTTTTTTTGTTCTTCATTCCTTCATTTTATCCTTTTTAATTTGTCCTTTTTCGTTTTTTCCTTTAAGTTTCTTTCCTTTTCCTTCTTTATTTTTCCTTCAATTTTTTGTTCCTCTTTTTATCATTATCATTCTATTTTTTTCCCTCCTTTTTCTTTTTTGTATTATTTCCTTTTTTATTTCTTTTGATTTATTTTAATTTTCTTTTAAGTTCTTTTTGCTTGCTTTCTTTCGTTTACCTTTTCTTTCATTGTTTTCTGCTTTGATCCTTTTAATCTTTAAATTTCTGCTTCATTCTGACCCTTTTCTGTCTTTTAGTTACCTACTTACTTTCTTTCTCCCTATTTTTTATTCTTATTCGTAACTGCTTTCTCTACCTTTTTTCTTTACTTTCTTTCTTTCTTTATTTTGTGCACGTGTCTCGAAATAATAATCAGTCATCGCGAATAAAATGCCTATTTCGCACAATGCGCCAGGAACAGTGTACGCGCAGCGCCCATGATATTCTCTTTACAAATAAGGAACGCTTCTATTGATTAAACTGCCAATATAAAGCGCATTTTGATTGGTAATATCTTAAAAATGGGCGTGTTGAAGATAAGAAGGAGGCAGTCCTCACAGAGATAAGAACGTGTTAAGAAGATTTTCAGAAAACCTATTTGCAATGATTTTAGCGTCTTCTTATCTCATTGAGATAAGAACAAAGATAAGAACGTTTTCAGAATACCACCCCTGAAGTATATGGACTTGATCTGTCATTGATGTGGCATTAGCTGCCAGTTGCAACGATAGATGTTCAAGAATTGAATCCTAATTTTCCCTTACAGTGTAGATCGGAGCATGAAAAGATAAAATAATTATGTGACATCCACAAATCCGACCAAACTTTTTTGCAACTCATCAGGCAGAGATCGAATACAGCCACCAGCCAAGCTCAAGCCCAGGTACCGTAAGTCCTAGTCTAAAGTTAGATCTAATTAACAGACCAAAATTACCTGGTCCAGTATCGAGCCATATATGTTTTGACTGGCCTTGAATTGTGAACTATCTAGAGGCGGAGGTATATGTCACAGTTACTGCGGCAGCCCGAACACGTACTGTGTTCGGGCTACGTGGTGATTCACCCCAGCTCACCAGATCAAACCAGATGAGCATCGGGAATCACGGGAAAAGAAATAAAATTGGACAAAATTGTAATGAAGGAAATTAATACATACTCACAACTTGAGCCGCAATACATACGATCCTCAAAACTAAGAAATAATGCTTCAAAATTAAGAAATAAACGGAGGAAGTTTTTTCCGGTGTGCTTTAAAAGTCGTTTGTACAGGAAGCAATGGAGGATCAATATAGCCTTTTGACGAGGCAACGAGATAAATTGATTTTTATCAGCAAACGGGCGAAAAAAACGAAAACAAACAATAAAAGGGAAAAAATACTTTAAAAATAAAGTAATAATTAAATAAAGTTCGCATGCTCATCAGATCCTGCCAATACCACTAAAGTCCATATAGAAAATATAACTTACGGCCCCGACAAAAGGCTATCGTTCGATGCGTCGGAGAAAGATTTCTATGAATATTCATGAGTCTAGTTCGGTAAATTCTTGCTTCTCCCTTCTTTTGCCTGGTAACCAGTCCAGATACGGCTTTGGTTTTTTCTTTGAAAGAAATAACATATTTTCGTTTGAATTATTTGTTTTTCGTTCTTTCTCCTTCATTTTTTTTTTATTTTCTTCAGTTCTATTTTATTTTTATTTTCCTTTTCCCTTTTTTTTTTATTATTATCATTTTGTTCCCCTACCTTCTTTTCATTTTTGGGGTCGGTTTTCTTTCTTCCATTTTTTAGTCGTTTGCCTTTTTTTCTCGTTTTTTTTATTTCTTCTTCATCATTTTTCTTTTTTTTGTCTGTTATTTTCTTTTTGACTTTATCCTCTCTTTCTTTTCTTTGTTTCTTCTTTGTTTTCGAGATATAATACTCACGGTGTCGTACTACAATTTTTTTTTATTATCATTATTACAGGAAACTACAGATATAGGTAAATAAACAAGCGAAATAATAAAGTAATACTCATATATTAAAGGAATATTTTCAGTGGCGTACCCAGTATTTTCCAGGGGGGGGGGCAAATACGTCTGCCAAAAAATTTGACAAGCAAAAAAAAAGAAAAGAAATGGTCTTCAACCACAAATAAATGATTTCGTACCAGAAAAAAAATGGACATAAGAAAAATAAAGGTCTACAAGTTCAAAAGAGGGGGGCACTTGTGGCTCGTCGGGATCAGTTGTGATTCGTCATGGGGGCAGGGGTACGTCCATTGCATGAGTTGTGACTCGTCAGAGGGGGGGGCATTCCCCTTCCCCCTTAGGTACGCTTGTGAAAATATTCGTTGATCAGAATTATTTAGTGATCAGCAAATCATCTCTTTAGAATACTGATGCCTATTTTCTAGAACCCAGCCTCTGAAAGGCCCGTGCTGACTTAGTCTAGAATCTAGAGGACTCCGTGATGTGAAATGATTTTAAAGACATCATCACGGAGTCCAATGCTGACTCCCAAATATTTTTTTTTTCTTTCTCTCTTGTTATGTTTTCCATTTTATTTATTTTGCATACTGTGCATGCATGAATCATTCTGTCAATTTGAATTGTATGTTGTATGTTTTTATGAGAATTTAAAATAAATAAATGAAATGAAAATATATGCAAATCTCATCATCCAACAACCATTTTCATACAATTATTGATGCCTATATCAATATTAATTTGTAATATGTTTGAACGGAGAACGGAGATTATAAGATGTATGGTGTATGGAATCATGAAATATGATTAGTATAGAGTATGGAATCATGAAATATGATTAAAATTCATATGTTTGTTAATAGATTACTATGCAATCTTTCATCTTGTTGGCATTCTTTAAGCTTCAATCATTGAGTATATAAATCTCTGCGGGATAAGTATAGGCCTATAATTATAAAGAATCGAATTGCCCATTACATATACTAGTAGGATGCATAAAGTCGCCTCGAATCTTGCTTGTCCGATTGTTTTCCTAGCATCCAAAAGGCGATTTTTTTTCTCTAAATACGTCCCGTTCTTTATCTTAATTATTTTGCTCAAGAATTAATGAATAATAATGATGACACTTAATCAGCTTATCTATACTTCTACTGCAGTACCACTGAAAGTTGATGCGGAAAACAAATTTTGTGACAGATTTTGTCATAACATTCCAATAAAAGTTAGGCATTTGTCATGAACCATTTTCTATTTTTCTATAACAAGTGCGCCGCAAGGAGGCAGTGGGGTGGCCTTTCCCATCCTAACGCGCCCCCCCCCAAAAAAAAAAAAGACATGAGAAAAGGTGAGAGCGAAGGGGAAAGCAATCATGGGTGTCGATCACGGGGGATGGGGGATATACCCCCCCCCAAAAAAAATATCAAGTGGGGGATGGCTTGTATTATCACCCCCCCCCCCCCCTCAATAATTTAGGGTAGAAAAATTATAATAATAATGATGAAAAATGAAAAGTTTGATCATGATGATCATAGTATGCCATCAATCAGTTTTTTTCCCTCGCAATTTGTGTATATTGTTTTTAAATAAAAACATTCTTTTCCAGGACTTTCAAACAGATGGGTGGAGGTTCAAGATGAAAAAGAATTAAATGTTTATGTATATGATATTTTTTAAAACATTACATAGAAGGACCCCGACGAAAAAAAAATTTTGCTGATAGGGTGTTCCATCCCACCAGTGGTGAATAAATTAATTTTAATAAATCAATTAATTCAACATGTTGGAAAATTAAACGGGAGTAAATGGGTGGCAAGATAAACGGGGAAAACCCAGCGGACGTAAATCCCAGAGGGGGTAGATCTTGAAAAAAAACAAATAGCTTTTCTCAGATTTACCCCTCCCCACATCCAAGTGCATGATGTTTGTCCCATTTAATCTACAACCCTTTTTAATATCACTTCATTTTTGTTATGTAAAATAAGTTAATCGCCAGGGATCGCTGTCATAAAAAGTTATTGTAACCAAATTGCAATGCGCGAAATTAACAAGCTACCAAGAATTTATCTTTGCGCATAATTATCTAACAAAATGTGCTGGCCATAAAACATGTAAAAGCTATTGAGCAAATTATCCTTGATTATCTCGCGGACATATCTGAGGCTAAAAATGGATGCAAAGCGCAAAAAGTATTCCAAAATAACAAACTTCTTTCAAGCAACCCCAAGCAAGAAAGCAGAAAAAGAAATGAGAAAGGAATCTGAAAGTCCGCTGCAAGAAAAAGAAACAGCTAGTATAAGTGTATTAGAATCGTTTGTTTTTGTTTCACGCACTTATAAGCATTTAAAACATGTCAAAATCAAGGGTGAAAATCGTCTAAGGGATGACGGTAAGTTCGATGGCGCGCGAGAAGCCACACAGTTTGTAATTTGTGCTAGTCTTAATTTGTCCGAATCTGCATTTTATCATCATGCATTAAGAAGAAAAAAAATATTGCCAGTCGCGTTAGATTTAAGAGAGAAGTTCTATAAATCATGCTCAATAAACGGATCACTTTGTACATGGTCCAGACAATTTTTTTATTTTTTCTTTCGGATGAGTTTAGAATAGGCTTACTTGTAAAACAAATTGAATTTTCAAAAAAAAATACCTAAGTAAAGTACACTGCAACAATTAAGGAATTTCCAAGAACACCATGCATATTAACCACTCACAAATGTCCTAACTTTTGATTTTAGCATGTTTAATGGGGGTGATGTTGAAAGATCCTCATCCACAATGGCAAAACAAAAACGTCAGCCAAAAAATTGACAAGAAAAAAAAGTCTTCAATCATAAAAAAAGATTTCGTACGAGAAAAAACAATTGACAAGCAAAAAAAAACAAACAAACAAACGTCTTCAAGCTCGTCAGGTTGGGCAATAAAGGTCTTCAAGTTCGTCAGGGGGCGGGAGCAGAAAAGGTCTTTCAAGCTCGTGGGGAGGCAGGTATACGTCCCTTGCATGGGTTGTGGCTCGTCAGTGGGTTGTGCCCCCCCCCCCCCCGTAGGTACGCTAGTGCCCATCCACAAGAATATTTGTGTCAATCATCCCCCTTGTCACTTAAGTTCCTAATCATTCAAATACACTGTTAAAATGATTGAAAAAACGCTGTTTATGACACGAATCACACAATTGTTTAAACAGTTTAAACAAGTGTTTGAAATCTTAAACAACACAGTTTAAATTCAAAATTAGATTATCAATAATTAAATTCAAATATTGAATTATCAATAATTAAAGCATGATTGTTTAGGATTTTAAACATTTATTTAAAATGTTTAAACAACTACTGCGCAATTCACATAATAAATAGCGTTGTTTGGATTATTTTTGAAAGTGTAAGCGCTTCATATTTAATGAGTCCAATTAGGGGCGGAACCATGATTTTCAAAAGGGCAAATTTTTCCAATGAAAAAAGAAGAAAAGTTTTCCAACCAACATTAATGAAATTTCGTCCAGAAAAGAAATCGATTAGCCAAAAAAAACAAAAAGAAAGCAAATCTTTTTTAACAAAAAAAAGAATAATTTGGTCCGAAAAAAATTGACAAGAAAAAAAGGGTCTTAACTTTCAAAGGGGAGGGTGCACAATTCGGTTTTAACACCATTTTTTACATCACAAATTTTCATTTTGCTACTCAAGGGGGGGAGGACGAGCCGGCTTTGCCCCTCCCCGCCCCCCCCCCCCTGGATCCGGCAGTGAGTTCGATGTTTTTAATGTGAATTTGACAAGCAAAAAAAAGGTCTTAATTGGAGGTCGTTTCGTATAAATTTTCTTTAGAGGGGGGGGGGGGTGAATAAAAAAAAACCTATGCTACCCTATGCTACTGCCATAAGGTGAATTAAACAGCAAATAGTTATTAGAGAGTATCAAAGCGGCGAAAAATTCTTTGTTTTTATTATAATTATTTATTCTTTACAATATCTTGATATTTATTTTAAAAGGAGGCAAAGTTGTCCTTTCGTTTTAAAATCATATTCATTTCTTCCTAATTGTTATAACAAGTGAAAAGGATGAATAACATCAATAAAATCAGGATTCATATTTAACAAAATCGTAAATTGGTTATTCTAAATGTCAAATTAGAATCTGTAACTATTTCATTAATATCTCATAATCACAAAGGGAACAATCATAATACAGACTAAAAGTTTGTACATGATCTAGATATCTCTTAATATAATTATAAAACACAATCATGATAATGGTAAATTTTATTTTGTTCAGTATATAAAACACGCACACACCAAGAGAACACAGTCATGCTTTACCCCCCCCCCCCCCTTCCCATAAACAAAGCATAAAAAAGAATGAAAAGGAGAAAGAAATATAATGACAAAATTTTAAAAAATATATAAAAAAACACAGAATGTAACAAAATAGAAATATATATGGGATAAATAAATTTTTTTTTATTAATATAGATTTTTTTTCAAATTAAAATGAAAAAAATGGTATTAGATTATATGCCTAAATCATGATTTAATTGAATCGAGGCGACTTGCCGAAAGTTTTGTCTTTCATGCATATTCATTAAACTGTGTTGTAAAGGCAGAGACGTCATCTTATAAATATGAATATGCGCATGCGTACAAACTATTTTCACGTTCTTCAAACATGGCGATCTCGCGATTGGAACAAAAGTCCGAAAATTGACGCTCTTTGGAAGGATTTCTTGGAAATGTATACATTATTCTTCTTTCAAAGGTAAGCTGATTTAGGAACAGTTGTTTAGGTAAGATTGATATTCATCGTTTAATTTTAAATTCACTATGATCACCGGTTTTCTAATGCCAAACATCGCGAAGTTTTCAACTCCGGTGATAATGAAGGGTAGCCTTCACGACCTCGACACTGTCTGAAGACGTGTCGAGGTCCCCGGGGCAAATGTCACAGCTGCTTTTTTCATTCTATAATTTCATCACAATTTATTGCATGCACAAAATTTACCAGCCAACCGTATCGTACCTCCGCACCGACCGGCCGGCCGGCGCGTTTCCGTTTTACACCCTGGCGAAGGCATTTTCCGGAAAAGTAGCCAAAAAGCGACTAGTGAAGAGTCTACACACGTCGCTGGTTGCATGCAGCGTGCGACACAGGCGAGTCCACCACCGCATGCAATTTGCACAGTTACTGATCAGAGCACAGAGTTCCTCGGCACTTCATGTACAGAGAGAGCGGCAGTCAGGAGTGAAATCAATATCCATCTCTATGATTGAAATCTGAACATGCTTTTGCAGTCGCGTTGTTTATGATAGTTTTTTTTTCTAAGAATAAATTAAAATGAATAGAATGACAGACAAAATCAAAATAAACAGATACTTATAATGGAAAGACAAATTGAAGTTTGATGGATTGATACACTTAGAAGCTGCCGTAAGATAGATATAGAAGACTGATAAATAGATAGAGACAAGATAGAAAGATAGATAGAAATAGAGAGAGAGAGAGAGAGAGGTGGATATATAGATAGAAAGAGAGAGAAAGAGGGAGTGATGGATGAATAGATAGATAAATAGAGAGAGAGAGGGGGGGGGAGACAGAGAGGTCGATATATAGAGGGAGAGGGGGAGAGAGAGAAAGAGAGAGATGTTATAGATAGAAATATGGACGAACAAAGAGAAAGAGAGAAAAAAGACAGACAGATGCTAGAGAAGGAGAGATAGAGAATTTGAGAGACAGATAGATAGATGTTAGATAGATAGCAAGATAAAGAATGAGAGAGACAGGATAGACAAATTAACAGATAGATAGATACATAGATAGATAGATAGAGAGAAATATAGAAAGACAGACAGATGGATAGATAGAGGATTTGAGAGATAGATAGATGAGAGATAGATAAAGAGGGAGAGAGACAAAGAATATTAACAATTTAACAGATAGATAGATACTCTAGGTTAAAAATATAGATAGATAGATAGAGAGAATGAGAGAAAGACAGACAGATGAATAGATAGAGAGAGAGAGAGAGATAGATATTAATAGATAAAGAATGAGAGAGACAGAGAAGATTATTAACAAATTAACAGATAGATATATACTCTAGTTAAAAAAATAGATAGATAAATAGAGGGAGAGAAATAGAGAAAGACAGACAGATGGATAGATAGATGGATAGAGAGATAGATAGAGAATTTGAGAGATAGATGTTAAATAGATTTAAAAGTGAGAGAGACAGAGAAGATTATTAACAGATAGATACTGAAGTTATAAAAATAGATAGATGAATAGATAGAGAGAAATAAAGAAAGACAGACAGATGGATAGATAGATAGGGAGAGAGGGAGAGAATTTGAGAGATAGATAGATGTTAAATAGATAAAGAATGAGACAGGGAAGATTATCAACAAATTAACAGATAGATAGATACTGTAGTTACAAAAATAGATAGAAGATAGATAGATAGATGGATGGGGGAGAGAACTTGAGAGATGGAGATATGTTATAGATATATGGACGGAAAAAGAGAAATAGAGAAAAAGACAGACAGATGGATAGATAGAGAATTTGAGATAGATAGATGTTAGATAAAGAATGAGAGAGACAGAGAAGATTATTAGATAGATACTGCAGTTACATAGATAGATAGAGATAGAATTTGAGAGATAGATATATAGACAGATAGAGAGAAAGACAGACAGCTGATAATGTAAACAGACGTAGACTCTTCACTAGTCGCTTTTTGGCTACTTTTCCGGAAAATGCCTTCGCCAGGGTGTAAAACGGAAACTCGCGGCCGGCCGGGGCGCCGGCGCGTTCAGCCATGGCGCTTACACTCAAGCCATGGCAATGCCGCTGAATTGTGTAGGCGCATTAATGTGGTGCAGCGAAATTGAGATGAAGACTGTTCAACCTCACGTATATTTTTTTTCATTGATATGCGAAAGTCAGATTTGTTTTCACCACCACGTAATATTTTAGGAAAAAAATACAAGAATAAATATTAAATATTCTTAAGCGTAATATTTGCTGTAAAAAATCTTTCAAGTGAAAATGTTGAAAATGAGGAAATGAAAAAAAATCAACTCTACAATGTACTTAAAAAAAAGTGCGCTGAGTGAGGGGCGGAGCTTAATAGCGGTAACAAAATGACCTTGACTAAATCGGGGTGAAATTAGCAGATTGGTTTATTTGATGGCTGTTTTACTGAAGAATGAAAAAAAACCTTAGACAGGAATGTGGTAATATTTTTGTCAATCATTTGCATATTTTTGTATTTCCATTACTGGAATTTATCCTTGTCATAATCTGTTAGTTTACCTCTATTTTGCTATTAATCTTTGAATGTATTGCGTCGGTTCATGGTTTCGTTGGCATTCCTACCAAATTGTGTGCGCACTTCAATTGCATGCGCGTATCGAGTGGACCTTCCTAAAAGCAACACTGATGTGTGTTGCTGCCCTCTACGTTCGTTCGTAGCAGACTTCAATTTGGCGCGCTGTGACATATACCGTGTTTACACTTGATCGGCTTTTGGTTTTGAACCAAAAGTCGATGCAGAATCGGCTTTTGGTTTGCGTTTACACGTTGTTGCAGCTCGTGGTTCAGAACCGCGAGCCGATTAAGTGTAAACACGGTAATGAGCACGCATCAGCATTGGGCATGTTTTACACACGCGCCCGATACGCGTTAAATTCAGCGTAATTTATAAAGAAATCTGCATAAACCATGGATTCAACCGTGAGTTTTCAAAACCACCTTTGTGAATTCGGGCTTTTGTGTGTAGAACTATAGATGTTTTTAAAGGAGTATACCCAGTTGTTGTGTGTCCGGACAGGTTGTGTGTCCGAACGATCAATTTTAGAAAGTCATTTGGAAAAATTTACAAGCGAAGTTTCATCAATTTTTAGTGCAAAATGTTAGGAAATATTATAGAGAACAAAATAGACGATGATTACTTCCATTGAATTCATATCTTTAGTGTAATCCAAAGAGGAAAAAGAAGGCTTCAAAAAAAAAGTGTCCGGACGCCCGACCCCCATCCTAGAATATCTCATTATTTATTTCATTCGGATACATATATCAATCCATGTTGTTAGAAGCATTTGGTTGAAGAGTAAAACAGATATTAAATAAAACAATAGTTACACTTTGCGGGCTTATTACTTTGTGGGACCCGCGAGTCATCAGATCCTTGCATGCCCGCGATAAAAATTAATGGATGCACTGTTTGCACTCCTGGTAAAGTATTCAAACACAGGTTCAAAGACTCAATTAGTAGGCTGACTATATAGTTTTTGCATCCTACTGGATACCTATTTGGTGGAAAGTGGAAAAAATATGCATTGACGCCTTCCAAAGGACGCTGGGTCACGGCGAGATTCGAACGCACGACCCTCTGGTTACAAGGCAGGGGTCCAAACCGATACACCACGACGCACAGTGGGCCGGGGTGAAACCAAAGTGCGCCAAAAGTCATTTCGGGCAATTTCAGATTTTTAATTTTTGTCATGCCCAGCTGAAAGACAACACTTTGAAGAATTCTTCAGCAAAATATTTTATTCCGGAATTTGCATAAAGGTTGTTAATTTCCTACCTCAAATCGTAAAATGTGACATTTTGCGAAATGTCGCGTATATGACAACCTAGTTGAAAAGCAGGCCATTTCACGGAAGATTTTTCATGTAGGATTCTGAATTGGCTCTCATATAATCCTGATATATTCTTTTTTCATGTGAAAGTTTTAAAGTAGATAAAAGACACCTTTCAGGAGGTTTATAGGATGATTATTTCTCGAAATAGGCTGAAAATCCATGTTTTTTGCATTTACATTAGAAAAATTTATATTTCCGTGGATTTCCGTCTAAATTCTATAAGCATCATTTTTTCCGATGTCAAGACTTTTATAAGTCGATACCAAATTTAGCTGCCTGTTTTTGCCCGTTTTTATGTTAGAGCCGATTTTACTTGACACAACACCCTAAAAACCTGGGGCCGTATTCTGAAAATTGTCTTAAGAGAAATATTCTTGTATCTTTAGAGTTACAATAAAATCCGTATTCCGAAAATTGTCTTAACTTTTCTTGTAACTTTCAGTGAGCGCGTATGATGTCAGAGATATGATAATGCGTATTATGTCTGTGCGCAAGATAAAATATCGAGTTACAAGGTATTCCGAAAATTCTCTTATCTTTACGTTCTCTTAACTTCCTTGGAAAATACAATAAAATTTACAAGAGGTGGGGGGCTATTGTAACTTATTGTTGCATGCGATATTTGCCCGTCTGCAATAATTATTTCTTGCTGCATCCCGCAAGAACATCATGTTTACAAAAGGAGACATTCAAAAGACATTATAATGACGGATTGGTAGACTTTTCAGCAATTACAAATCGGTGTTCGAGATGATGAATCTTTTCAGAGAAAATATATCTTTGAGAAGAGCCACGTGTATTTTTAGCACAGAAGCGCACAAGCATAAGCGTCGGGGCGCAAGGAAATTATGCCTCATATAAACAATGCGCTTCATTATTTTTAAGAAGATATGCTTCTATTGGTTGGCCTAAGCATATAACAAGCTTAATAATTGGTTGATGACAGAATATTGGGCGTGTCAGAGATAAAATAGGGGACGTCCTTACAGAGATAAGACAATTTACAGAATACCAATTTAAGAGAATTTTAGCGTGCTGTTATCTTGCTGACTTACAAGAAAAGTTAAGACAATTTTCAGAATACCACCCCTGGGGCCCGTTGCAGAAAGAGTTGCGTTTAAACGCAAGTCAAAAGATCAATCGCAAGTCAAAAATGCGCGCTGTTGATTGGTTGAAAATCAAGTTGCGCAAGATAACAGCGCGCTAAAATTCTATTAAATTGGTATTCTGAAAATTGTCTTATCTCTGTAAGTACGTCCCCTATTTTATCTCTGACACGCCCAATATTCTGTCATAAACCAATTATTAAGCTTGTTATAAAAATTATGCTTAGGTCAACCAATAGAAGCATCTCTTCTGAAAAATAATGAAGCGCATTTTGTTGATATGAGGCGTAATTTCCTTGCGCCCCCGCTGCTTATGCTTGTGCGCTTCTGTGCTTAAAATACACGTGGCTCTTCCCAAAGAGATATTTTCTCTGAAAAGATTCATCGTCTCGAACACCAATTTTTAATTGCTAAAAAGTCTACTAATCCATCGTTATAATGTCTTTGGAATGTCTCCTGTTGTAAAACATGATTTTATTGCGGGATGCAGCAAGAAATAATTATTGCAGACGAACAAATATCGCATGCAACAATAAGTTACAATAGCCCCCACCTCTTGTAAATTTCATTGTATTTTCCAAGGAACTTCAGAGAACGCAAAGATAAGAGAATTTTCAGAATACAATGTAACTCGATATTTTAGCTTGCGCACAGACATAATTATGCGCCGATTATATATTTACGCATCATTATATCTCTGACATTATACGCGCTAAGTGAAAGTTACAAGAAAAGTTAAGACAATTTTCGGAATACGGATTTTATTGTAACTCTAAAGATACAAGAATATTTCTCTTAAGACAATTTTCGGAATACGGCCCCTGTTCAAAAACGGTCATTTTTGTACTGCGCAGTCATCGTAGCTCAACGTATGGTGGTACATTGCCGTACGCTTTTGCACGGCGAGGACGATTCCCCCTTCCATTCCATGAAAATTACATGAATTCCGGGCATAATGTTGCGAACGCAAATAAGGGCTACACCCACAATTCTTTCAGAGATAAAACTTACTTGTAGAATAATTTCAGCCAAAAGCAGTCCTCATAGTGATGTGTTTGCACAAGTCAACACAGCTTGATAAATCACGGTTGATATTTTCAGATTTTAATTTTTTTTTATAAATCTAATTAATGATCATTTTGATGCCATCAAACACTTTTTAGGCATATGAGAAGCATAAACCAAGATTAAATCTGGTTAATCTTAAAGTAGCACATAACACAAATTTATATACTGCACATCGTTAAGCGTAATTTGTCTTTTGGCAACTAGGTTTTAAGTAGCCAATCAAAATTTGGTATCAAGGTGACGTCATATCGGGTTTAAATTATATTCAATCGATTATACGCCTAAAATTACCCCAAATTAACATGTTAAAGTAAAAATCTAACACGGAATATAATTTTGGCGCAATTTCGACTCATTCTGGCCCACTGTGCGACGCTTCCCCAAATAGGGGCAAAGGGAGAGAGACGAATAATATAAAATTAATGCACATTTATGAGTGTGTTATGACAATGCAGCACACTCGAGGGTATTACAATTATGCGAAAGCAAGAGGCGCTTGCGCCGAGTGCTTTTGCATAATATTGTGAATGCCCGAGAGTTGCTCGCATCGTCACTAACATCACGAATCTTAAAATGTGCATTAATTGTTTTATAAAACGGGTCGACAAAATGATTATTTTTAATGGAAATCTTGTTCAAATCCCTCCAACTTGTGTACGATCGCACAGACAAAGAGATCACAAGACTGTCAATTATGACATCACAGGCGTATCTACTATGCGCGCCTAAGTAAGCGCGTCAAAATCCTAGCCAGCCTCTTTTACTGAACGAGTATCAATTTTTACGTGCTATTGGAACTAATGCTGCACAAAAAATGCACAGTGCTGCACGAAAAATGCACGACTGGAAGGTTGCGCATAATTAAAGCATGAACACGTGACTTGAATACGCACTCACCATTGGCTACATCCTTGAACCCGTTTTATAAAAGGAATTGATGCACATAGCTCATTTTATACTTACAGACATGTCAAGTTCGTCCTTCTTGCTTGATGTATTCCATTACAAATCGATATGTTGTATCCACCTGTAAGAAGACCGATGCGAAATGTAAAATTGTACAGATGAGTATTTTAAGAATACTTTCAAGGTCCAGTTTAACCAAATAAAGTAAAAGTTATAATTACACCCATTTATTTGTCTAGAACCCGATATAGGGAAAAATAAAGTTGAGTGTACTCTTTAAACTAACTTCAGTCCCATACATTACAAATGCTGTACATAGGCGTCTAGTCCAAATTATGGAAATGAACATCTTTCCTAGTGTCATGTGGAGGGAGCAAAATAAGTTACTCCAATCCTTGTCAGTCGATAGGTCCGTCACAAAATAATTTGTGAAAAAAATATTAAAATGCATCTAACGGCCTTAGTAGATTTACTTACAACCATTTTTACAAGAGAGGACGCGCTCAACGGGGAACGGACGTGATTTACAAGAGTTCCTGATTTTCACTCCAGTTTTTGAGAAATCTTTGCTTATTTTTACAAATTCTGTCATAGATTTTAGCAACCATTTTCACTTGAACGTTTATATTTTCTCATGAAACGTAAGTTAAGCATAAAAATGGAATTCTAAGTCCCTAAGTCTCTGGAGCCCCAATTAGTTCTCTCTGGCATATTTTCCGCGCTTGTGATCTTCTGCTGGGTGCATACTACCTCAGGCCATATTCGTGCAGGCTCCACTTCACTACCGCTACACTACGCACCACCTACCCGAACATCGCGCGGGACGCGCGTTTCCGTTTTACACCCTGGCGAAGGCATTTTCCGGAAAAGTAGCCAAAAAGCGACTAGTGAAGAGTCTACACACGTCGCTGGTTGCATGCAGCGTGACACAGGCGAGTCCACCACCGCATGCAATTTGCACAGTTAGTGAAAAGAGCACAGAGTTCCTCGGCACTTCATGTACAGAGAGAGCGGCAGTCAGGAGTGAAATCCGAACATGCTTTTGCAGTCGCGTTGTTTATGATAGTTATTTTTTTCTAAAAATCAATTATTAACTAAATGAATAGAATGACAGACAAAATCAAAATAAACAGATACTTATAATTTAAAGACAAATTGAAGTTTGATGGATTGATACACTTAGAAGCTGCCGAAAGATAGATATAGAAGACTGACTAGAGACAAAATAGACAGATAGATAGATAGATAGATATATAGAAATAGAGAGAGAGAGAGAGAGAGAGGTGGATAGATAGAGAGAGATATATTAAATAGATAATTAAAGAATGAGAGCAGAGAAGATTATTAACAAATTAACAGATAGATACTCTAGTTAAAAAATAGATAAATAGAGAGAAATACTGAGAAAGACAGACAGATGGATAGATAGATGGATAGAGAGATAGAGAATTTGAGAGATAGATAGATGTCAGATAGATCAAGAATGAGAGAGAAGAGCGACAAATTAACAGATAGATACTGTAGTTACATAGGTAGGTAGAGAGAGAGAAATAGAGAAAGACAGACAGATGGATGGATAGATAGAGATAGATGTAAGAAAGAATGAGAGAGACAGAGAAGATTATTAGATAGATGGATACTGCAGTTACATACATAGATAGATATATAGATAGATAGATAGAGAGAAAGACAGACATCAGCAAATCGGCAAGGCAAATGATCAAGGCAAACATTCGTATTGAACCTGGAAAGTATAAGCTCAGCTGCATTTGCAAGTACGGTATGTTCTGTGGATAACTTCGGTGCGGACTTTGGATCGCGCGCCCAGCTGATAATGTAAACAAACGTAGACGTAGACTCTTCACTAGTCGCTTTTTGGCTACTTTTCCGGAAAATGCCTTCGCCAGGGTGTAAAACGGAAACGCGCCATCGGCGCAGTGAACTCGATCGGATATTTCGAGTCACAAAGGTGGGATGGCAATCATGGTTATCGTAAAAATTAAAAAAAAAATGGTGATTGCGATCGATCAGCGACCGATTGCATGCGATGTTTTGAAATCGGCCCTGAATAATACGTGTGAGGAAAAGATACTGGCCTAAAATCACCAATTTTGAGGATAACCGGAGGATGGACACTGAGTGAAATAAGGGGTGAAGAGTAAGATATTAAGGCATTCATATCCCTCGTTGTATTGTTTTTTTCTTTAATTTTTACGATAACCATGACTGCCATATTACCTTTGTGACTCGAAATATCCGATCGAGTTCACTGTCCCGATGTTCGGGTACCGGTAGGTGAAGCGTAGTGTAGCGGTAGTGAAGTGGAGTGGAGCTCGAACGAACATCGCCTGAGGTAGGTGCATACCTCCGGAAATTTCAATAAACTACACGTTTTCTCACATTTCGTGATTAAATACCTCGACACTTTCAACTCATGGATATATTTTCTAGACGCCAATGCGGGTTTTTTCTTACATATAAAGTTGCCTTTTTGTAGATACATCTGGTGTTATTTTGCATAAATCAGCTTCCAAAATAATGTCGAAAAAAGTGTTTGGTAAGAGAAAAATATTGCATTTTTCAAGTTTTGTGTAATCATGTTTTGCACAAATTACCTCAGCGTGTTGAAAATAGTGTTTTACTATGACTGTCAAGGTTGAATGATCTTTTAACATGTTGTTTCATGTTATTTGGGGGGAAATCCATTTAATTTCTACAAAAAACAGTTCATACAATTTAGCATATAAGACTACCCTTCATAAGACCCTAGCCAACGATAAGGAGCTCCCGGTGGGGTCACTCACTAGCAGAGGGGGACGCGCGCGTATGACCGTTAACACAAATGCAAGTAACCCCCTATTGCAGTCAATTTCAAGGACATTTTGTGAAAATTACCCCCCTATTTTCACGCAAAACAAAGACAAACTTAAGGTAAAATGGTACCTTGAAACACCCCTAATTATAAGATTGTAAGGACACTTGCCCATTTCGCAAACTTACCCCTATAGTCCGGCAGCCAAACCCTGATTTGGGGGGTAAGGTTGCATTGGAATGTCATAGTTTTTTTTTTGACTGATTTTGACTGGTGAGACCTTGTATTTGAAGAATCTACATGCTGGAGCTCTGTCAGCATTGAGCAATTTGAGATATACGCGAAAATCCAAAATGGCCGCCGGCAGCCATCTTGGATTTTCTGTTTACTCACTTTAGCATACCAAGATGTTTAAAAACTTGGGAGTTAAAGGTTTTAGGGGGCGGAGAATTCAAATCTGAAGTTATTTTGAGGAAAAAACCATGCATTGATGTCAAAATATACAGATAGCGGCCATTTTTCAAGATGGCCGCCATATAACATGCATTATATTGTTTATTTCCTGTATAGGATACCTAGAATTTTCAAAACATGGAATATACTGGTTAAAGGGGATGGAGAGTCCAAATCTGAGGTTATTTTGGGGATATAATCATGCTTCGATGTCGAAATATACAAATACCGTCCATTTTCCAAGATGGCCGCCATATACGTACATGCATTATATTGTTTATTTCCTGCATAGGGTTCCTATAGAATTTTGAAAACATGGAATATACTGGTTTTAGGGGATGGAGAGTCCAAATCTGAGGTTTATTTGGGGATATAACCATGCTTCGATGTCGAAATATACAAGTAGCGGCCATTTTCCAAGATGGCCGCCATATAACATGCATTATATTGTTTATTTCCTGTATAGGGTACCTAGAATTTTCAAAACATGGAATATACTGGTTTTAGGGGATGGAGAGTCCAAATCTAAGGTTTGTTTGGGGATATGACCATGCTTTGATGTCGAAACGTACTTGTAAATATTCCTCATCGCCATTCTGGGCAAGTAGATTTTTTTTACTGCTCCCGATGTTTAATTATGATTCAGCCATAACATTACTAGCAGGGTCCCGACCTTTGCAGGCCCTGGTGGAAACTTGGCTCAACATTCTCCTTTTCCAACTTTAATATCCAATTCAGCTATAGAAGCGCTAAGGTTCTGTCAGGAGGCCCCACTTTGAGATCTCTTGACCATCAGCCTTTTGACATTTCACCACTCTTTTTCATGGCATGCCACCCTCATTCTTCCTTGTCCTGGATAACACTCTGTAGGTCTCATCTTGATGCAGGTGTCACCTTAAGTAACTGTTGTCTGTCTTTGCTGGCCATTCAGCAGCGGGGTCAATATCCCAGGACTTCAGATTTTCCACCGGCTGAGAGACATCATGTTAGGGGCTGTGAGGTGATTGCTTGCTCTGTCTGTGCTCATTACATAGTTCCTCAATTAACAAAGAAGTTCGATAGGTAAAGATATCTTGCCTACATAAAGGAATCAGTTGAGTGCTAGCTATGGTAAGCCGTTGTGTTTAGGCTACTGTCTGGAAAAGAGCTACAGGAGAACGCTTCATGCTCTTCATAGTGCAATACAGCCTGATGGTACCAAGTAATTGACTAGATAATACAGTTTGGGCGTTTTTCATTATTGGTGTTGAACGTCCTAAGAAATAAATTCAGGGCTGCAGTCGATAGGAATCATTGTTGCTGACATGATGATGCCATACGTGAACTGAGTAAACTAGAGCTTTCAATTGGCTCATTGCTAGTGGCCAAATCAGAGATGTTTTCAGTGGTCCCGTAAATGGAGATTAATATTGAAACATGATTTTTCCTTTTTTATATTCTCAAATGAAGACAGTCAGTTGTTTCAAGCATTTTCTTTCAGCATATGAAGACAGTCAGTTGTTTCAAGCATCAAGGGGGAGGGGTTAGGGGAAGAAGAGGGGAGGGATAGAGAAGTGCAGTGCACATGACGTAGAAAGAAAGCGGGCAGCAGGAGCAGGTACTTTGGCTAATTGCGATTTAAAAAAGAAAAAGCAATAGCAAATTATACATGTATATGTATATAATATGAAAGCATACAATACACATATACATTAACGCCGAGAATATAAAGAAAGAAAAAAAAACAGTTATTCAGCATGACCTGCTTGCAACGAGTATTGCAAAATTAACATTTTTTTCAGTTTGCGTTTAAAATATGTATATTAGGGGATTCTTTAAAATCTTGAGGCAGAGAGTTCCAGTAGGCAGGCCAGGAGAATACAAATGAATTCTTTGCAAATAAAGCTCTTGTTAAAGGAAGGTGATAATATTGTCGTTGCCGTGTTGGGTAGCAGAGTACTGATGCATTTTTTGGGGAACATATTTGAGAAAATAGTGGGGAGATCCTCCTTGCTTAATTTGAACATAAATTGGCTAAGTTCAAAGAGATATATGTCACTTACTTTGAGAATGTTGTTTTCAAAAAATAAGGTATCAGTATGTGATCTAAAGTGTGTTTGAAAAATTATTCTTAGAGCTTTTTTCTGGAGAAGTAGTATTCTATTTAGTTGTGTTTTTATTGCACATCCCCAGGCAATTATTCCGTAATCAATATATGGTAGAATAAGGGTGTAGTATAATGTTAACAAAGTTCGAGAAGGGAGAAAAAAAATGAGTTTATTAATAATTCCAATGTTTCTGGAAATTGTTTTACATATACTATCAATATGAGGCTTCCAAGATAATTTGTTGTCAATAAGGACACCCAAGAATCTGGTAGTGGAAACATTATTAAGAACAAAATTATCGAAGAAAATACTGTCTGGTAGAGTATTAATTTTATTGCTAAAAAGCATGTAGTTTGTCTTCTGGTGATCAATCTTCATATTTCAATTACTGACTCATCCAATTGAAGTTTAAATATAGGTCATTATTACCTGAATGAGGCATTTTGGAGACATGATATAAACGCGTATTTTGTCTGTCTAACTGATTAACTCAACATAAACTACGTCACAATGGCTCGGTCAGCGATCAGCTGAATGACGAGTGACCATAATATTCGTACACCCCTCCTCCCCAAAAAGAGTAATTTTCCTACTGCACCTACGTACAATAATTAGCGGTCCATAATATCCGTATTCCGAGCTCATCAATCCCCAGCGCATTTGTGGATGCGTATAAAGAGAAACGCTTCATAAGGATCCGCGCACCAACAATATACGTCATAATAAAGACAACGCTGGATCCGAGCGCTTGTAAGTACGTCATAATGGTAAAGTGATAATAGAGGCTTGACCAAGGTAAGTCCAACAATTTAGTTATGTAATCTATCAATATGTTAATTCAATGTACCAGAAAGAGTTGAACAGGTAATAATAATAATATTGACTGGCGTTACTTTCGGGAGATACCAAAAATATTTCCCTCACTAGACCCATATTGCCCTCGTCTTCGACTCGGGGCAATATGAGACTAGTTTGGGAAATATATTTGGTATCTCCCTCAAGGCCAGTCAATATTATATAAATATTCCAATCCTTCCACCTTGTCCAAAAAGAAAAAAAGAAAATGACTGATAAATAAGGTATCTGCTTGTATATAATTACGGTAGGCCTAGTGTAATAATTGTTCTATGGTGGCCATCTTCTTTATCTATTTGTATATTTTGACATCAACGCATGGTCCTATCCTCAAAATAACCACAGATTTTTTTCTCTCTGACCCCTAAAATCATTATATTCCATGTTTGAAAATTTTAGGTTCGTAAGTAAACGAAATAGTGCATATTCGAAGGCGGAAATCTTGGAAAATGGCCGCTATTTATATTTTGAGAGCAAAACATGATCACATTCCTTAAACACCATCAGGTTGGATTTTCCATCCCCCGAAATCTTCATATTCCAAGGCTTGAAAATTGCACGTATGCTAAAGTAAGTGAACAATATAATGCATGTTCTATGGCAGCCATCTTGGAAAATGGCCGCTATTTGTATGTTTCGACACCAAAGCATGGTTATGTCCTCAAATAAACCTCAGATTTGGACTCTCCATCCCCTAAAACCAGTATATTCCATGTTTTGAAAATTCTAGGTACCCTATACAGGAAATAAACGATATAATGCATGTTATATGGCGGCCATCTTGGAAAATGGCCGCTACTTGTATATTTCGACATCGAAGCATGGTTATATCCTCAAATAAACCTCAGATTTGGACTCTCCATCCCCTAAAACCAGTATATTACATGTTTTGAAAATTCTAAGTACCCTATACAGGAAATAAACAATATAATACATGTTATATGGCGGCCATCTTGGAAAATGGCCGCTATCTGTATGTTTTGACATCAATGCATGGTTTTTTCCCCAAAATAACTTCAGATTTGGATTCTCCACCCCCTAAAACCTGTAAATCCCAAGTTTCTTAACTTCTAGGTATGCTAAAGTGAGTAAACAGAAAATCCAAGATGGCTGCCGGCGGCCATTTTGGATTTTCGCGTATATCTCAAATTGCTCAATGCTGACAGAGCTCCAGCATGTAGATTCTTCAAATAGAAGGTCTCACCAGTCAACATCAGTTAAAAAAAAACTATGACATTCCAATGCAACCTTACCCCCCTCGGCTGCCGGACTACTATTTATTATTTCAAGGACAGGGCATATACCCTTTCCTCATTAGAGGAAATATCAACACAGGTGTCAGAGTGCTCAGTCCTTAAAGATGACCAAGAGCCATGTCATACTGATACAATAATCCAAAAGAACTTTATTTTCTTGAAAAATAAAAAAAAGTAGAATTCTTTGGAATAAATAAATGTAGAGTTGTCCACATAAAGATACAGATCATGATGTGCGCGCCCTCTGCGGCTGGTGACTCGGCGACGGATTTTACTTCCCGTGATCGTTCTCCCCTTTTTCCTGACCCCTATTTTCATCAGATCGAGGACGGTGAGCACCCCTATTTTCACTACTTCGAGGAGTGTTCTGTCCGCGGACGTTCCGTGAAATTGACCCCTTTTCCCGCGATTTTGGTAACGGTCATGCGGTCCCCAAGTCATATTGACATTAGCCCACCCTATAGGCCGTAGGCAGTTAATTGCAGGGATGGCGCCATCATGGCAATGGGTGGAGGCACTTTTAAACTTAAGTCTAGCCTAAGTTAACGTGAGGCCTCGTTCTAAGTTACTAGTCTTAATCTTAAATCTACTAATACATAATTGAAATATCCAATCAGAGAGGAAAGTATCCCTATTCATAGGCTATTACTCTAGACTCTGTTTTGTAAGGCCAATGGATTAAGAATTTTAGATTTTTTTAAATAGAATACTTATGGGGGTTGTTCATCTCGCCACAAGTTCAAGGGATCTTGACAATACTGTGATTTTATTCGCTCCTAGTGTACGTCAGTGTAGTATTCAAAATGTGTTAACATGTGCTTTGACCATAAAATGGCTGTGCCAACAATGCTTGCTTGGACTGATGATGGAAATGGCACAGGTCTAATGTGTAGCCATATTTTAGCACCTCATATGGATTATCTGCTGGTAATTGTACTTGATCACTAATTTTATTATCATAATTTCATGTGTTTTCAAAGATCATGCAATTAAGATAATGACTTCAAGGACTACAAGTTTTAAGCATCAACTTTGGAAATAACTAGCTGAAGAGAGTTTACTTATTTCAAAGGTAGTTTCTGGTAAGTCATAACCTAATAAACATCTCAACTGATAATGTTTTTAAAAAAATTATCAGGGAATGAAAGTTAACGCAACCAGGAAATATTCAAAGTAAATTATATTTTCATCCCCCCCCCTATAATTGCAATTTGGAAAGAATGAGCAACTTATATTCGATGTAATTTCTATGTATGATTGTCTTTTTTCATAAATGTATTGTAAAGGTATTTCCTCTTTTTTGTTTACAAATGCATCATGTCATTGGGACTATTGTATTAAATTTTCAATAAAATTCCCTTATCAACTTATGTTAGGATGTAAAGTTGTATTCCCATGTATTAAATGTATACCCATCTTTTTTATCTTATATTAAAATACAGTTGCATTTAGTGTCTGTTATTCAAATTTGTTATTAAAAAAGCTAGTTTATTTGAAATTGATTCAACAGCCTGGTGTTCTAATCCAATGTATGTGATAATGTGGAAAAAAATGTTCACCCTTTTTCTTTTTACCAAGATATGATTTTATGATTGAGATTTATTTCATTCTTATCGTCATTTTTAATAGACATATATGGGTTGTGCATGCGCAAATCAAAGCTATTTATGAGCTTTAGTGGATGTGAAGGATCGAGTGGCATAACGCAAGATTAAAAACAAAATATTGTTTGGATCCATATTACTGTGCATTGAGAAATGGAAATCACTTAAGATATCTGATTATTGTTTTCTCTTCAAGAGCGGATCCAGCTTTCGCCAAGTGGGAGGGGGGCAGTATTTTCTAACCAAGATTTTCCCCGATCGACAGCTCAAAAGTTTATTTTTGTTTGTTTCTTTGAAGTGGTAGACCTAACAGTAGCTTCATTCTATATATAAATGCCCTATTTGAACTATTGCAAGCGCGAAGCGCGATATAAATTTTTTGAAAATAAAATAGTTTGTCCTAAAAACAAAATGCGTATAAATACTGAGAGCGTAAAACTTTTAACAAACGTTCTGGCTTGATCAAAAAGGAATCTGTTAAGGACTATTTGACAGTCCGACATAAAAAAAATGGACATTCTAAGCATATTTTGTAATCATGAACAGAATAGATATATAATTGAAAAATGCGAGCGGAAAAAAGAGAGACTTAGACCTAGCTAGAAACGGGACTCTTTATAAACTTTGTAAACTATGAAGATGGGTAATTAGGTATCTTCCTACATTAAAATTGTCGATTTTTTGATCTGAAAAAAGATCATTAAAGCTCTATTAAAAGCACAGAAAATGAAAATTGTGAAGTGGATATCGATTGCATGTAATAGATGATCCGAGCGTGAAGCGCGAGCTGATATTTCTTAAATTATTGTAACCTAGGACTGGACATTCTTAGGACATTTGGTCATCATATAAAAATGGAAATCTTCCTCTTCCTAAGCGCCAAATGAAATTTGTCAATATTTCATTATGAAAAAGGGATAATCAAATTATCAGAGTTCATGAAAGTTTTATTATCGAATAAGCCCAATTCAAAAAGAAATTCCTGAAAGATTTCCTATCGAATAAGTCCAATGAGAGCGCAAAATCTGTTGATATCAAGGCTTGAAAACTTGACATTTTTAGTTTAGCACTTTTGTAATTATGAATAGGATGCATGAGATAATATTTTCTTAACAATTCATCTTGGTTTTAATAAAAACGTATTTTTTAATAATAAAAAACAAATAAAACTTTTTGTATTGTTTAAAAATCGTTTTAAATCATTTGGGTTTTTTTCAACGAATTATGCAATTTTATGCAAATCAATTAAACTATGCAGTACGATATAAGCTCCTGATGTTTTGAATACATTTTAGGAGTAAGTATCAAAGAGATGACTACAATTTTTAAACTGTTTTTACAATATGAAAGATAGTATTTCCCATAAATCAGTTTGTAAATCAAAGAAAATAATGAAAGCTCGAACTGAAATATGATTTGAATTTATCGATTTAAAAACTTGATATTTAAACTCCATATCAGCCTATTGGGCAAGATATGTATCTCAGACATCAAACATGCAATTGCGATATGAAATATACTTTTTTTGGTATTTTCGAACTCTTCCCCTCACTTTGGTTTATTCACTCCTCTTCCTCCTCCCCCCCCCCCTTCCTCTATTTCTCTTTTCCTGGGTTTTTTTTTCTTTCCTTTTTTTTTTTGGCTCCGCAAATAGATCCGCCTATGGCCGGGTTATGCAGTCTATTATTTTCTCTCTCATTTTCAATATTTGTCACGGTCCTTAATCCTGCTATAGCCATAAGCTTTCCATATTAAACATGTATTACAAGCATCTAATTGGTCAAGACCCTGTTTTTTTTTCATTACACTACATGAGAGAAAGGAAGTGTAGTTGCAGCCAATCAATCAAACATAGCAGACATGCTTTTACAGGAGTACCGGTAGTTTCGTTTATTGTCTTTTCCTTGACTCCTTGGCGGGGAATCGAACCCCGTCTTCCGCGTGACAGGCGGAGATACTCACCACTATACTACCATCGGAGACATCGGAGAATGAAAAAGAGAGAGAGAGACTCAGAGATGATAGAGGCAAAGAGAGTGATAAAGGGAGGGTAGCACTGATAAACGTGTACATTCACAACTGACAACTTGCACCATTTGCCAGAAGAATTGTCAGATCAAATCAATTAGAGAATATGGAGGTAATTTTTTTAATGTGACAATTACTGTCAAACCGCAAATTTATAATCAATGAAATTGCTTTAACTAGGATGATCAAAAAGTGCCGAAAATAATCAGCGTTTAAATGAATAATAATTTCAGAATAAGCCTACATCATTTCAGTTAGAATAAAAAACATGGCGGCCGGTGACGAAAGTTAGGATAGAGACAATTACAAATTACATTTCTTCAGATATTTACACGATGATCGGGCACCACGGGTTGAAAGGCGATCACCCCCTACTTTTCATTAAAATAGTTCAGAACAAAAAAGAGAAAATCGAAGAGAATTAGTTCAGTTTTCGATTGCCTTGTTATATTGTCACTTTAAATATACCCATTACTTTTGTTTGATAAAAACTTGATATAAAGCTTGGATCCTTTGCCCCCTATTGAAAAGGTGATAGTGCTGATCAAGGGCATGACCAAGAGAGGGGGAGGGGGTGGCAACAACCACCTCAACTTTTTTTCAGTTAAAAAAGAAGGGAGAAAGAAAGTATGACGTTCACCGCCCTCATAATGATTATATTAAAACGATGGCAATAGTGATCATAATAAAAAAAATAATGATTTCAATACTAAGAATCAACAGTGACATTGATGGTCGTCATAATAACGGTAATCAGTGTAGTAAAATCACGCAAAATCGTCATTACGCAAACATGTAATAAAATGAGGTCACCACAGTGAATCGATAACAGCGAGAGCGCTGCACATTGCCAGCGGTTCACGGAGATTTGCACGCAAAACCTATGAGAATCGAGCGAGAGCGAACGATTCCACGAGCTCTTCCCCCTTCTTTCCCTTCCCGGCGATTTGTCCCAAAACAAAAGGATTTCTGCAAAGTACGATACTTTGTTTTTCAACTTTATTAGCATTCGATCTATCCGCGCCGATTTTTTTTTTACCGTGGCATTTTGTTATAAATTACCAAAAGAACCAGTACATCAGTTTTGCCGAGCTGAATAAAACGACTGATAGGCGTTTATGACAGCCGTCATTCACGAAACTTTTGTATCCTACTTGTATAATATGTAAACTTTCATTCTACACGTAGTGTACTGATCAATATGCACACAACGTCGTACTTGAAGGTTCGTTATAGTATTAATATTCATAAGTGATAGCAACGGGGAACATAAGATTGACATGTACAATAAAAACCAGTAAAAACTATTTAAAAATTGATGCAGTTCACCGACACAGTGAAGGATCAGGATCGTCAATTAAAAAACAGATGAACATGATGAAATTTTAAAACTTACATGACTTGTCCAATATCGCATGAATCATTAATATCCCTTATTTTTCCTTTGGCTTATGACTGTTAAGTGCAGAAAAGGGGGAAACGGTGAATAATTTGGTACTGGCTGTATGGTCCCGTGGTCAGTTAGCGTGCATGTTTGTAGGCCTACATTCACAAAGATCATCACGTCGATGGTCAGAGAACAATTTCCCTCATTCATCTCAATCCTCTCTATCATGCTTATCATTACATGTATCATGTGTATACCTGGGAGATGGGGTTTGGTGTGTGCATTAACGTGTGCATACAAGGAAAGATAGCCGAGGTATAGGCCTTAGTTTGTGTGTAAGTTCATTGGGCATGTTGGGTCGTCTCTTCGGTCAAGAGCGTGGGTGCTGTGTGCATCATTGCACGGTGCAAGCTTGTGTGTCAAATACGCGCGAAACGACTAATAACAGGCTACAAAAATCACTCGACCATGCTGCCGCTATGCGAATTCGGTGTGCGAAGATTACGTAACTTTCACCGAAATTAACGCTACACCGTAATGACGATTTCTCGTTATTTTACTACACTGGTAATAGTATGACGACAACAATAAAACAAGAAATAATTTATCATTATCATTCCCCTTTTGTTATACAAAACAAAGATAAATGGTTAATTCGAAGGTGACATAAAAAGTGGCAAGTTTGCCGACCCATCCAATTACAAAGCCTTTGTCAGGTTAGTTAAATTTCAGTATTCAGACTGTTGAAATTATTCGAGATCACTTTAAGACATGAAATTCGATCTGAGTACAATGCTCCGATTAACTGCCAGTGAAAATAGTGTAGCTTGGAGTTGCCACCTGGGCCGGTTCCCCTAACATAGCCCATATCAATTTAATAATATAGCCTTTATTAAATTCTGCTCCATGCTACTTTGAATCAAAATAAATTAAATATAACGTCAAAATATATGCTTTCATTTTGTGATCACTTTTACTTGCTTCTTATCCTCGTACGATACCAGCGTCGTGATTACAAAATTTGAATGTAGTGTTTTAGAAGTAGAAAGCTTCCCCGCCCCTCCCCGAGTTTTCCAGTTCATTATGTCTTCAGCACCACCTTGTTTATTTTTGGTGTTCCCATATTTCTTAGTTACCTTTTTTCTATATTTTCATTTTTATTTATAGATTGAGTAAATCAAACCTTTATAATTCTTTACATTAATTTTCAATAAAAATGGAATTGATCTTTGATAAATAATAATGCCAGAGAAACCAAAATGTTTAAGGGGATCCATCATCAAGCTCTACACCAAAGAGGAGAAATTACACAATATTCTCAACAATTGCTGTACAAATTAGACTCGATTATTATTTCTTCCAGACCAAGGCTAGTTTGACGAAAATCAATTAATCAGGAATAATACAGAATGCGATGATTGCCAAATCATTGCAATTCAAGATGGCGGCTAGCGTGAGTTACCACCAGTAACACAGTACCGGTACGTGAATACATGACTGATATTGTCTGCCTGTAGGATGGGTAAACCGTCGGCGGTCATCCAAATCGTCGTATCCACATACGACGGTGCAAATCCATTTCAGAGAAAACCGACTTCAAAGTTAACTATAATTTTCACTCAGTTCTCCAGCCTTACAACATATTCGTTGGTAGAAAAAGACATGGTTGGAAAGACCAAGACGTTTGCTTGACAATGGTATCCTTATTTGTACACAAAACCAAGGATCAGACCAGGTAGCTATCCACGGAGGATAGTCTGTTGTTACCATGGTTACTGGGGGTGCTGAGCACTGTCACAGCACCCCCAGGAACGATAGATAATCCTCCGTTTATGGCTAGGTCCATGGATCAGACAAAATATCAGAAAAGAGCTCATGCTTGTAATTTCGGTTTCAGCGGTTTATTTTTCCCCTGTACAAAAACGCCATGGGGAATACAACAATTAATCCTGACCGCGATTTCAATGCGTGTGGTCAGTAAAAACGTCGTATCGCTTTTCATGTGCAAAGTCAATGCAGTGAAGATGGCCGATACGACAGTTTGGCTGACCGCGCGCACCGAAATCGCGGTCAGTCAAAACGTATCGCTCAGCTACAGTACACGTTTCCAATGGGATTTGGGCATTTCATTAAAATTCTCTACGGCATTGCCGTGAAAATCCCCTCATATCTCAGAAACTAAAAGAAATTGGGGCCTAGAAAATCAGATATGAATAAAATCGGACTTGTACATTTAGTCTAGGAGATAGGGGCCTTTATTCGGAATCTTTTGTTGGGAAGGTCTGACAAGCTTATCCGGGGTAAAATTGTGCGCTGATTCCAAAAGTCACTCTTATTGACCGTACTCACGCCATTTAAGGCAATTATTGACCAAAAATGACCATTATGACCACTCTTTGGAAATAAATATGACCCCTTAACAGAATGCTTCTTGTAGCCACATGCAATTAAAAGGGTCTATCTGAAGTAAAAATGCATCCAGATTCAAGATAAAGTGGTTTCATTTGCCAAGTCACAATAGAAGTGGTCATTTTGGCCATGATTTGGCAAAAAATGTTTTTTAAGATTTTTATTTGTCTAAAATGTGTTACAAATATTGATCAGAGTTACGATTGGATGTCTTTAGAAATCAACATTTATTTTCAAAATGTGCGCTCGATCATAAAAATCAACCTCATGTAATTTATTCCGTCAGTTTTGACCTATGAGGGTCATTTTGGGTACTTTAGACATAACTGACCACTTGCGCAGTTTTGCATTATTAAATGTTAACTGTTCAAATAGGTAGGAAATTGAGGTCTTCAGCATGTTTTATCTTCTATTATAAAATGAGAATGCATTCACAGGTCCTTCTTGTGTACATTTTAGGCTGATTCCAAATATATCAGTCATAAAAACCCTATTTAATAGCTTATGGTCATTTTGGCCACTTATGGCCTTCAAAATGACAACTGATTTTCTTCTTTTTCTAATAAAAAATTTGCCAGTTGAATCTAAGAATCATCTGAGACATTGACATAAAGTTTCATATTCCTTTTTTAAGGTTCATGTGACTTTTATTTTCAACAAGTTCATGTATTCACCATTTCGCTGGAAACCCAAATACTACGTACCTAATGGAGCTGTGAAGCAATTTTGTGTAATAGTTTTGCAGCGTGACTCCGTAGACCTCCGGCCTAATAAAAATTACAAAAGTGGCCATCATTATACACTAAATATTTTTTTTCTCAATTACAATCAGATTTTAGATCATTATTATTAATTTTTATTGAACCATAAGAATAAATATATATATATATATATATGATGGTTGCTTTTGATTGTATCTGAACAAGGCAGGTATCTAACTTTACAACTGATGTGAGCGTAAAGCCCGAGCTGATATTTCGAATGATAGCTAGACAGCATTAATTGGCATATTATAAGAAAAAAAATGTGAACTGAAAATTTTAACCCTAAAACGGAATTTTCCAAGTAACTTGGTTCTCATGTATAGGTTGGTTTTGTAATCAGGTATCGACTCGAGCGCGAAATACAGGCTGCAAAGTGGATATTTCGACCTTAACCAGTGGAATTGCGCTGACAGTCTCGCTCTGCTATGCAGACGATACAAAAGCTCGACAATTTTCAAGCACAATTTCGATTAAAGGACAAGTCGACCCCAACAAAAAAATATTTGAACAAGAAGAGAAAAAAAATACAACAGGCATAACACTGAAAATTTCATCAAATTCGGATGTAAACTAAGAAAGTTATGACATTTTAAAGATTCGCTTAAGTTCACAAAACAGTTATAAGCACATTCTGGTCGCCATGCAAATGAGGAGACTGATTACGTCATCCACACACGACTTATTTTGTATTTTATTATATGAAACATGATAATTGTGTCCTCATTGAAAAGTGAAACGATTAATTCTTCACTGAATATATGGAAATAGCATTGTTTAATATTATATGATTCAGTCAAGTAGGTCATTGTCGTCAAATCTGTAAAAAAAATGAAATATTGTATAATTCAAACAATAAAAAAAGAAAGAAATAGTGAGTGAGGGACGTCATCGTCTCATTTGCATATCACTGCTTTGTGTGAAATAAGCATAACTTTAACTTTCTTCTCTACGTCCAATTTTGATGAAATTTTCATCGTTAAGCTAGTTCATTCATATCAACATTTTTCTGGGATGGACTTGACCCTTATAGGTCAAGTCCACCTCAGAAAAATTTTGATTTGAATCACAAGAGAAAAATCAGACAAGCGCAATGCTAAAAAAATTAATCAAAATTGGATGTAAACAAAGAAAGTTATGACATTTCAAAGTTTCACTTATTTTCAACAAAATAGTTATATGAACGAGCCAGTTACATCAAATGAGAGAGTCGATGATGTCACTCACTCACTATTTATTTTGTTTTTTTTTATTGTTTCAATTATACAATATTTCAATTTTTACGAATTTGACGATTAGGACCTCCTTTCCTGAAGCACAAAATGTTAAAATAATGGAATTCCATGTGCTCAGGGAGGAATGAAACTTCATTTCACATGACAATGACGAGAACATAAAAATGTTTCATATAATAAAATACAAAAGAAATAGTGAGTGGGTGATGTCATCAACTCTCTCATTTGGATGTAACTGGCTCGTTCATATAACTATTTTGTTGAAAATAAGCGAACCTTTAAAATGCCATAACTTTCTTTATTTTACATCCGATTTTGATTAAATTTTCAGTGCATGATGATTTTTTCTCTTTTTATTCAGATCAAGTTTTTGTTGGGGTGGACTTGTCCGTTAAAAACAAGTAAACGAAGGCGGAGCGAGAGCTGGGATTTTGTTAAGATCTAGACCTTAAATGGGAACATATATAGTCAGGATGGTTTATCTTTAACATTTAAATGCAAGTGCAATGCACGAGATGATAATTTTGGACATTACGAATCGAAGTGAAGTTTATACGATTTAAGCAACTATTTTATTGGAAGCTCACCCTGACAAAAATATTATAAAGCAGGGGAAATGGGCTATATAAACATTGGTGAAGATTTGAGGAAAATCGATTCAAGATTGAAAAGGAATTAATTTTTTTTTTACTTTGATTTATGACGTCACATCAGCTTTGTCGTATAGTCTGAAGTAAATAAAAATGATGAAATTCCATTGTCTCCAGAAATTGAAAGTGTGTTTTCACTGTTTCTTCAGTATAACAATATGTTAATCATCTCACACCCACTCCTTACAGAAAAAAAAATAATTGGTTATCATGAAACATAAAAAATGAAATTCGTGCATTTTATATTACATGAATAGGTGCTCGTATATGACGTCACAAACCAAGTATTTTAAACTCTTATAAGTTTCTTAATTTTTGAGTGAGTTTCCTTATACCTTCACCATTGTTAGGAGAGTTCTGGTATTTTTACAATTAAAATTTCTACTTACGCCTGAAATAAACTGGATAGCAAAATCGTCTGCAATATTCATTGTAGATGGGATCATTTAGTCGTCTGTTCCTACAATCTGCACAAAATTCGCTTCTTCCTGTAATCATGGTAATCAATGAGATAGAAATTATACTTTCTTTGGTTTGTCTCTAGAAACGAATGAGGAGACTGATTATGTCATCCACACACGACTTATTTTGTATTTTATTATATGAAATATTATAACTGTGTCCTCATTGAAAAGTGAAACGATTAATTCTTCACTGACTATATGGAAATAGCATTCTTTAATATTATATAATTCAGTCAAGTGGGTCATTGTCGTCAAATTTGTAAAAAAAATGAAATATTGTATAATTCAAACAATAAAAAAAAGAAAGAAATAGTGAGTGAGGGACGTCATCGTCTCATTTGCATATCACTGCTTTGTGTGAAATAAGCATAACTTTAACTTTCTTCTCTACGTCCAATTTTGATGAAATTTTCATCGTTAAGCTAGTTCATTCATATCAACATTTTTCTGGGATGGACTTGACCTTTATAGGTCAAGTCCACCTCAGAAAAATTTTGATTTGAATCACAAGAGAAAAATCAGACAAGCGCAATGCTAAAAAAAATTATCAAAATTGGATGTAAACAAAGAAAGTTATGACATTTCAAAGTTTCACTTATTTTCAACAAAATAGTTATATGAACGAGCCAGTTACATCAAATGAGAGAGTCGATGATGTCACTCACTCACTATTTATTTTGTTTTTTTATTGTTTCAATTATACAATATTTCAATTTTTACGAATTTGACGATTAGGACCTCCTTTCCTGAAGCACAAAATGTTAAAATAATGGAATTCCATGTGCTCAGGGAGGAATGAAACTTCATTTCACATGACAATGACGAGAACATAAAAATGTTTCATATAATAAAATACAAAAGAAATAGTGAGTGGGTGATGTCATCAACTCTCTCATTTGGATGTAACTGGCTCGTTCATATAACTATTTTGTTGAAAATAAGCGAACCTTTAAAATGCCATAACTTTCTTTATTTTACATCCGATTTTGATTAAATTTTCAGTGCATGATGATTTTTTCTCTTTTTATTCAGATCAAGTTTTTGTTGGGGTGGACTTGTCCGTTAAAAACAAGTAAACGAAGGCGGAGCGAGAGCTGGGATTTTGTTAAGATCTAGACCTTAAATGGGAACATATATAGTCAGGATGGTTTATCTTTAACATTTAAATGCAAGTGCAATGCACGAGATGATAATTTTGGACATTACGAATCGAAGTTAAGTTTATACGGTTTAAGCAACTATTTTATTGGAAGCTCACCCTGACAAAAATATTATAAAGCAGGGGAAATGGGCTATATAAACATTGGTGAAGATTTGAGGAAAATCGATTCAAGATTGAAAAGGAATTAATTTTTGTTTTCTTTGATTTAAGACATCACATCAACTTTGTCGTATGGTCTGAAGTAAATAAAAAATGATGAAATGCCATTGTCTCCAGAAATTGAAAGTGTGTTTTCACTGTTTTTCAGTATAACAACATGTTAATCATCTCACACCCACTCCTTACAGAAAAAAAACATTATTGGTTATCATGAAACATAAAAAATGAAATTCGTGCATTTTATATTACATGAATAGGTGCTCGTATATGACGTCACAAACCAAGTATTTTAAACTCTTATAAGTTTCTTAATTTTTGAGTGAGTTTCCTTATACCTTCACCATTGTTAGGGGAGTTCTGGTATTTTTACAACTAAAATTTCTACTTACGCCTGAAAATAACTTGATAGCAATATTTTCGGCAATATCTATAGTTGGTGGGATCATCTAGTTGTCTGTTCCTACAATCTGCACAAGATTCGCTTCTTCCTGTAATCATGGTAATCAATGAGATAGAAATTAAACTTTCTTTGGTTTGTCTCTAGAAACGAATGAGGAGACTGATTATGTCATCCACACACGACTTATTTTGTATTTTATTATATGAAATATTATAACTGTGTCCTCATTGAAAAGTGAAACGATTAATTCTTCACTGACTATATGGAAATAGCATTGTTTAATATTATATAATTCAGTCAAGTGGGTCATTGTCGTCAAATTTGTAAAAAAAATGAAATATTGTATAATTCAAACAATAAAAAAAAGAAAGAAATAGTGAGTGAGGGACGTCATCGTCTCATTTGCATATCACTGCTTTGTGTGAAATAAGCATAACTTTAACTTTCTTCTCTACGTCCAATTTTGATGAAATTTTCATCGTTAAGCTAGTTCATTCATATCAACATTTTTCTGGGATGGACTTGACCTTTATAGGTCAAGTCCACCTCAGAAAAATTTTGATTTGAATCACAAGAGAAAAATCAGACAAGCGCAATGCTAAAAAAATTTATCAAAATTGGATGTAAACAAAGAAAGTTATGACATTTCAAAGTTTCACTTATTTTCAACAAAATAGTTATATGAACGAGCCAGTTACATCAAATGAGAGAGTCGATGATGTCACTCACTCACTATTTATTTTGTTTTTTTATTGTTTCAATTATACAATATTTCAATTTTTACGAATTTGACGATTAGGACCTCCTTTCCTGAAGCACAAAATGTTAAAATAATGGAATTCCATGTGCTCAGGGAGGAATGAAACTTCATTTCACATGACAATGACGAGAACATAAAAATGTTTCATATAATAAAATACAAAAGAAATAGTGAGTGGGTGATGTCATCAACTCTCTCATTTGGATGTAACTGGCTCGTTCATATAACTATTTTGTTGAAAATAAGCGAACCTTTAAAATGCCATAACTTTCTTTATTTTACATCCGATTTTGATTAAATTTTCAGTGCATGATGATTTTTTCTCTTTTTATTCAGATCAAGTTTTTGTTGGGGTGGACTTGTCCGTTAAAAACAAGTAAACGAAGGCGGAGCGAGAGCTGGGATTTTGTTAAGATCTAGACCTTAAATGGGAACATATATAGTCAGGATGGTTTATCTTTAACATTTAAATGCAAGTGCAATGCACGAGATGATAATTTTGGACATTACGAATCGAAGTTAAGTTTATACGGTTTAAGCAACTATTTTATTGGAAGCTCACCCTGACAAAAATATTATAAAGCAGGGGAAATGGGCTATATAAACATTGGTGAAGATTTGAGGAAAATCGATTCAAGATTGAAAAGGAATTAAATTTTTTTTTTACTTTGATTTATGACGTCACATCAGCTTTGTCGTATAGTCTGAAGTAAATAAAAAATGATGAAATGCCATTGTCTCCAGAAATTGAAAGTGTGTTTTCACTGTTTCTTCAGTATAACAATATGTTAATCATCTCACACCCACTCCTTACAGAAAAAAAAATAATTGGTTATCATGAAACATAAAAAATGAAATTCGTGCATTTTATATTACATGAATAGGTGCTCGTATATGACGTCACAAACCAAGTATTTTAAACTCTTATAAGTTTCTTAATTTTTGAGTGAGTTTCTTTATACCTTCAGCATTGTTAGGGGAGTTCTGGTATTTTTACAACTAAAATTTCTACTTACGCCTGAAATAAACTGGAATACAAAATCGTCTGCAATATTCAATATAGAAACGAATGAGCCTACTGCAGTGCGTGTATCACTGGCGGGCCAGAATTAGTATTTTCGGACAATATTTACAAAAAGGTATAAGCGAGCGAGCAAAAATAATGACCTTTTTAAATATGATCTTCTGATAGATTTTTTTTAGTTTTGATATCATATTCAAAAAGCAATGTCATGAAATTATCCTTTCTCTTTCATTTTATTTCCTTTAATTGCTCTTAGTTTATTGGTCGTAGAAAATGTGGGTGGTGCTTGCCCCTCCAACTCAGTGGTATGTATACATGGTTTGTATCATTCTGATAAAACAGTTAAATATGTTTCACATTTCATTCAGAGTCACTAACCAGTTAGCACTTTAATGATATAGTCACACCTCATAATTTTATGGACCCCTACAAAACACAGCATGTTCTGATAGGATGTTCCATCCCACAACTGGTAAATAAACAAATACATGAATAAATAATTCAATTTCAGCTCATAGCCTGTAGCGCAGTAGAACCACAACATGACATTAGTTGGGTATTATTGTATTAAAGGGTGCCTTATTGCAGAATCCGAAGGGTGCCATGACCTTTGTACGTCATGAGCCATGCCCACCTGTCATAAGATTTTTCCCCATGTTACGTTATATACGTATCACGTTTGACCTCAGTTTTAAAGCTAATGAGAAATTAATTGCAAACATCGTATTTTTGCCACGTGTATACAGGTCAGCTTGAGGTCAAGTTATATCTTAAAGGATTATATTGGTGCCCAAAAAGTATTAAATTTAGCCCGGAACCTTTTATGTTTTGAAAAAAAAAATTGCTAATTAAATGACTTTTTTGTTAAAATTCGTATCTTTAGGGTGTATATTGTTATGTAGTATGTTATGTAGTATGAATATAACTTCCTGTTATCCTTTCAGTCATTCACCCTCACTTGTTTACAAACTCCCCCAATGTCATCTTAGAATCCCAAAACATCCAATACCATTTAACTGCTAAGCCTTGACCATAAAAAGACCCACCCTCAGTGACGTCAGCTAACGTCATGGAAGAAGTATGACTCACACACCAGCCCCAGTCACTTGCACAGAGCATCACCACACCCTTGATACCAGAGAAAGTTTGATAGACAGTTAATTGTAGACCAATCAGATCAAGTTTAGATTACTCCCACCTTAAATTGTTACACCCCCAAAACTAAGGATGTAAATAAGACTTATTGATTATTAGAGGAAGAGAGGAGACCAACGATAGAATACTAGACCCACCTTCATCCAGATAGACTGACTGACTTCAAGACTTAGACATCCATCGAATATTATATTAACTTCACATCCCAATCTGATACTTCAAAATTATATTATATTCATCTTCCTGTAATACGACATGGTGGAGAACCCGGTTCTCTAATTGAGAAACGCTTAATTTTTATCATGGATATGTGCTTCGAGAAAAGACTGAGAATTGCTCTCATAAAAAGACAGTTAAGATACCATCTCTCCTACATGTGTTTTAGCACCGGCATGAACCCCTGTTAGAACCTGAGCTACATTGGATGACAAAAATCAACGACTACAATTACCGCACTACAGAAACACACAGACGGACGACAAAGACGGATGAACAGACGGAAGAGCAGACGGAGGGACAATAGGACGAGGACATCGATGACAACACAGATGACAATGAAACTAACTGGAAACATGACAAGATGCCATCGTCAACGCCACAACGCCGACCACTATACGACAAACCCCATGCTACGACAAAATCATAAATCCTGAACTATTGAATGAATGACTAGGACTCTTCCCCTGAATATATAAGAACACTGGACATTACTTTAATTGTGCTAAGACTACATTTTAATCATTCTTTTGAGTTATATTCTTCATCTCTGATCGGTAAGTGAAACCATTTTCTTTATTGTTCCACTGGCATATGAGAGAGTGCGAGAGGCTATATTTGATTTAATGTCCATTACATGTGTATAATTGTATTTTTATTGTACACAGTTACATTAATTTGTTATGATAACATTATCTTTATCCTTTGATTTGACATTGGAAATAGCAATATTTGACAAACACTGACTCTAACCAGTCTCATTTAAAATTGACCACGATGAAAATTAAACCACCTTTAAAACTTAAGACGAAGTCATTGACATTGACAATTCCAAATACTGAGCTAGATAAGGATTAACTAAGTTTATGTAACATGTGATATTTCATTATTTCTCAAACAACATTGGATGTGATGTAATCAAGGTAGATGATATTATGAAGCAAGAATGTTTTATATTTTTAATCAAATCATGATGATGTTGTATTTGGTTTGCATTAACATGTATAGCAAAGCATTTTCCAGTGATGAATGATACTGGACTACACATAGGCAAGATGTGTCAAGAAATACGATTTTATTTTGGTTTTTATTATTTTCTTTTAGTATTTCGCCGCTTTGTGTATAGCATGAAACTTGTCAAGTTTGAATGTACTTGAAAATGACCATTAAGACATTATCAGAGCAAGTTAGGAGTGAAACTCATATAGAAGATTTGGTGCGTAATCCTATGACATAAATATACTTCGGAATTTGAAGTGAAAATAGAAGCACATTTCCCTATGATGAGGACGCCCACCGCTCACAAATTGATCGATTTATATAATATTGTTGCGGAGTGTACAGAAACTACTTTGGTGACATCACTTTTTTCTGAAATCTTTATACAAGAGTGAACAGACCCTTAGAAAAAACCTAATCCTCAATTCACAGGCAAGCTGTACCCCAATCCACCTGTTTTAATATCCAGACAAGTTGACATGTACAATGACATTAATGCCATAAATGACCATTACTGAGAATAGCCCGATGACCTCTAAGTCCCATCGAGACCATTAAAGTTTACTGCGACCTACTGACAAACTTATCAGACTCAGATTTTTCAGACAATAATTGTATTTGCTGAAAGTAGTAATTGTTTTGCTAAATGTGTGATATGTATGTGATTGAATTAGAATTCTTATTAGTAATTGTTGACTACGTGTTTAATTTAGTTTAGAATAATAAATATTTTATTGAACAAATATTTATCATCGCAAGGTTGATTACCAAGATAAGTTTGAATTTATACTTGTCATAATGATGATATCTATCAAGTTTGAAAGTACTTGTTTATTTTGTTCTTTTATAACATAAATAAGGAAAGATATTCACCAACAGGATAAGAATGGTAGTAATAATTGAATTCTATGTTGATTGCTTCATTTGAAGTACATATTGGCCTTCCTAACATAGAGAAACTGTCAATTCTAGAGCGCACCTGTTAACTTTCCGCTAATTATCATGTTGATCAGATGCTAAGATTTATATAGCATACAATTTTTTTCTTGTTATTACTGTTATTGCTTGAACTAATTTAGTGTTATAGTTAGACTGAAAATGATCTGTATTCTTCATTTGATTTGAAGGAGTTTGTACTATGTAATTAATGAACATTGATTTAATAATATTTGCTGATTGTTACAAAGTGCATAAGTCTGCACGAGTTAATGTATATAGTATCATTATTGGTTGATCAGTTGATTAATTTACTTTATTTGCAATATTTTTAGTGAATGTATTCGATGTGTTAGTTATATTATAGTTTAAGTTGGAATTAGTTAAGTAGAATAAGTTTAATCCTCTTAGTATAAATAGTACGTGTGAGAGAGAGAGTGAAAGTACAGTGGACAATTGAGATACACTATTTTGGTTTCACTCACTTTTCAAAATAACCTTTGTAATGTATTTGTATACATTTTTTTCCTTAATGAGGAGAGGAGCCTCATTTTCCAAAGAAAGGGGATGTTATATAGTATGTTATGTAGTATGAATATAACTTCCTGTTATCCTTTCAGTCATTCACCCTCACTTGTTTACAAACTCCCCCAATGTCATCTTAGAATCCCAAAACATCCAATACCATTTAACTGCTAAGCCTTGACCATAAAAAGACCCACCCTCAGTGACGTCAGCTAACGTCATGGAAGAAGTATGACTCACACACCAGCCCCAGTCACTTGCACAGAGCATCACCACACCCTTGATACCAGAGAAAGTTTGATAGACAGTTAATTGTAGACCAATCAGATCAAGTTTAGATTACTCCCACCTTAAATTGTTACACCCCCAAAACTAAGGATATAAATAAGACTTATTGATTATTAGAGGAAGAGAGGAGACCAACGATAGAATACTAGACCCACATTCATCCAGATAGACTGACTGACTTCAAGACTTAGACATCCATCGAATATTATATTAACTTCACATCCCAATCTGATACTTCAAAATTATATTATATTCATCTTCCTGTAATACGACATGGTGGAGAACCCGGTTCTCTAATTGAGAAACGCTTAATTTTTATCATGGATATGTGCTTCGAGAAAAGACTGAGAATTGCTCTCATAAAAAGACAGTTAAGATACCATCTCTCCTACATGTGTTTTAGCACCGGCATGAACCCCTGTTAGAACCCGAGCTACATTGGATGACAAAAATCAACGACTACAATTACCGTACTACAGAAACACACAGACGGACGACAAAGACGGATGAACAGACGGAAGAGCAGACGGAGGGACAATAGGACAAGGACATCGATGACAACACAGATGACAATGAAACTAACTGGAAACATGACAAGATGCCATCGTCAACGCCACAACGCCGACCACTATACGACAAACCCCATGCTACGACAGAAACATGAACTATTGAATGAATGACTTGGATTCTTCCCCTGAATATATAAGAACACTGGACATTACTTTAATTGTGCTAAGACTACATTTTAATCATTCTTTTGAGTTATATTCTTCATCTCTGATCGGTAAGTGAAACCATTTTCTTTATTGTTCCACTGGCATATGAGAGAGTGCGAGAGGCTATATTTAATTTAATGTCCATTACATGCGTATAATTGTATTTTCATTGTACACAGTTACATTAATTTGTTATGATAACATCATCTTTATCCTTTGATTTGACATTGGAAATAGCAATATTTGACAAACACTGACTCTAACCAGTCTCATTTAAAATTGACCACGATGAAAATTAAACCACCTTTAAAACTTAAGACGAAGTCATTGACATTGACAATTCCAAATACTGAGCTAGATAAGGATTAACTAAGTTTATGTAACATGTGATATTTCATTATTTCTCAAACAACATTGGATGTGATGTAATCAAGGTAGATGATATTATGAAGCAAGAATGTTTTATATTTTTAATCAAATCATGATGATGTTGTATTTGGTTTGCATTAACATGTATAGCAAAGCATTTTCCAGTGATGAATGATACTGGACTACACATAGGCAAGATGTGTCAAGAAATACGATTTTATTTTGGTTTTTATTATTTTCTTTTAGTATTTCGCCGCTTTGTGTATAGCATGAAACTTGTCAAGTTTGAATGTACTTGAAAATGACCATTAAGACATTATCAGAGCAAATTAGGAGTGAAACTCATATAGAAGATTTGGTGCGTAATCCTATGACATAAATATACTTCGGAATTTGAAGTGAAAATAGAAGCACATTTCCCTATGATGAGGACGCCCACCGCTCACAAATTGATCGATTTATATAATATTGTTGTGGAGTGTATAGAAACTACTTTGGTAACATCACTATTCTCTGAAATCTTACAAGTGTGAACAGACCCTTAGAAAAAAACTAATCCTCAATTCACAGGCAAGCTGTACCCCAATCCACCTGTTTTATCACAATATCCAGACAAGTTGACATGTACAATGACATTAATGCCATAAATGACCATTACTGAGAATAGCCCGATGACCTCTAAGTCCCATCGAGACCATTAAAGTTTACTGCGACCTACTGACAAACTTATCAGACTCAGATTTTTCAGACAATAATTGTATTTGCTGAAAGTAGTAATTGTTTTGCTAAATGTGTGATATGTATGTGATTGAATTAGAATTCTTATTAGTAATTGTTGACTACGTGTTTAATTTAGTTTAGAATAATAAACATTTTATTGAACAAATATTTATCATCGCAAGGTTGATTACCAAGATAAGTTTGAATTTATACTTGTCATATGATGATATCTATCAAGTTTGAAAGTACTTGTTTATTTTGTTCTTTTATAACATAAATAAGGAAAGATATTCTCCAACAGGATAGGAATGATAGTAATAATTGAATTCTATGTTGATTGCTTCATTTGAAGTACATATTGGCCTTCCTAACATAGAGAAACTGTCAATTCTAGAGCGCACCTGTTAACTTTCCGCTAATTATCATGTTGATCAGATGCTAAGATTTATATAGCATACAATTTTTTTCTTGTTATTACTGTTATTGCTTGAACTAATTTAGTGTTATAGTTAGAATGAAATTGATCTGTATTCTTCATTTGATTTGAAGGAGTTTGTACTATGTAATTAATGAACATTGATTTAATAATATTTGCTGATTGTTACAAAGTGCATAAGTCTGCACGAGTTAATGTATATAGTATCATTATTGGTTGATCAGTTGATTAATTTACTATATTTCAATATATTTAGTGAATGTATTCGATGTGTTAGTTATATCTTTAACCTGAGTTGGAATTAGTTAAGATGTAGAATAAGTTTAATCCTCTTAGTATAAATAGTACGTGTGAGAGAGAGAGTGAAAGTACAGTGGACAATTGAGATACACTATTTTGGTTTCACTCACTTTTCAAAATATCCTTTGTAATGTATTTGTATACATTTTTTTCCTAAATGAGGAGAGGAGCCTCATTTTCCAAAGAAAGGGGATGTTATGTAGTATGTTATGTAGTATGAATATAACTTCCTGTTATCCTTTCAGTCATTCACCCTCACTTGTTTACAAACTCCCCCAATGTCATCTTAGAATCCCAAAACCCCCAATACCATTTAACTGCTAAGCCTTGACCATAAAAAGACCAACCCTCAGTGACGTCAGCTAACTTCATGGAAGAAGTATGACTCACACTCCAGCCCCAGTCACTTGCACAGAGCATCACCACACCCTTGATACCAGAGAAAGTTTGATAGACAGTTAACTGTAGACCAATCAGATCAAGTTTAGATCACTCCCACCTTTAATTGTTACACCCCCAAAACTAAGGATATAAATAAGACTTCTTGATTATTAGAGGAAGAGAGGAGACCAACGATAGAATACTAGACCCACACTCATCCAGATAGACTGACTGACTTCAAGACTTAGACGTCCATCGAATATTATATTAACTTCACTCCGAATCTTAATCTTATACTTCGAAACTATTATATTCATCGTCTCCTGTTATATCCGAATCTTCATGTACTTCAAATTGTAAACTGTCAACTGCAAGTGATGATTAAATACCTAGTGATTTGAACTGTATAACTTTCTACAAAGTTTCTTCATTACGCTTCCCTAATTACCAATCCCATCCCCAACACGACAATACTATGAATCTTTCGGTTTCCACCTTGGCACTCTAATAGGCAATGGTTTTTATTTTGTTTGTTTATTTAACAGAAAAAAAGTTCACAGGAAAAAATTGATAAATGGTGTAATCGTGAAAGTTGTGTTTAAATAGAGAATATAATCTAGATTTAAAAGGTAATGATAAATTACTCATACTTGGCCTTGTGATGGCAGTGTTATTGACTGAGTTGTGTAATAAAAACCGAAGGTTCGTCAGTTCGAAAACGAAATATGTTTTTTTTTGTACCTCTAAACGAGGGATTTATTCATAAATATATGTATATTACTCTTTTAACCACACTTTTGGAATAGCTTTCTTTAACTTTGCATAATCAAATAACATATTCTGCTTTAATACCTTTCTTTGTTGTAAGGCGAATTAGAATTTTTTCTATAGAAACAAACTGTCCTTTCTCAAAACGATCCTGTGCATAAATAATCCCACTATTGAACCAATCTTCATATTTAAAAGTTAAAGGCTACAAATAGTTGTGGAATAGATGATATGAATCCTAGAGTATTAAAAAATGTTATTCATGTAATTTCAAAACCATTATGTCATATTTTTAACTCATCTTTGATATCTGGTGTTTTTCCACAGAAATTAAAAATAGCTAAAGTAGTACCCATACATAAGAAAAATGATATTCATAATATAGCAAATTACCGACCAATATCAATTCTCCCTTCTCAAAAATTTTGGAAAAAATTGTCTATAACAGGACATATGATTTTATTTCCTCCCAGTCACTATTTACTCATTGTCAATATGGGTTCTTGAAGCATCTTTCTCCTGAAATGGCTTTAATTGATTTATATGATTTTGTTACCCGTTCTTTTAGTAAAAAAGAGCATACTATTGGAGTTTTTTGGATTTAACAAAGGCCTTTGACTCTATTGATTTTTCAATTTTATTACACAAGCTTAAGTTTTATGGAATCAGAGGATTATCTTTATCTTGGTTTGAGAATTATCTTTATGGTAGAAGACAACATGTTCTGTATCAAAATACATTATCCGATTCACTAAACGTAACATGTGGCGTGCCGCAGGGCTCAATCCTCGGCCCCCTGTTGTTTTTACTATTTATTAACGATCTTCCTAATTGCTCAGATGAGTTGAAATTTATTTTGTTTGCCGATGATACCAACATTCTTTACTCAACGAAAAATCACTTATCAATAAACAATTTAAATGACAAATTAATCAATGTTTCATACTGGTTTAATTGTAACAGATTATCATTGAATGCTGAAAAGTCTAATTTAATATACTTTCATATTAAAAAATCTAAATTTCATACAAATATTTCTGAACAACTAAAGATAACAATGAACGGCAAGATTATCCAGAGAGTCCACTCTGTTAAATTTTTAGGTATTTTTATCAGTGAAAACATGTCATGGACTGATCACATTATGTATATTGCAAACAAAGTGTCAAAGGGTGTTGGTATCATTGGTAAACTGCGAACAGTATTACCTAAAAATATATTGAGATTGCTTTACAATACATTTATTTTACCATTTTTGACTTACTGTAATGCTGTTTGGGCAAACACTTACAAATCTAAGTTGAAGTCCCTTTTTTATTACAAAAGAGGGCTGTTAGAATATGTTCTTTGAATTCATACTATGCCCATAGTAGACCCCTGTTCAAATCACTCAAAATTCTTAACATTTATCAGTTGAATAGATATTGCATCTTGATTTTACTGTTCAAACATAAAATTGGGATTTTACCTTGTTTACTTAATAATATGCTTTCATTAAATATGTCGGTACATAACTATAATACAAGGAATAAAAATAAATATCATTTATGGGCAGTCGAAAAATCCTATCTGCTATTTTCATTCAGTCATAAAGCACCAACAGTTTGGAATGACCTGCCAAGTGATATAACATCAATAAAGAATTATAATGCATTTAAAATAAGTATAAAGGAGCATTTAATCAGTCTTCAACTTGTGTAGATTTATTTTCCACCTTTTACCTTTGTGTAGGGTTGTTTGGTTTGTTTTGTGTTTTTCTTTTTGATCTTGTGTTTTATTGTGGGCAAATAAGTTTCTTATATTTTACTTTGTCAATTATAGTTTGTCTAATTTCTTTGTGGGAGGTAATCTTGACAAACTCTACTTTGGGGTTTTTATAATTTCCCTATTTCCTCTGTTTAAATGTTGACTTATTGTATACATTGGTTTACATTTGCTCAATTATGTATTTTATGAATTTTTATATTGTGATTTTTATTTGGAAATAAATGAATTAAACTGAACTGAAAAACTAAAACAAAGACTTATCATTCCAAACAATGTTCTTATTATGCCATATTATTTGTTTGTGAATATACATGTTTTAACAGAACCAGTTTCACATGTAGTATTATTGTTTACATAACTCCATGCTTTTAAGGTTTCCAGATAAAAATCAGGTATATAAACACTTCGAAAGTCTAATAAATTATAGTCATAATTACAGTGCAACAGAGGATTTAAGCCACCGATACCATTATAAAAGTAATGAGACATATCTTTCCATGGACCTTCACTATCTAACAGTCTTCCGAGCCATCTTAAACGAAAACTGAGTATTTGTTTGATGATATCAATCATTCGTATTTCACCTTGGCTATAGTCTTGTGAGAGTGTACATCTTTTTGCTTTTTCAACCTTAGAATTCCAAATGGAATTAAAAATTAATCTATTCAGTTTCTTGATATATATTTGCGGAGTCGCATCTACTTTGGACAATTTGTTTTTCCAACTTATTTTGACTGAGTATAGAGCTCCATGGATATAAAATACCCTAAATATTTAACCGGCTCTGTTGTCCAACTAAGATCTAATAAAAGTGGGGTATGGTGTGTCATCCCGTAGGACTAGTGTGCCAAAATTGATTTTTTGGTTGTTTTGGCTTCAATAGGGTCCCCTTAGACCAAAAAGATGGGGGTCAAATTTTCAGACCCCTCCTTCCCTTTGTGGGGGGTCCTTTTTGGCGCCATATTGGCCTGTACAAAGCCCAATAGGATAATCCATTGTTTTCAACCTTATTTCTCACTTTTCTTCGCCAATTTTATTTGTATGTTGTCTGAGGTGTACAAGAATGATTTTGATGATGTTGTGAAGTCAATATTTTTTCACTTTTGCCATACGGGGGGCGGATTTTGCGAAAAATGCCCCAAATTGTAAAATATTACCCCAAAAATGTAATTTTCCCACTTTTTGGCACTAGAATTAGGACAAAAAGATTACAAAATGAAGTGCATATGTCTTGTTGTACAGTCCAATAACAGAGGAATACATCACACGTAATTTATATGATTATTATTGATAAATTAATGTAAAAGTCACCCCCATTTCAGGATTTTATGCAGTGAAAACCTAACTACAACACTAGAGGGCGCCATAACTTATCATGATGATATTAGTGTGGTACGGTATATCATGACACACTTCCTGCAGGATTTTTGTGCCAAAATTGTTTTTTTTTTTTATTCACTTGGGTCCAATCTATCACGGAATGATGGGGTTCCAATTTTCCCCACCCTCACCCACTGCCTGAGGGGGTCACCTATATCGAGACCCACTAAAATCAGGAGTATTAGTAATTTGCGCCCGGTTAAACAATGAATTATTTTATGGAATTTTATCATCCCTAGACAGCTAAAATGCCTATATCTGAAGGCTTCAAGTTGGACGAGCATCCTACCAACCATATCCCCTACCCCCCCCCCCCCAACTGACTGGCATACAACTTTTACTATTCGGCCACTCGTTCTAGAGTACAATAACGATTAAAGGACTTCTATTCGAATTGTCAATTATGTACTTCTCGGCTAATTTCCAATTACTGATAGACAGAAAAAAACACATAAAATATAATTTTAGCCCCCCCCCCACACACACACACACCCACATATGCACATATACATTATTGAAATAACATGTGATGTTTCGAGAACTTCCGAACTTACATTGTTTTCAACAATTGTTAGTACTAATTGACCTCAGGAATAATATACTAAAAATCTACCAAAATATGCATCAGGGAAAATGGTTATTTTCAAGATAGTATCCAAGATGGCCACCATTCACTTAAAATTAATGAATACGACTCACTCATTATCCACCCTAGAATCCTAATTAGTTTCATACTCCACGGTCTAGGAGTTTAAATAATTTGTTGACACAGGGTAGAGTGAATATAAGGACCCCTGGCCAGGATACCTGGAAAATATAAGATGGCATCAAAAAAGCCTGCCGTGTGCTAAAAATCCGCAATTTGGTTTTGATTCAATGATTTTAAGGGTGAAGTAGTAAATTGGATAAAAGTTACAAGGACAGTGAATGGTCTGGTTAGTCCAAAAATCCATGATGGCTTCAAAAAATTTATTCTGAAATGCTAAAATTAAAGCAACATAGCTGATTTCATATCGTCCATGTGATTTCGATGTTTAATTTTAAACCACTTCTTTGGGTTAAGTAATATATAAGGATAAGTTACAAGGACAGTCATTGGTCTGGTATGTCCAAAAATCAAAGATGAATTCCAAAAAATGATCTTAAAATGGCTGCTGATACTTAAAGCGGACAGTGTTCATTTCATATCGGCCTGGGAGTTATCAGGTGGGTGTTTCATAAAGCTGTTCGTAAGATAAGACGACTTAAAGAACGACTGGTGATCCTTTCTTTTGGTAAATGGTATACACCATAGGGGATGGTTTACCGCGTAAGAAAGGATCACCAGTCGTTCTTAAAGTCACTCTTAACTTACGAACAGCTTTATGAAACGGCCCCCAGTTTGGTGTCTAAACCAATGGTTTCAAGGGTCAAATAAAACATATGGTTAAGTAAATAAGGGCTGTTAGTGGTCTGCTATGTCAAAAAATGCGATATGGCCTCCAAAATGCAGGGTCGAAATTGACTGTGGTTCTTAAAAGTAGACATAGTTCATTAGAAATGCACATTGTGGATTTTATTTTGGTGTCTACACTAGAGTTTAAAGGATCAAGTATTGTTTCAAGTAGAAAGAACAGTCGGATGTCAAGTTTATCAAAAATCCAAGATTGCTTAAATGACTGCTATTACTTTAAAAGTGGATATAGAACATTAAACATACACCTGGGGATATTATTTTGGTGTCTACACTAGTATTTCAAGAGTTGAAATTAAAAATACATATTAAGGACTGATTACAATGACTATGCAGTTATCCATTTTGCCTTAAAATCCAAGTGGGCTTTTAAAAAATGGGTTCCAAAATGACTACTGTTACTTAAAAGTGGAGACATTATTCAAACAATACCAACCTGTGAGAAATATTTTGGTGCCTACACTTATGGGATAAGTTATTGATTCATGAGTGTATAATAGCACCCACTTGATGAATTTTTTTAATCTACCATGGATTTTAGACAAAATGGAAAACTAAATATCCTTGTTATTTGTTGAATGTATTATCTAACCCTTTATACCACCATGTAAACATCCAAATTATTCCTCACATATTAACATTGTATAAACTCTGACCATTATTAATGAGTTTTAGGAATCATTTCAGACGCCATTTTGAAAACTTTCTTGGATTTTTAGGCAAAATGGACAAGTGCATATCTTTGTAACTAATCGAAAGTATTATTATAATCATGAAATCATTGAGTGGACACCAAAATCATATGTCCTTGGTGAATTTTAAATGAACGATGTCCATTTTTAAGTAACAGCATTCACTTTAGACTCAGATTTCTTCACGACATCTTGGATTTTCCGACATAGACCAATGACTGTCCTTGTTATGATATTGTAATATTAATAATGTAGGTATATTTACCTAGGGAAGCCACTTCAGTTCTAAAAACTGTTCTCCCAGCGGGCCTTGCCATTATTATTACCCCTGCCTTAGATGGGCTGCCTAGGCGCTTTAGCATTCAAGGAATTCCTTCGCGCATTCAGGGAATTTCTACAGGGTACCCATTTACCTCACTTGGGTTGAGTGCATCACAATGTTGATAAATTTCTTGCAGAATGAAACTATGCCATGGCTGGGATTCGAACCCACGACCCTTTCAAAGTCAAAAGACCAATCCACTGGGCCACAACACTCGAACGGTTGTAACTAATTTTCTGACTTTAAAAATCATGGTTTAAACATGAAACCATATTCTTGATGGATATTACATGTCCACTTGTAAATAACAGTGGCTATTTCATACTCTATTGTTTAACATACTCGACCAACGACTCTCCTTGTAACTTATTCTAATGTATTATTACACTCACTTTTCCATGGTAGTCACACACATTCATATTCCCGGATATTGAACAAACTATATCGGTTTTTCAAGCAGCAACAGCAATTTCAAACTCCATTTTTGGAAGCCATCTTGGATTTTTTAACATACCGGACCACCGACTGTCCCGGTATGTTGAGTCCAAGTTGGCCTCCGAAATGTAAATGAATAAAGAATGGAAACGGTATTCTTGTCCCAATTATGATCGTTGAAACCATGGTCTAGACACCGATTCCATCTATCTCAGGTATATAAAATGTGCTATGTCCATTTAAAGTATCAACAGCCATTTTAAACTCCATTTTTGGAAGCCATCTTGGATTTCTGGGTCCTTGTAACATTTCCCGATATACTTCTTCACCCTTAAAAATCTTTGAATAGAAACCAAATTAAGGTCACTTAAGTAACAAAAAAAAATCCAGGATTTTTTTATTTTAGCCCAAGGCAGCCATTTTGCCCCCCCCCCCGTGGGGGGGCGAGAATAAAAACAAATTAGATGCCCATACTATGAATCGGCATTGGAAATAATTGCTCTTGAAATGTGTCAGCTTTCAAATTTATTGATAAAATTACAGTGCCTAGAATTTGATTTTTTTAGGGAAGTGCTTATCATAAGTTATGGCGCCCTCTAGTGTTGTAGTAAGGTTTTCACTGCATAAAATCCTGAAATGGGGATGATTTTTACATCAATTGACCAAAAATAATGATATACATTACATGTGATATATTCCTCTGTTGTTGGATTGTATAACAAGACATATTCATTTCAATTTGTAATCCCTTTGTCCTAATTTTAGTGCCAAAAAAGGGAAAAATAATATTTTGGGGGCAATATTTTACAATTTTGGGGCATTTTTCGTAAAGTCCGCCCCCGTATGGTAAAAGTTAAAAAACATTGACATCACAACATCATCAAATATTCATTCTCATACACCTCAGACAACTTTAACAATTAATTGGCAAAGAAAAGTGAGAAATAAGGTTGAAAACAATGGATTATCCTATTGGGCTTTGTACAGGCCAATATGGCGCCAAAAAGGACCCCCCACAAAGGGAAGGAGGGGTCTGAAAATTTGACCCCCATCGTTTTTGGTCTAAGGGGACCCTATTGAAGCCAAAACAACCAAAAAATCAATTTTGGCACGCTAGCCCTACGGGAGCTGTCTCAGTGACATACCGTACCACACTATAAGTCAGAAAGATGCCATCTTTTACTGGTATCCCCAATCAAAAAAACAACAGTCTTGTCTTTATTTAATTTTGGACCTGCAATGTTTCCAAATAAATCTAATTCACTTAATATATTAAGTAAAGACGGTTTATCTTTAACGAAGAACAGAGTGTCATCGGCCTACTGTAAAAGTTTTAAGACTGAAGTGCATCCTTTAAATTCAATACTTTTAATTCCATCATTTTGCCTTACTCTCTTTGCCATAAATTCAGCTGCTAATATAAACAAGAGTGCCGAGAGGGTGCAGCCTTGACGTATCCCTCTTTTGACAGAGAATGTATCCGAGATCCAACCATTTACAATAACCGAACTTGTGATATTAGCATAAAGAACCTTTCCCCACTTCTGAAAGTAATGTCCAAAATTCATTTTTTCTAGACAACTGTTTACAAACTGCATATTAATAACATCAAACGCTTTACTGAAGTCTACCAAAATGATCGTTCCAGTTTTCTTATTCTTCATTGTATAGTGAATCACATCTTGTAAAAGTCGTACATTATGGGCCGCCAGTCGACCTTTAACATAACCAGTTTGATTTAGGTTAACAATCCGAGATATAATTTTTTGTAATCTGCGGGCTAACACAGCTGCTATGACTTTGTAATCACAATTTAAAAGTGTTATGGGTCTCCAATTCTTTAAATTCAGTCTGTCTCCTTTTTTATATAAAAGTGTAATGAGACCTTTCCTCTGAGTGTTTGACATAGTTCCATTACTATAACATTCATTCAGTGCTTCGACAAGCATATGACTAATGTCGGACCAAAACACCTGATAAAATTCGACGGGAATTTCGTATTTTCATCAGTATATAAAATACTATAAAATTTCATTGTTTCTTTTAAAATATCATTTTCTCTATTGAGTATTCTTTTCCCATCTACTGATCTTATTTGGTTTATACCTTTTCGAGAAACGTTTCTTTTTTCCAAACTTAAGAAATACTTTGAGCTTCTTTCTCCTTCTTCCATCCATTTTACTCTTGCTCGAATACCTGCACCTTTTGATTCAGATTTATAAATATTTTCGAGTTCTTCTTTTTCTGATTTATAATTCATTTCTGTTTCAATACCATTTTTTTTCATCAACCTGTTTTCCGAAAAAATCCATTCTTTCCTGTAAAAAATCTTTTCTCTCCCTTTTCCTTTTCTTATTTTTACTGCAAAATTTTTGTGTAAATTCACGAACCATTATTTTCAATAGTTCTCATTTTTCGAAGGAAGTAAAATCTTTAGTTTGAACCTTACATATAATATTACGAACGTTGACTTGATAGTTTTCATCTTTCAAAATACTAGTGTTTATTTTCCAATAACCAGGACCTTAATTGTTGTTTTTAATTTTAATCTTAAGCGATATTGCATTATGGTCGGCTCTTATTGCCGGTCTAATATCGGATTTTATTACTATGGGCTGTACATTTTTGTTTACAAGCCAATAATCTAGTCTTGATGCGTTTCGTGGAGATTGGTTTCTCCATGTAAATTGCCTGCATAATGGGTTCATTCTTCTCCAGATATCACAAAGGGAATATTGCTTTAACAGTTTACAAAAATTTCGTGATTTTTTGAAAATTTACTGTAGGTACCTTGAACATCACGAGCATTTAATACACAATTCTAGTCTCCACCTAAGATGAGATTAGAATCTGAATAATTCATACCATTCCTAGATAGAAAAAGCTGTAAATTTCTATTAAAAAAAATCCCTCCTTTTTTCTTTTTTGATGTAGGTCCATATATATTAACAAGAGAATAATGCATAGTATCAATAACAATTTTCAGAAGCATCATTCTCCTATAATTATTCTGTTTTACAGAAATAACATCAACATCTAAATTTTTGATTAAAATGAACTGCAATTCGTGATGAATGATTCGATCCATGTGAAAAGTTACATAGTCCATGCCATTCATTTCTGAATAAATTCTCTACATCAGTTGTCCAATATGTTTCTTGTATAAAAATTATATCAGGCTTTTTTTTTCGTTGGAACCATCGAAATATCTGTCTTCTGTTTTTCTTTATTTCTAAGTCCGCGGACATTAAGACTGACAAATGATTGACATCGGAAAAAAGGATGTAGATGTATCAAATCGTATTCAGAAATGCTCATTTCTTTTTTATTGTCTTTTGATTCCTTTCTGCTTCATTTTTTGACCATTGACGCTTCCACATCTTAAACGAGGTCGAACTCTGGTGACTCAGCTGAGACATCAGAGAAGCGAGAATCAGCATGACCATTAGCGTGATGTTGACTTTGCACTGGTGTATCGCTGTAAGAAACTCCAGAAGCTTGGTCTTGTAGAGGAGGCGAGTTGTTGCTGAATTCATCTTGTAGCGGGTTGCGTGTAGGGGAGACGAAAGGTGTTTTCTTCGATTGTAATGACTTAGTAATGTTGTATCGCTTGACGCTCGATCGCGATTACGGGTGGGTTTTGACGGCTCGCTCTCGTCATCCCCGTCGTTGCTAGAATCGTCGTTCGAAGATTGCAACTCGAAGGTGGGAACCAGATTTTCCGTGACCTTGCTAACTGCCTCTCGTTCTTTCTGCAAGAATGTCGTGATCATGCTTTGTTGTGCTACGTATGGCGGTTGATTTCGCTTGGTAGATGGTGATGAGGCTTCCTGTATTCCGGGTTGAGCGGTGTCGTCACGTGAAGCGGGGGATTGGTGTGGGTCTGTAGTCGTGCAGTCTCTATGATAGTGGCTAGGTTTGTGGCAAAAGCGGTAGATCACTTCATTCTTGCATTTGGAACCGTGATGGCCCCTTTCCAGACAATTCTAACAAACCGTAGTCATATTTCATCATATATCAGTGACCTGATTGGGTGGAACACCCTCGCTTTGAAGGCGCCAAAATTGACAAACCTTGGCAGGGATTGGGAGGGGTTTTCGATGTATAGCACTCTGTCCCCGGTTAGACATTCTGTCAGTTTACCATCGACTCGAAGTCTTTGCAGTATGATCTTTCCCACTTTTTTTCAATTTCCTAGCTTGGAATTCATTCAAGATAACCCAGGACCAAAATCAAATTGAAACCAGTTGGATTTTCAACTGGTTTCAATTGGTTTTAACTGGAATTTAACAATTTCCAGTTGAAACCAATTGAAACCTGTTGGACATACTGGAAATCCTAACTGGAACCAGTTGGGTAACTGGAAATCCTAGATGGAACCAATTGGGTAACTGGAGATGCCTTCTATTTGGAAAGATGTGTAACTGGAAATGAATTCTAATTGGAGCCAGTTGGGTAACTGGAAATCCTAACTGGATCCAGTTGGGTAACTGGAAATTATTTCCAATTGGAAATTTTCCAGTTACCCGACTGGATCCAATTGAAACCAGTTAATTTGCATATTTCTGCCAGTGTGCACAGATTAATGTTTTACGATATTCATCATAATTTACAATGTATCTATTTAATTTTTTCAGTTTGAAGTACCACACTTTTTTCAGATAAGTGTTAAGAATACTTAGCAGTGAAGGCCATGTTCGTAAATAGTATAGATTATAACTAAAACAGATTCAAAGATAATTACTACACCACTAACTGTTACCAAATTACATCAAATAAAAATACATATATTTGAAGATCTCCCCTACAATTATACACATATGAAAGTCTGTATTTTATCAATGCCCTTTACATTGGTATTAATAGACAAATAACACTGCGTCTGTGTTGGCATGAGCAATGGTTAGTGCAAATGCTAATTAATTTGTAACTAATTAAGTTCATTCCAACTGGAAGTTCCAATTGGATCCAGTTGGAAACCAATTGGTTTCAACTGGTTCTAGTTGAAACCAGTTGCCTTCAATTGGTTTCAATAGGGAAATTGGAACTACTGGAATCAATTGAAAACCAATTGAAACCAATTGCCAACTGGTTCCAGTTGCCCAATTGGTTTTAACTGGAACCAATTGGCAACTGGTTTTCAATTGGAACCAGTTGTTCCAATTTCCCTATTGAAACCAGTTGGCCAACTGGTTTCAATTGGTTTTGCTCTAATTGGTTTTAACTGGATTTTGGTCCTGGGAACATCATCATGAACGGATAATGGCAAATCTTTGATCAGTACTCTGGTTAGGTTGCCCTGGCTAGCAGGTAGGTATGGGTTTAGCTTAAAGACAGTGACACAGGAGTTTCGTAAGTCTAGACCTTTTGATATGAGGTCAATTCTACTTTTCTGATCCGACAAGTATAACCTCCAAAGTCCTCCTATCTTCTAAATGCCACGCAATTACGTGAAGTAAGGGTTTAAGTCAGGGCTTTATACATTTCCTGGCTTGTTACAACATTGTCCTTGGACAAAAGTATATCACTGTGCTTGATAAAAACAGCATTACCTCCCGCGTTCATAGCGTGACGTTCATGTTCATGTGCGCCTGCTTTCGTGGCGCTAGCGTAGGATGAACCTCGGGAAAGCCCACTAGCCGCCATCTTACTACCCAGTTGGTTGTAGAAAAGTTCAAAAATTTAGGCAATCTGAAGTCCAAAATCCTCCAAAACGATAAGATCACAGGTCGGCAAAGTGTTTCTGAAAATTGTGTAGTCCTTATAAAGAGAATTCGTAGTCCGATTGATGAGATATCGAGGGATTTTTTTCTCCGGTTTTTTAAGTCGTGACTATCAACATACCGTGAAAGGGCGCCCTCCTAAGGTTAATAACTAATAAGGGTAGTTGTTCCCAAGAACACACAAATAGAATGCACAATAGACATTCATGAATAAATAAAGCAAATTAAACTTTTCGAAAACAATATGGCGGACGGGACAGTCACAATGTGTCGTACGCACATCTCTCAATTAAAGCCAAGCTTAAATACTTTATGTCTCTTTAACAACCTTCACTGAATCAATTTGGCTAATAATAATGATAATTCTATCAAACTATATGTAAGGATCCCCTATTGGCTGAATATTTTTGTTAATATATCACAAAAAAAGCTCTGTGCCGTAAGGGAGTGTGTTGTACAGGAGGCCTGTATAAAGCAACGAACTTTATATCAATCAGAAAGGGAGCGTTGCCTTAAATTCTACCCTTTTAATAAAAAAAACTTAACCCTATATCTAGGCTGGGGTATTCTGGGAGATCATGTGGCCGGGGGTGGCTCCAAGGCCCCCTTGAAATTCTAGGTCGTCGTTCGCGTCGAAAATTAGCATGCATGCTGTCTGGGAAATAAAGCATAAAATTCTAAATTCATTATTTCATGCAAATTGTTATTGATTATGTTAATTTATGCGTGATTAGTATGTAAATCATATTTTTCCTCTAACACCAAAAAAGCTCCAAACAGTCTAATATTTCTTGTAGAATCTCTTTGTGGTGTTCTTGGCAAAATTGTGATTTAAGATCAACTTCTTAAGTATCATATTTTTTCAATTTCTTATTTCTTTCTTTGCTTTTGGACCTTTTGTCTTTGATTGTTTTTTGATGAACTTTGTCGGAGACTCTGTTGAGATCATGAAAAGCTTAAGATAAATCCATTTTAGACCTGCAAAATTAAAAATAGTCATAAAGTATGATATGACTTTTTTGTTGAAAACATTATTTGCATTGACTTTACATGGTTACAGGGATTTAAGAAACCCTCCCCCCCCCCCTAAACTTTTGGACAGCCCTTTTATCTTGTCAAATTGTAATATTTTCATTCGACTCGAATCCCCCCCCCCCCCCCTTAAAAAATCTTGCGTACAATACTGTTGACTATTTACACGAATCATGTTTTTGAGCAATTTTTGGTCTGATATGCTTTTACGAAATGTTGTGAACTCCCGGTACACTTCGCAAGTCCGAGGGTTCGTAATTCCGTAGCACGTAAATTGCCTATACCTCGATGTTCGTTAATCTGAAAACAAAAAATGGTTCGTTATTCCGAGAATTTGAGGCGTTATTCCGAAGTTTCGATAATCCCAAAATGAAAACGAAATAAGGTTCGTTGTTCCGAAGTTTCGTTGTTCCAAGGGTTGTGATCTTCAAAACAAGATGTAACTAGAGAACATGCGAGCGAGAAGCGCGAGCGGAAATTTTAAATACAAGCTCTGAATATGAAGACGATACATGCTTCAACCAGGGGCGGCGGAACGTATTTTCCTTTGTGGGGGAGGCAAAAAAAAACACTGATTTGCCAAAAAGGCATTTTGGTGCAAACGGATATTCTAATGAGATTATCATCTGTGTAAAGAAGTTGTGTGTTTGTTAGATGAGTGTAATTAAGTTGAGCAAAGTTATTTTAATTGATTTCTGATATATAAGATATATATAGGTTTTATTTTTTACCAGCAAGATTAGCGAGCAAGCGGTTTGGGAAAAAAAATCAAATCTGAAGTTTTAAAACTCGCTTTTTGCTCAATGGACCTAATTACTGTTAAAAGGGCATCCTTGTGAGATGTTGCGAGCAAATCACGAGCTCAAACGTTTGAAAATTTCATGTAGGCCTAATAATAATGATAAAAATAGTGACAATAGTAATAATAATATTAATAATAATAATGGTATTGTTAAAAGGGAAGCAACTTCTGTCATGTTCACGACGGTATATTGATTTTGGAAGGGACTTTTGGGCCCGCCGTCATGGTCGTAAAACTCTGTCCTGCAATGCAAATTCTGTGACATGAAAAAGTGTTTCATTTCGCATCTGCAACGGAAACAGTCAATCTGCGTTTCGTGTGCAAAATTCTGGTTGTTACTATAGTAACAACAATATATCCGATTTAGGACGATTTTCCAGATCCACATTTGGTTCCTCCCAGAGCTCGGGAGGCCACCCGGGGTAGCACTTCCATTGGCGAGTGGATACCATGCGCGACCACGCGTAAAAGCGGAAAGAGTGGGCAAGTACGTTACGTATAGGCCTATGTAACGTTATAAGGGTGTCAAAAACGATGTTTGAAATACTGAAAAGGGATATATTTTCAATACTTGTAGGGTTTCACAAGCCAAATACTTGTTAAAGGACAAGTACACCCCAACAAAAACTTGATTTGAATAAAAAGAGAAATATTCAACAAGCATAACACTGAAAATTTCATCAAAATCGGATGTAAAATAAGAAAGTTATGGCATTTTAAAGTTTCGCTTATTTTCAACAAAATAGTTATATGAACGAGCCAGTTACATCCAAATGAGAGAGTTGATGACATCACTCACTCACAATTTCTTTTGTATTTTATTATATGAAATATGAAATATTTTCATTTTCTCGTCATTGTCATGTGAAATTAAGTTTCATTCCTCCCTGAACACGTGGAATTCCATTATTTTAACATTTTGTGCTTCAGGCAAGGAGGTCCTAATCATCAAATTCGTAAAAATTGAAATATTGTATAATTCAAACAATAAAAAACAAAATAAATAGTGAGTGACATCATCGACTCTCTCATTTGGATGTAACTGGCTCGTTCATATAACTATTTTGTTGAAAATAAGCGAAACTTTGAAATGTCATAACTTTCTTATTTTACATCCGATTTTGATGAAATTTTCAGCATTGTGCTTGTCTGATTTTTCTCTATTCATTTCAATCAACATTTTTCTGAGGTGGACTTGACCTTTAAGGGATGCATTTGCATAATCTGGAAAAGACTGGCTTCCTTTGTTTTTTTTCGAAACCCCATGCGCCTGATATTCACTCGTCAATACATGTGGTCCCCCCCCCCCTCCCCCGGGAATTTTAATAACATTCCCCATTTCTGGAGAAAGTAAAACATAACGCCCATTACATTGTTTGCTAGAGGCATATCGTTTGTGTAGGAGGAACAGGCAAAAGAAAAAAACCCTGAAATTCGGATGGTGGTCAGACGGATAGGCCTATTGCATATGTTGTGTCACATTTCAACGCATGCGAAATGGTTTCAGCTGGAAAGATGATCTGACCCATGGATTCAATTGCCAGTGATCCACCAATAATCCACATTAGATTCAATATCGATTCGATGTACTGTAATAATCTATATGTAAGCCTTAAAGAGAAATGCCATAAAGAGAAGTGGGGGATCGATGGCCTGTATTATCATCCCCCCCCCCAATAATTCAGGGTAGAAAAATTATAATGATGATGAAAAAGTGAAAAGTTTGATCATGATGATCATAGTATGCCATCAATCAGTTTGTTTCCCTCGCAATTTGTGTATATTGTTATTAAATAAAAACATTCTTTTTCAGGACTCTTAAACAGATGGGTGGAGGTTGAAGATGAAAGCGAATGAAATGTTTATGTATATGATATTTTTAACACATGGCATAAAAGAACCCCAACGAAAAACAACTTTTGTTGATAGGGCATTCCATCCCACCAGTGGTGAATAAATTAATTTCAATAAATCAATTAATTCAAAAGGGTAGAAAATAAACGGGGGTAGAATGGTGGCAAGATAAATCGTCTAAGGAATGACGGTAAGCCCGATGGTGCACGAGAAGCCACTCAGTTTGTAATTTTTGCTAGTCTTAATTGGTCCGAATCTGCATTTTTTTATCATGCATTAAGAAGAAAAAATATACTGCCAGTCGGGTTGTATACACAAAGGCGTCGATCCTCAATAATTCCGCATGTGCAACTAAAACATAAAATAAGATTGCAATGTTACGCTGAAATCAGAAAGTGAGATTGAGATACCAACACGATTTTGAATTATAAAATCGTGCTCAAAATGTCTGTTTTTCAGATTGGAATATAACAATTTTCAGTTTGCGCTTCGTGCTCGCATCATTTCTGTACCAAAAACCCATACTTTTCATGATTAAACAGGTGGATAGAATGTCCCGTTTTTAGTTCAAACCTCAAAAGAACTCCCGCTTCGATTTGCAATAATCGTTTGTTGGATATATATCTTGTTCTTCATTAAAAGCGTCCAATAATCTGTCATTTTTTCAGACCGAACTATCATAATTTTCAGCTCGCGCTTTGCGCTCGCATCTATTGTTCTTCTAGATACCCATCTTAATCATTGGTACCAAAAATGCTTAGAATATCAAGCTTTCAGGTCAGAATATAAAGAAATTTCACCTCGTTCTCTAATGAGATACATGTATCTACCCTCCTCATGAGTTACTACAAACAAACCTAAAAACTGTCACAAGTCGAGTTCCTAAATTGTCATCTTTTTTAAATATATTTTTTCTTACTTTTATCTCCCAAAATTTAACTGAGGAAAAGATTCCTTAATATTTACGTTTAAACAAAATACTGGTCAATGATCGGGCCTATTCAAATGTATAGCAAAATAGCTTCGTGGCAAATTGCCGCCGATTTTCTTTCTTAGCGCTCGTCGCTATGGTAATTATGCAAATTAGTTCACCGAGCGTACGTGGCTCGTAATTGAATCTGTACAAATGTATATACGTACACGTATGTGCCACGCCCAAGTTGATACGTCGGGTAAGGTGTATTGGTTGGTGTACAAGCTAGTAGCAGGCATTACGTTTTTTGCTTTCGTTGAGTGAAGACATGTAGTCGTCTTAGTTTAATTCCTGCCAGTCGCCATATTTATGTTTTCCTGAGTTGTATCTTTGAGTTATTTAGTCACCAAATGAATCTTATTTTTTTGAAGTCTTCAGTAATTATTTACCAAGCTTTTAATCAACTTATGATCGAGACGTGTAGAGAAGTCGTCCTTTTTGGTGTATCTGAAAAACTCACTGCGGTGAGTTCCATCGTCGGGACTGGAGTCGGCTACCCTATCGGGTACGGTTATGCAGCCAATACTGATCGTCAAGGACAGCTCAAGGTCGTCGTTTTGGGACGCCGCAACACCGTTCAGATCACCGATTTTGTCGCAGAAATATCGACAGCGCCATCACCGGCAAGAGTTGGAACCGTGTTTCAAAACCAAGGGGCCCCACCCTACCGCGAACTGATAATCAGGTTTCGTGTGAATGCGTGTGTGTGATTGGGTGTGGGTGTTTCATTTAGTCCGTGAATATTTTTCCTCTTCAATTGATGTATGATTCAAACTCTCAAATGTATTTTGAACACACTAGTGTTCGATAAGGTTTTCCAAGCTTTTGTTATTAATAACTCCTTTCCACTGTTGTAAATTGACATGGGAACAAGAGCTTATTAATTAAATGATATTATAAAATTTACTCAAAGTGTCAGGGTTTGTTGTACTGAGTATCCGTTCACAAGTCTACCTCTCTCTTTTCTTTCCGGAACCCAATATAGGGCCGTGACACCTAAACAGGTACATTTTTTTCTGCTTTCATGTCATACTAAAAAATTTCAGCTCGCGCTTCGCGCTCGTATTGTTGGTGAGGCTGAGATATGCGTCCCTTTTTCATGAGTCATGTATATATATATATATATATATATATATATATATATATATATATATATATATATATATATATATATATATATAGAGGCCTATGTGTGTGTGGGTGAGTTTGTTCGTTTTGTGTGATAGAGCGCCTTTGGAACGTTGATTCATAATTTTGCCCCCCCCCCCATCTGAAAAATGGATCGACGCCCCTGTGTATACATCATGCTCAATAAACAGATCACAAGGTACATGGTCCAGACAACCTTTGCCATTTTTTTTCTTTCGCATGAGTTGAGAAATGGCTTACTTGTAACACAAACTTTCAAAAAAATTATATAAGTAATGTACACTACAACGATGAAGGAATTTCCAAGAACACCATGTTTATCAACCACTCCCAAATGTCCTAACTTGTGATTTTACTGGGGGTAATGTTGAAAGATCCCATCCACAAGAAAATATGTTTCAATCATCCCCCCGCCCCCCCCCCCCAACCAAGAATACTGATCGACACCCATGCTAGATCTGGTACAGTTATATAAATTGAACTTTGTGAAATCTTTAAATCTACTCTGAAAAATGTTCACACTGAAGATCACCAATACAGATAGGCACACGTGGGACAGTGTATTATTATTGCTGGAATAAAGACCCGGGGGGGGGGACACTCGACCAAAAAAGTGGTAGGGGTGTGCCGCGGGCGAGACAAAAACGGGGGCCTTGGAGCAGGCTTATTGTAAAAAGGAGGGTCCTCGCGCGGGCTTCGGAACTACAATTTTGTGAAAACGGGGGTCCTTGGCACGGATCGCCAGTGTGTGAGTACGTGCGTATGCACCCCTATGGAACGTGCATGCCTGCATGATGCAGCTAGCGCGGCCTCCGCCGGGTGCGCTCGGGCAGAGACGATGGTGGGACAGCGGCCGCTTTTCACCAAAATTGCAGCAGATCAATGCAACCGGAACGGCGTAACGAAAAATATGCGAAGCTTTGGAGCGGATTTCTTTCTTCTTTTTTCTCGATAAGAAGAAAATGCTATGCCTTGGAGCGGCTTTCGTTGTTTTTTTTTCAATAAGACAAAAATGCTATGCCTTAATTGGAACGAAAATTTGGGTGTAAAAATGGGGGTCCCCTCCGCGGCACATACCCACTGTGCAATATATGCTGAGTGCCCCCCCCCCCCCGGATAAAGACCCGACCGAAGTGACCGAATCCGCGCTTATTATTTTCAGCAATTACCAAATTTCTTCCAGAATCCTTTGGCACATTTTTTTATTCATTATATTAGACTTTCTAAAAAGTCATTTTGAGATCGTTACCAGAACTGGAATTTATCTTTAATTCAGTAAGTTGTTCTTCATTCAATATGTACTCGATTTCTTTGAAAAAAACATTTTCTTATCCATGTCATAATCTTAGGTCAAGCATTTCGAATATCTCTAGCATGCTGTCATATGGAGGCTCGCCACCGGATGGGGGGCATACGCTGATGACCAGTCGTACATGCATGAAAGCGGGATTCGATCTACGAAAATAAGATCTTTAGGGCCTTTTACACAAAGCTAATGACCTTTACAATGAAACAAAACTCGAAATTTGCAATAAGGTTTGCGCTAAGACCACAAACTGCATGGCAATAGAGTTAAAAAATGAGATAACATTCTTTCTTACCCCCATACGTTGGCATGGTTGGTGGTTGATGTACCACTGTTGGTGGTTGATATACCACTCTTGGTGGATCTGAAATTATGCACAAACAAATTATGATAAAAATTATTCATTTCAAAATCATTTCGTCCTTCAATCATTTCGTTGCAGTCAATCATTATATGCATGGACTGCGACATTATTCGTTAGACACTCTTATGCGTTGGTGTGACATTATGCGTTGCTGCGACTTATGAGAAGAGGACCTTTACAATGAAACAAAGCTCAAAATTTGCAATAAAGTTTGTCGTAAGAGCACAAACTGCATAGCAAAAGAGTTAATCAACGAGATCACATTCTTTCTTACCATAATATATAAACCCCTCAAAAAAAGTTTTGCAACTCAGTTTTGGGGGATAATATCATTTTGGTTAATGAAGTATAAAAGATGAAACTGGTATCATTGGAAAGCTGAATTATTCCTCTTTACAATGACATGCCATCTGCTGTGATTATGTAATCATGAAATATGCAGCCACCCTGAACATTGAGAAAAGTCAGAAGTGAAATGTTGCAAAATGCATTGATTTCTAACAAGAGTCTCCATTTCTATAGAATTTCCACCATGCAGGTGACAGTGAATGCACTCGGTCCATCCTCGAAACAATTGGAAATTCGCTATTGGAAACGTCGCATTTTGCAACATTTCATTTCTAACATTGCTGCGTATTATCATGTCTGTGTATTTCATGATAACACTAGCATTACAAATGGCACATGATTGTAAAGAAGAATAATCATGCTTTCTAAAGATATCACTTTTACACATAATGATGGCACATAAAGAAATTTATTAGCACTCAAACTTGCAGTTTGAGTTGCAGAACTCAAACATTACATGGCAACGAATTTTGCAACAGTTCTTTTTTTACATTGCTGCATATTTATCATGTCTGTGTATTTCATGATAACACTAGCATTACAAATGACGCATGATCTTAAAGAGGAATAATCATACTTTCCAATGATACCATTTTCACATATGATGATGGCACACTAAGAAATTTATTATCACTCAAACTTGAGTTGCCGAACTTTTTATGAGGGGTTTATATATATACAGTCAGTCGGCAAGCCCTGAAAAAGTAGCTTCTTTTTCCAAGTGATATTCATGACTAGAGGGTTTTTGGATAGTTAATGAGCTTGGTGCGAACCAAAACACCTCTTTTTATTCGGTCATTGCTGCTCTAAATATTAACCAAATTTCATGTTTTTGGTATCTTTGTAAAGAAAAAGGAATCATTCTTTCAGGTCATGTGTTTGGATTCTTAAAATGAAGTTGTAATATTGGAAAAACTCTTGATCTAAACATGAAACAAAATATTTTTTAATGCGACAATAGTTGTTATTTTCACGCTTTATTTCTGTTTGAGCACGAATGATTTTTAAATCATGATAAAGCTGAAGATCCCAGCTTTAATATAATATGATTTTTATAAGAAGATGTATTTTAGATGGGTCAGCAGCCAGCTTTTCATAGGCCATGTACATTTAGCAGCTAAAAAACAAGAATACTGCGCTCTGATTGGTCATAATTATAGACCACACACCCACGCAAATTCCAATGTTCCCCACACTGGGCCTCTGCAAGGTCACACTCACCATGTGGTAATCTCTTCAAATTATACCCGCGGCTGTTTTTTTAAAACATTATTTAGCCAATCAGAACTCTGGATTATCTGTTACTCAGAGATTTCAGAAATCTCGTCTTGCATCTTGATGGAAAAAGCTGGCTGCTTACCCGTCTAAAATATGCCACATATCAAGAGTGACATTGTAAGAAAGTATAGAGTTTGAGCTTTCCGATGATATAAATAAAGTTGGTGCCTAAAACACAAAATGTTGCACAATTTGCAAGTGAAAACCGAGGAAGAAAATTCTGTTTGATGCATCTTTTCAGGTAAAAAAGTCACTTATTTACCAAAATATTTCATTAAAAAGAAATGACCAAAATACAAGAGTAACATTTACCCATGGTACAAAAATGATCAATATTACTCAAGGAGAAAGTGGTTAAATTCTTTGAGAAAGAAAGTCTCACAATTCACGAGATTTTGCAGGGACATGAATTCAGCCACGAGAGCTCCCTTAGCATTCCTAACAATTGTGAATGAAAAATCCTGGTGCCAGGACCGATTTCTTATGTATTTTATTGTTTTTTTTTAATTCCTTATATGTATTTCTTTGTTGTTTTTTTTACTTTTTGTTTTTTTCGATGGAAATCGTTCCAGAGTGAATTCTGATCATAAACAAGGCAAAATTAATTAAGTTTAATCAGTAAAAGTAGAAATAATGATACATTTCTGAATTTTGGCTAAATACACTATTTGCATTGGATTTGTACATGAAATATACACTTACATAATGACGTGTAATGTCGTAACCGCGCACCCAGGTGTCACAAATTTGGTCTCAAAATTTACGCGAGACTTTAAAGTAAAGAGTCAGTGAGCGGCGAGGTAAAAAAAATTGCGCAGCAGATATATCACGAAAATTGTCGAGGGGGAGGGCATTATGGCCCTCCCCTGGTAGAATTAGGGTTAAAGAAAAATTTCATTAGATTTTAGTTTAATAAATTTTTCTCTAAAATTATGCTTAAAATGATGCAGAAGTGACATCTTAAAGATATGTTTGTTTTTGCAAAGACAATAATTTTTTATGATGCGAAATAGACATCTAAACAATGATAAGAATAAGAGTATTGTTTGCTTTTGCAAAGACAATGACAATGATTTTATTGGACCCATGTGGGGATTAGGGACACTATCAAAACGACATTACACATCAATTCTGCAATTTTACATATGTAACTCATTAAAAAATTAAATCCACATCTGATCTGGTGTAAACGATTTTCATTGGATGAATGAGATGAAAGTGCTGAATTTTATTTACAGCCTTTCTCATTGGATGTTGCTTCACAAATGGGTTTGTCTTAGAGAGATAATAAAATGAAGATGAAATTGTTCTTAGAAGAATATCAATTCAAAGGGCTTTTTTCCAGACCCACTTAATTAAGAAATTAAAATATACGTCCAAAGTCTTTTTTTTCAGACCCAGTCGTTTCAAAAATTATAATGCAAGTCCAAAGTATTTTTTTCAAACCCGATTGTTTCCAAAATTATGATATACGTCCAAAGTCTTTTTCCAGACCTGGTTGTTTAAAAATTATTATATAAGTCCAAACTAAGATACAATAATGATATTCTAGTCGAATAAAAGTGAGAATCGAGCTTAGTCTTTTCTCCAGACCCAGTTGATTAAAACTGGTGGAAAAGTAACAAAGACCCCAACTCTCTTATTTATGTTAAATAACATGGAAATATAGCGTATTTATTATCCAGACCCAGATCTTTCAAATAGAAATGATAAATAATAGTAATAAATTAGTAATAATAAAAAAAGCAAACGAATACCCACGATCCTCTTTATGTTGAAAAACATGGAAATATAGCGTAGTCTTTCCTCCAGACCCAGTTATAAAAGTAATTTAAAACACAATAACAACAACAAAACAAAGACCCTGCAATCTTATCAACACTGAATAATTAAACATGGATATATGGTGTAGTCTTTCCTCAATCTAAGGCCCAACTATCCTTCAAACTAAGAACCTTCAATAAATAAAAGTTTAGAGAGTTTTCTTTATTCCAGACCTTGTCATTTTCAAAAATAAGATAAATGAAATCATCATAACTAAGACTCAATCATATTATTGTGCCTTTTCACCATGAATAAGATGATTGGGGGAGTACTACATCAACATTTATGTCCGACAAGTTGTCAGATCTGACAACTGTCCTTGATGTTGATTGGCTAAGAAGCAGTGCTACCATGGTATGTGTCGGATAAAGCGTCAGACAACTCCTTTCATGGAAAGCTCCCCGGGCTCTAAGTTTTGATTTTTTTTTTCATTATAAATTTCTTTGCCTGGAAGAAAACGTGAATGTTTAATTACATCATTTATTACAGGATGTTAGGCTGGAAGAGGGTATTAATGTGTTTTTTTTTGTTCCTTTTTTTTTAATAAACTGGTCTGGTCAAATTAAGAATGCGTTATCACAAGGGCTTTATAGTTTAGAAGATGCTGGGGTCTAAGTTTTAAGATTAATGTTTCGCTTAATTTGTATTTTTAAGAGAACTGGGTGAGGGGTAAAGAAAACACTCTAAGCCCAAGCATTTTAAGTGGGTTTAACTTTGAAGATTGGTCTTAGCTGTGATTTTTTTTTCAATATTTTGTATCTTTTAAATAATCGGGTCTTGACGAAAGTCTAAGCATAATATTCGTGTTATTCCACAAGATGAAGAATATGACAAAGTCTTTTGTTTTTAAGATTTTTTGAATCATTTTTAAATTACCGGGTCTAGCTGGAATAAAGACAACGCTCTAAACATGTGCTTTTCTACATGCACGGTCTTAATTCGGATTGTTGGTTCTTAGATTCGTTGTTGGGGGTTGGGTTTTATTAATTTTTTTATTCTTGAAATAATTGTGTCTTGAGGAAAGTCGATCTTCGACAAACGGTCTTCATGTTATTCCACAGTAATTAGATTATTGGGTATTCGTTTTAGAATATTTGTAAAATCTATTTTTTTTTTTCAAATAATAACCAAGTCTAGAGAAATGATGTTTGCTTTACCCATGCGTTATTACAATGTTTTGTAGGGGTCGTAGTTTTATTTAAAAAAAAAAATGGGTGTGAGGAAAAGATATATTTTTTAAATGGGTGAATTTTGGAAAATTGGTCTTAGATTTGAAGTTTTTTAATTAATTTTTTTGAATAGCCGGGTCTGGAGGAAAGAGTACGTTTTAAAACTCGTGTTATTCCACAAGAATAAGAATATGATAACCCAGATAGCAAAGTATCTGGGGCCCATATGGGAATCATGTGGGCCTACTGGGGCCCATGTGTACCATGTAAAACCCATATGTGGCCCATATGGTTTGTCCCACCTAGAACCCAGATAATAAAAACCATATGGGCCCCATGTGGTATCTATATGGGCGATGTGGTCTTATTTCAGGGTCGACCGAGCCCAGATAGAAACATATAAAACCCATATGGGGCCTATATGGGTTTTCCCACCTAGAACCCACATAATAAAACCACATGGGCCCCATGTGGTATCTATATGGGCGAAGTGGCATAATTATGGATCGCCTTAGCCCATATAGGAACATATAAAACCCATATGGGTTTTCCCACCTAGAACCCACATAATAAAACCATATGGGCCCCATGTGGTATCTATATGGGCGAAGTGGCATAATTATGGATCGACTGAGCCCAGATAGAAACATATAAAACCCATATGGGGCCTATATGGGTTTTCCCACCTAGAACCCACATAATAAAACCATGTGGGCCCCATGTGGTATCTATATGGGCGAAGTGGCATAATTACCCAGATACCAAAATATCTGTGCCCAATATGGGTCCAATGTGGGTTATCTGGGACCCATATGGCCCATATGGAAACCATATGGGCTAGAAGTGGGTAGGTCCACATGGGGCCCATATATATGGGGCCCATCTGGGTTATATGTGGGCCCATATGTACCAGATGAATATCATCTGGGCTGGAGATGGGCATTTCCAAGTGGGACCCATCTGGGTTAAATCTGGGCCCATATGTACCAGATGAATATCATCTGGGCTGGAGATGGGCATTTTCAAGTGGGACCCAGATGGGCAAACATATATGGGACCCATCTGGGATGTATTTGGGCCCATATGTACCAGATGATATCATCTGGGCTAGAGATGGGCATTTCCAAGTGGGACCCAGATGGGCTATTGAAATATGTCAGACCCATCTGGGTTAAATCTGGGCCCATATGTACCAGATGAATATCATCTGGGCAAGAGATGGGCATTGCAAAGTGGACCCAGATGGGCTAAAATATCTGGGACCCATCTGGGATATATCTGGGCTCATATGTACCAGATGAATATCATCTGGACTGGAGATGGGTATTTTCAAGTGGGACCCAGATGAGCAAACATATATGGGACCCATCTGGGATGTATTTGGGCCCATATGTACCAGATGAATATCATCTGGGCTAGAGATGGGCATTTCCAAGTGGGACCCAGGTGGGTTAAAATATGTGGGGCCATCTGGGTTATAGCACATTTTCAATTTATCTATAAGTCAAGGTGTTGTACCGGATGCATTGAAAATCGCTAGAGTTATTCCGATATTGAAGAAAGATGATCCTGTAGACTCCAATAATTATAGGCCAATATCACTGCTATCGTCAATTTCTAAAGTGTTAGAAAAACTTATTTTTGATCGTACTATGTCGTTCTTTGTAAGTAATAATGTTTTCGCAGATTCGTAATTTGGTTTTAGACAAAAACATTCCACGATACATGCAATTTTACAATTTATTAATCATGTTGGTTCTGCTAACGATGATCATTTTCATACACTTGGAATATTTTTGGACCTCTCCAAGGCCTTCGATACCATTGACCATCAAATATTACTGTAGAAACTTTTTCACTACGGTATTCGTGGGAAGGCCTTGGAGTGGTTTCGAAGCTATCTCATAGGAAGGTCTCATTTCGTTTCTATTAAAGGTGTTAATTCGTCTTTTAAACAGCTACCTTGTGGTGTCCCTCAGGGATATCTTCTTGGACCTTTTCTTTTTTATTTTGTATATGAATGACTTTCAAAACTCTTCTCGGGTCCTGTCATTTACCCTATTCGCTGATGATTCTTCCGTTTTCTTTTCCCATAAAAATCCAAATATCCTATTAGAAACAGTTAATATTGAACTCAGACTTGTTGCAAAATTGATATGCGCTAATAAACTTTCCCTTAACATAAATAAAACTCAAGGTATGTTTTTCACAGATACCCGGTAATGTTTACATTAATAATACTGCTATAAATACAGGTGATTCGTTAAAAATTTCTTGGTCTTATTATAGACAACAAATTTCTTGGAAAGAGCATAATTTGATATTAAGTAAAATGCTTGCGAGGAATGTTGGGGTAATCAATAAACTAAAATCTTCATTTCCTATGCATATTTTGAAAGGTTTGTACTCAACACTTATCCTACCTTATCTGAACTACGGTATACTTGCATGGGGTAATTCGTTTAATTACCAACTGGATAAATTGTTAATTCTTCAAAAACGGGTATTGCGAATAATTTGCCATTATGAAAGGTTAAGTCACACAAATATTTTATTTTTCAACAATAAAATATTAAAGGTGCATGATTTATATAATTTCTATTTTATAGGGTGTTTTATGTTTCAATTGAACTCAAATGCTCTTCCTCATGCTTTTACATCACTATTCCAAAAGATCAACATTTGCATACTTATCCTACCCGACAGTCGTCATTCTTTCACTTGCATAGGTTTAGAACAGTACTTAGGAAAATGACGATAGTATATACTTGTCCAGTTTATTGGAATTCCTTGGATATGACACTTAAGAAACTACAAAATTATGATATTTTCAAACATCACTTGAAAGCAAAGCTTCTTCTTCGATATAATGAAACAAACTGAAATTGCTCTTTATTGGCATGCTCTATTGTATTTTTGTCCACAGAGCTTATTATCCAAAAGTTTCTAAAATTCTGTTGGATGGCAGCTGCTTACTTTATTTTTTTTTCTTTTATTTCTTCGTTTCTTTCTTTCTTTTGTCACGTTTCTGTGTTGTTTTGTTTTTGTCGGTGCAATTTGATTGATAAAATGTTGTCACGTGTATTATAATCAAGTAGTTATATCAAAAGTTATGTATAAAAAAGGGAACCTTATCTACAAGCATTCTGCTTCTAAGGTTTCCTCCAATTTTCCGTTTTTATGTACTTGAAGGTCAAATCCACCTCATAAAAATGTTGATTTGAATCAATAGAGAAAAATCAGACACACACAATGCTGAACATTTCATCAAAATCGGATATAAAATAAGAAAGTTATGACATTTCAAAGTTTCGCTTATTTTCGACAAAATAGTTATATGAACGAGCCAGTTACATCCAAATGAGAGAATGTTTTAATTATACAATATTTCAATATTTACGACGGTTAGGACCTCCTTGCCTGAAGCACAAAATGTTAAAATAATGGAATTCCACGTGTTCAGGAAGGAATGAAACTTCATTTCAAATGACAATGACCAGAAAATCAAAATATTTTATATTTCATATAATAAAAAAAAGAAATAGTGAGTGAGCGATGTCATCAACTTTCTCATTTGGATGTAACTGGCTCGTTCATATAACAATTTTGTTGAAAATAAGCGAAACTTTAAAATGCTATTACTTTCTTATTTTACATCCGATTTTGATGAAATTTTCAGTGTTATGCTTCTTGAATTTTCTCTTTTTATTCAAATCAAGAATTTTGTTGGGGTGGACTTGTCCTTTAAACATGTATTAATATGTATTGATTAGGAATGCTTGCTACGTGTGTAATGGTTGCTCAGCTTAGTTATGTAAGTTATCAAAGTATTGTAACATAACGGATTTGTAGAAATAAAACCTAAATGAAATGAATGAAATATTTGGGTCCATATGTACCAGATGAATATCATCTGGGCTGGAGATGGGCATTTCCAAGTGGGACCCAGATGGGCTAAATTATGTGGGACCCATCTGGGATATATCTGGGCCCATATGTACCAGATGAATATCAGCTGGGCTGGAGATGGGCATATCACTGGATCGATCGATCTAGACTGCAGTCATGAATATTCATTACAACAGTAAATGACCAAAATTTTAGCTAAAACAGCTACAACAATTGAAATGTTTATGTTTATGCAAGGATTCCACCGTAAAAAGTTTCAGAAAAGTATGTAATTTATTACTATAAAATTAAAAATCGAAACATTTAGGGTTAGAATGTAGGATTATAGGATATGATAAGGATTAGAGTATTGGGTTGTAAAGTCACCTTAATGACACAAATTAATGTAATTTTTTTAATTGATTAAACACAGTATTGTTTTCATATGGGGCCCATATGGGAGCAATGTGGGCCTGCCCATATTCAACCCACACTAAACCCACTTGGCCCAAATGGGCCCCACATAGGGTGTACATATGGGTCCCAGATTGGCAAAGTGGGGCCCATATGGGCCCATACATAGCCCAAATGGGCCCCATATGGTTTACATGGGTACGATGTGGGCCTGCCCATATTTACCCCACGCGAAACCCTGGCCCATATGGGCCCCAGACGGGGTGTACGGTGCAAAAAACACAAGGGGCCCAGATGGGCCCATACATAGCCCAAATGGGCCCCATATGGTTTACATGGGTACGATGTGGGCCTGCCCATATTTACCCCACGCAAAACCCTGGCCCATATGGGCCCCAGACGGGGTGTACGGTGCAAAAAACACAAGGGGCCCAGATGGGCCCATATGGGCCCATACATAGCCCACATGGGCAACCCATATGGGGCCCACATTTTTAGCCCATATAAGCCCACAAGTAACACATATGGGCCCCATATATTTTGCTCACTGGGAAGGTCTTATGTTAGAAGATTTTTTTTTTGTATCTGTTTTAATGATTAGGTCTGGAATAAAGACAACACTCTAAACCTCTTTTTAAAACAGGTTCTTAGGTTGAAGGTTCGTTTGGTCTTAGACTTTGATTTTTTATTATTACTATTACCGTTAGTTTTTTACTTTTTTTTTTATTATTACTATTACCGTTAGTTTGAAGAAAAAAACTGGGTTGGGCTGAAAGGCTACGCTATATTTCCATGTTATCCAGCATTATGGGGTCTTTATACTGTTTTTAAACTGGTATTCATGATTTTTAATAACTGGGTCTGGAGAAAAGACTATGCTTGATTCTCAATTTACTCTTAACGCATATATTCACAATATATGCCGTATAAGTTGAAACAACAAAGACATTAATTCCACCAGTTTTAATTAACTGGGTCTTGAGAAAAGACTAAGCTCGATTCCCATTTCTTTCCACTGGAATATCATTATCGTATCTTAGTTTGGACTTATTTTATAATTTTTGAAATAACCAGGTCTTGAAAAAGACTTTGGACTAATATTAATTTTTTTAAACAACCGGGTCAGGAAAAAAGACTTTGCACTTTTGTGCTATATGAACGCATTGCTATAGGGTTTAATTTTTAGTTTTAATTAACCGGGTCTGGAGAAAAGACTACACTTATTCTCAATTTACTCTTAGCGCATGTATTCACAATATACGACATATAAGTTGAAACAACAACAAAGACATTAATTCCACTAGTTTTAATTAACTGGGTCTTGACAAAAGACTAAGCTCGATTCTCATTTTTATTCCACTGGAATATCATTATCGTATCTTAGTATGGACTTATATTATATTTTTTTAGATAAACGGGTCTGGAAAAAGACTTTGGTCTTATATTAAATTTTTGAAACGACCAAGTCTGGAATAAAGACTTTGGACTTATATTATAATTTTTTAAAAAACTGGGTCTGAAAAAAAGACTTTGGAGTTGCATTATATTTTTTAATTAACTGGGTCTGGAAAAAAGACTTTGGACTTATAGTATAATTTTTTAAACAACCGGGTCTGGAAAAAAGACTTTGGACTTATATTATAATTTTTGAAACAACCGGGTCTGAAAAAAAGACTTTGGACTTGCATTATAATTTCTGAATTAACCGGCTCTGGAAAAAAGACTTTGGACGAATATTATAATTTTGGAACAACCGGGCCTGGAACAATACTTTGGACTTGTACTATAATGCTTTTATTAACCGAGTATGGAAAAAGACTTTGCACTTTTGTGCTATATGAACGCATTACTATAGGATTTTAGTTTAGAACAGATTCGCCAAAATCCCTTCAAATTTATTACATTTGTGGGTAAAGTCATTATTACATTTGTGGGCGATCAAAAATTATTACATTTGTGGGTAAAGTGCATTATTACATTTGTGGGTGGAATTATTACATTTGTGGGTAAACTGTTATCACATTTGTGGGCGTTATTAAATTTCTGGGTGCAACACCCCCCCCCCCTTTATATTTTACAGGTGTCGCAAGATAAAATACTTCCTTGATGAGTTCACAGATGGATGATCAATCGAACATAGAATATGGTTTCGAGCAACCCTGCAGGTATCCTTCATACGCCAATGAGAGTGCATAAAGCTTGCATATATGTCATATAAACGTTATCTGTGCTATCCCCGATATATAACATTAGACCAATTACTCTGCCAAAATACAATGGATCATGATAGCTATCAGAAAAAAACCAAACAAGCACTGATAATTTCATCAAAATCTGACTAAGATAAGAAGGTTATGAAATTTCGAGTTTCAAAAAACATTAGTATTACATGCAAAACACAGGTCAAATGAGGATCAAAGACATGATAGACATGATACACTCATTTCTTTTGCATTTTATCATATGAAACATAGAATAGATCCATTGTCTTTGGCAGGGAGTAATTGGTCTAATGTTATACTTTGGGGGATAATAATGATGCTTTACATAGGAATAAATAATTATGTAGTACAATACATTTTTCAGGAGCAACTTGGTCTGCTCATCATTAGAGTGCAGTGGGCTGATTCATAAAGCTGTTAGTAAGTTAAGATTGACTTTAAGAACAACTAGTGAACCTTCCCTTTGTGCTAAATGATTAAATAATCACTCGTAACTTACGAACAGCTTAATGAAACGTCCCCCAGGTCTTCTGGCGATTCAATTGGCAAAGTTTGATTCCTGTCAAAGTTGTTCAAGCATGGGCCAAGGACCGGTTTTTCAAGGGGGGGGGGCTTACCATGGTAATAAACAAAATCATGATAAATTTTAATTTTTTGTACATGGTTTTAGAAGAAAGTGGGGGAAGCCCCTCAGCCTCCGCGGCCCCTGCCTAATATGTATTTAAAGGACAAGGCCACCAAGACAAAAACTTGTATAAAAAGAGGAAAAAGTCAACAAGGATAACACTGAAAGTTTCATCAAAATCGGACGTAAAATAAGAAAGTTATGACGTTTTAAACTTTTGCTTCATTTTACAAAAGAGTTATATGCACATCTCGGTCGGTATACAAATGAGGAGCCCGATGGCATCACTCACTATTTTATTTGTATTTTATTAGATGAAATATGATTTTTTTTTCTCGACATTGTCGTGTGAAATGAAGTTTCATTCCTCCCTGAACGCGTGGAATTCCATTATTTTAACATTTTGTGCTTCAGGCAAGGAGGTCCTAATCATCAAATTCGTAAAAATTGAAATATTGTATAATTCACACAATGAAAAACAAAAGAAATAGTGAGTGACATCGTCAACTCTCTCATTTGGATGTAACTGGCTCGTTCATATAACTATTTTGTTAAAAATAAGCGAAACTTTGAAATGTCATCTTTTTACCCAGTTTTTGCTATCAGGGATATATAGATCATCCGTATCATGTCTTACCTGTGGGAGGAACTGCTCTCCATTCTGAGCATATTGCAGGCTGCCTGCAGATATCTGTTAATACAATTATGATAATAACTAGCGTTAATATATTTCGAAACGATGTCTTAGTAAAAACTCCTGGATGAAAGACTCTGTATTCCTCCACCCATAGGGTCGTTGCTAAAAGGTGTGTAGGGTGCGCCCCCCCCCCCCACACACACACACACATGCACACACTGATTTGTACATCGTCGGTAAAAAAAGTGAGAAAGGGGAACGAACGAGGTAAAGAAGAAAAAGAGAAATAGCAAAGAAAAAAGAGGAATAGAGAAATGAAGAAGTAAGAATTCTGAACAAAGATGAAGAGAAAAGCAAACGGAAGGAGTAAAAACCGAGAGAAGGAAAGGGTAGACAAGGTTTTGATTAGGTAAGTCTGTATGTCCATGTAATTAAAAATGCGGAGTCAGACATGTTGGACAAATTATAAATTGTCTGTTTCGCAAGCGCAAGGCTGTTGGACCGACGTTTGTCGGGAAAATTACAAACTGTCGGGTCACGCAGGGCTCTTCCAACTGTTCCATTTACACTACATTGTTCCTACCTGGTCTTTGAGTTCCATTATCTTTGTCGGTCAAATTAGTAGCGGACCGTGACCCGGAGGGACAAAGGATTGGGGGGGGGGGGCACTGCATTGTTTGTGAACAATGCCGTCCCCCCCCCCCATGCTTTCTCTCATCGGGGTCACGGTCCGCTACCGATTTGACATACACAGCCTGTTAAATTACAGATGTAGTAACTGAGTTTTTTAATGTAAAAACATAGAAATATTTTGTTTTCAAGTAAAAATATTCAAAAATTTCCAGCTCACGCTTCACGCTCTTATCATTCAGTGATACCCAGCTGTCTTTTCATGAATACAAAAACTGTATTGAAGGTCCGATTTCCAATCTTAGTTTGATTTTATAACCATCATGTTCATTCATTTATTTACGTCCATTAAAAATACATATATACGTACAAGCAAAATTGGAAATATCAAATTGATTAAAATGATACAAATAGGAAATGTATGTGACGCACCTAAGCCTGGATGTAGACTATAGGGGCGGTATTCTGAAAACGTTCTTATATTAATTTTGATCTTATCTCTAACAATTATATTTGTCATAGTAATCTGGAGAAAATAACAGAATCAGAAAAGGTTTCATGTGAAGGTTTAATCTCATGTAATGAAGCAAAAGAAGAACTGGTTAAAATGGCTAAAAATAAAACACCGGGAAATGATGGCCTAACAGTGGAGTTTTATGAAACATTCTGGCCCCTGGTCTCAAAATATATGATAGACTCTTTCAATGCAGCTTACAAAGACCAGTCTATGTCAGTTTCACAAAGACAAGGGGTGATAAAATTGATCCCAAAGCCCAATAAAGAAAGATCCTTATTGAGTAACTGGAGACCAATTACTTTGATAAATGTTGATGCAAAAATCCTTTCCAAATGCTTAGCCAAAAGAATTTCTAAAGTAATAGGAAACCTGATTAACTGTCAACAGACAGCATTTATAAAAGGTAGAAACATTGGTGAAGGAATTCGATTAATATCAGACTTAATGTTTTATGCAGAAAATGAAGACTTTCAAAGCATAATTATGGCGTTAGATCTTACCAAGGCATTTGACTCATTAAGCCACTCATTAATTTTTCAATGTCTGGAAGCTTATAATTTTGGGCCTTCGATTATCCAATGGGTAAAAACTGTTTATAATGATATCAATAGCTCTGTTCTCGTAAATGGATTTACTACAGGCTATTTCAAAGTAAGTAGAGGAGTAAGACAAGGGGACCCTCTTGCGCCCTTATTATTTATTTTGGGATTAGAGGTTTATTTGAATAGAGTTAGAAATAATGACAGTATAAAGGGTTTTGAAGTGGAAGGAAAGGTAATAAAATATACTGCTTATGCAGATGACATAACATGTTTCTGTAAAGACCGTCACTCCCTACAACATGTATTTTTAGAGTTTGAGGAATTTTCTAAAATATCTGGTTTATGTATCAATAAATCAAAAACTGAAGGCATGTGGATTGGTAAGAATCGTCATCTAGGTGAAAAGGACAGTGTTATCTTATGGCCAGAGAAAGGAATTAAAGTTTTAGGCATCTTCTTTTCATATGATACAGAAGAAGCAAGGAAAAGGAATTTTGAAACCAGAGTTAAAGAGATGAGAATTGTACTAAATAAATGGAAAAACAGAGGACTTACCTTGATTGGCAAAACACAGATATTGAAAACTTTTATAATGTCCAAAGTAATTTATTTATTATCCAACATCTCATTACCCATTGCTTTTGTTGAAGAAGTTGAGAAGCTCATGTTTTCATTTTTGTGGAATGGCCCAGATAAAATCGCACGTACTACTATGTTTGCTGATTATGCAGAAGGGGGACTAAAATTCCCAAACATTCAATGTATGATCAACACTCAGCTAGTGAAATGGGTCCAGCGATATTTCTTTAGATCAAATCATAGTTGGATAACCTTGTGTGAATATTTTGTAAAGTCATATGGTGGAAAATTTATATTTGTCAGTAATTATGCAATGGAGAAACTACCAAAAACTAAGGATATCCCTCCATTTTATATTGCTTTATTAAAAGCGTGGTTAAAGACGGATATCTATTTGGACTTGGTTACTAATGATACAAGCCAGGTTAGCATACTGAGACAAGGTGTATGGAATAACAAATGCATATTGATAAATAACAAGTCAATGTACTGCAGTGCCCTTCATGAAGCAGGGCTATCTAATATTTATCAATTATTTAACAGTGATGGAAATTTTTTACATTTTGAGTATTGGAATGGAAAAGGTGTTAAAAATAATTATTTTCTACAATACATGGCAATAATCGAGTCAGTGAAGAAAGAATGGAAATGTGAATTCCATCCCCTAATATTACAAATGTTTTGGGATAAAAATAATGAATATCAGTTACAACAAGAAAAAGTGACTTCTGCATTATGTAATGTGAAATCCAAAGCAATTTACAAGAACCTTTTGTCTGGGTTGATAACCAGACCAGTTAGTGAACAATTATTTTCTACAACCTTTAATATTCAAGATGATGACTGGTCTCAAATCTACACCCTTCCGTTCAAGTGCACAATAGAAGCAAAAATGAGAGTTTTTTCAATTCAAATTAATTCATAATATACTGTATACTAATCATAGATTGTTTAAGATGAAAGTGGTCGACTCAGAAACTTGCACGTTCTGTCACTCAAATTTAGAGACACCTGTTCATTTGTTTTATGACTGTGATTTTATTTATAATCTTCGACGGGAATTTATCTATAAGATTGGCAAGAGCTTTAATACTAATGCCCCGAATAGCTCTCGTTTGAAGATTTTACTAAGAAAAGAATGATATTTGGATTCATTATGGACTGGAAAGGCCCCACAAAATGCTACTAAACCATTTGGTGCTAATGTTCAAAAGATATGTTTACGTAGAAAAGTGTAAAAACACACAACCATGTATAAGAGGGCTAATATCTTTATTTCTAATATTAAACTGATTGAACTTAACATTGCAAAACAGAGGCATATTGAAGGATTGCACTATAAAAAATGGACCCCTGTTGAAAAAATCTTTTGATTATACCATTGATATACAGATAATGTTATTTGTTACCCACTTTTCATGTACAACTGTGATGTATGTTTTTGTATCGTTTTGTTTGTGAGTGTATCCTATACCATTGTAAATGTGATTGATATCATGATTATTGTTGTACGTACCGATTGTTTGATCAATAAAAAGTTTAAAAAGAAAAACAAATTTTGATCTTATCTACGTCACGATCTTAAATTGGTATTCTGAAAACGTTTTATCTTTTTCCTATCTTTTGTTCTTATCTTCTTCTTATCTTGCTAAACATCCTATGCTGAGCGCGTAAATGTATTACTCGCGCATATGATACAAAAGCGCGCTAAAAAGATAAAAACAAATGAAGATAAGTGGTATTCTGAAAACGTTCTTATCTTTTCTCCTTCTTATCTTTCACGATATTTATGATAATATTTAAGATAACTAGAGGGTTATCACATCCCACGTTGTCCGCGTTCTTTCTTGTTCAAAATCGATGGCCACTAGTAGTAACAAGTACCGACAAGTATTCCTCCCATATTTTCTTTCATTGTCCCTTTATTTCCCGTCTCTTTTTTCTATCCCTTTTTTCTTTCTTTCTTTCTTTCTTTCGTTTTTATTTTATCGTTTTCTTCCTTTCTGTCTGACTTTTTCTTTAAGTTCATTCTTCATTTATATATTTTGGTTTCATTCTTTGAATATTTTAATTTCTTTACTTTTCTCTTGCTTTGTTTCATTTATTCTTCTTTTTATTTCCCCCTTTCATTTTATCCCTTTCTTTCTTTACTTTCAGTCTTCATTTCTGTTTTTCCCCTTTTGTTTCTTCCTATCGTTTTTTAATTTTTCTTTCTTTCTTCACATTTTTTAAATCTTTTTATTTCTTCCTTATTTTTATTTCATTCCTTCGTCTTTATATTTGCTTTTCATTTTTCCCCTTTTTCTTTCTTTCTTCCTTCACTTATTTTTTATTTTCCCCCTATTTTTTCTTTTATTTTTTTATTTCTATTTGGGGTTCCTTTTTTCGTTCATTCGTTCGTTTTTTAAATTTCTGCTTCCTGACACTCTTGTGTCTTATTTACTTTCTATCTTGTTTTTTTATTCTTTATTTCGCTCAGTATTTTCCCGTTCATTCTTTATTTACTCTATTTCTTTACTTTCCTCTCTGTGTCTTTCTTCTATTATTTTTTCTTTCTTTCCATTAATATTTTTTCGTTTTGTTTTTTGTTTTTTATTCATTCTTCACTTTTCCTGACTTTTTATTTTCCCTTTTCATTCCTTTTCTTTCTTTAAATTTAACTTTCTTTCTTTTTATCTTTCTGTAGTCTTTATTTTTACTTTAATTTTCCTTTCATTTTTTCTCTCTCATCTTCATTTCTTTGTTCCATTTTCCTTTTTTTACATTTCTTAATTCCTTTTTTATTTTTCTTTCTTACTGTCTTTCTTTTTTAATTGAAGTAATATAAAAATGAAGTGATAAATAACTTTTTCGGTTAAGTACTACTTCGTTTTTATATTACTTCATTTTTTATAAAAAAAAAAATTACTTCATTTTATCCTTTTTTAATCTTTTTATTTTGTCCTTTTACTTTTTTTCATTTAGTTTCTTTTCTATCTTTATTTAGTCTTCCTCACTTTATCATTGATAATCATTCTATTTATTTTTTCCTTCTTTTATTATTTATTATTTATAACGTGGAGCGTTGTGGCCCAGTGGATTAGTCTTCGGACTTTGAAACAGAGGGTCGTGGGTTCGAATCCCAGCCATGGCGTAATTTCCTTCAGCTAGAAACTGATCCACAATGTGCTGCACTCAACCCAGGTGAGGTAAATGGGTACCGGTAGGAACTAATTCCTTAAGAAGCTGTGTGCGCTATGAACGCCTAGCTTAGCCGGGTAATATAGGAGCGCCTTGAGCACCTAACAAGGTGGATATGTGCGCAATATAAATATCCTATATTATTATTATTTATCTATTCAAATTTTCTTTATTTTTAAGTTCTTTTTGCTTGCTTACTTTGGTTTACTCTTTATTGATTTCATTATTTTTTGCTTTGTTCCTTTCATCTTTTTGTTTTATTTCTGCTTCATTCTGACACTTTTCTGTCTTCTTATATACTTACTTTTATTTTTATGTTTTATTCTTACCTGCTTTATTTACTTTTTTCTTTACTTCTTTTTTACTTTTTTCTTTCTTTATTTGTTTTGTGCACGTCTCTTGAAATAATAATCAGTCATTGCATATAAAATGCCTATTTCGAGCAATGCGCCAGAAACAGTGTACGCGCAGCGCCCATGGTATTACCTTTAAATAAGGAACGATTTTATTGGTTAAACTGCCAATATAAAGCGCATTTTGATTGGTAATATCCTTAAAACTGGGCGTGTTGAAGATTAGAAGGAGGCAGTCCTTACAAAGATAAGAAACGCGTCAAGAAGATTTTCAGAATACCGATTTGCAATGATTTTAGCGTCTTCTTATCTCAGTGAGATAAGATAAAAGATAAGAACAAAGATAAGAACGTTTTGAGAATACCACCCTAGGAGTAATAAAGAGTTCGCGGCTAGAGATCAATTACACAAACACAGTTTCCCCCGTCTTTAAAAGATGTGTCATCGATTGTGTGGGTTTGGGGTGACTTAGAAGTTGGAGAAGTTTAGGTTGTTGTGTGCTGAGATGTAGAGTTGGTCCTGACCACGTAACATGTAATATATACATAGCATACAAATAATAAAGTACGAAATATTATGGAAAAAATGGAAAGGGTGCGTAAAAGCCTGAAAAGATATGCTTAACCGGTCCAGTTTTCAGGTCCAATATCTAAAAAAAATGTCAGCTCGAGCTTTGCACTCGGTGTATGTGATATATGAGAAATGTATTGTATTCATGAGTCACTGCAAGCAGTTCTTAAACATGTCATTTTTCAGAAAGGTTAATTTAAAGTATCAGCTCGCGCTCATATGAATGGCGATGTATTTCATTCATTCAAAAAGTACTTATAATGTCAGTTTTCTGGTCGGAAATCAAAATTTCAACTCGCTCTTCGCGCTAGCATCTGTTTTTTTTTTGTTGTTGATATATCCATCCTCTTTATTGTTACAATCTAGTTTTCAGGTCGAAATATAAAATCAGTAAGCTAGCACTCAGCTCGCATTTTGGAATTGGAGAGAAATGTATTATTTCATCACCTTCATGGATCACTGCGAACAGTCTCTAACAGACCGTTTTGCTGGCCAGTATATTGAAATTTTCATCTTACGTTTGCGCTCGCATGGATCGTTTATTTAGATACCCCAATGATCAGTGGCGTAACGTGGGTCACGGCATTGGGGGTCACCAACAAAATTTTCGAGCCACTTAGTGAGCGCGCGAAGCGCGCCCAGTTGCCAGGTATACTGACCTAATAAAGACATTTTAACGACAGTGCCATTAATCGGATATGTATCTCACTGGTCAAATAATGCAAGCGCGAAGCGCGAGCTTAAAATTTTTGAAATTCAGACCTATAAAGGGAAATTATAATCAATCTTTTGGAATCATGATACCTACCTGTCTTGCTAAATAATGCGAGCGCGAGCTGAAAGTTTTGTAAATATTGACCCCCAGACAGGAAGATTTTAAGGGCTATATTGACTGATTGCATTTTTTTATTGCATTTATTCTTTTTCATTCCAAAATTTAACAAAAGTTACAATGTATTACAGCATAACACAAAAATATCATATACAGAAATGAAAAAAGGGAACCTACTGGAAAGCAAAGCTTGTTAGTATGGGCTCCCTGCAATAAATAGTTAAAGTATATCTTTGATCAATGAAATTCAATTCGTAAATTAAAAGGGTTTGTACAATGAAAAAGAATACCAGTGGGGTCAAGCTTTTATGTTTACTCAGTAAGTTACAATTAACAGAAAAAATGTTATATCGTGCCCCTGCTGTATATATAAAAAATACTGAATTCAGGAGTGTGTGAACAGACAATCACTTGGTCAAGAGAGGACCAATACTAAAAACAAAACAAAGACAAAAACAAAACGGCACGCACACAAACAAAAACAAAACAGAACAAGACAAGACAGCAAAAAAGGAAAAGAAACAAAATGGCACACACACACACAAACAAAAACAAAGCAGAACAGGACAAGACAGCAAAAAAAAGAAACAAAACAAAACACACTACAAAACATAGACGGACCGAAAGATTATAAAAGCAATAGAACTAGACATAAAGATGATAGGAAGAGAGAGAGAGAGAAAAACAAATGTGAGAGGAGAGGGAGAAAGAGAAGAAGGAATAAAATAAGAAGGGAAGAAGAACAAAAGAGGTGGTAGCTACTTACACAGAAATGTTTGAGTGCTGGGGTTTATACTCAAGGATAAAAATTTCTTTAATCCTCAACTGAAACTTAAATGTGTTGGTTTGTTACGTAATGATTCTATAAGGGAGTTCCATAGTTTGATACCTGTAAAAATAAATGTTTTATTCAAGAGGATTGTTCTAGCTCTTGGTGGATGAAAGAGCCCGGCGAACCAAGTAGGATTTGTAGGATTTGATGTTTTGGACATTTATACATATGCATATATATGTTTGTTATGTTTAAGAAGTCATGAAAAAGAAGCATACTATTGTACATAAAACAATAATAACTCGAAGTGCGAGAAAATATATTTGGCAGTTTGGTGTATATTGACTTGAAAACGTGAGGTTTTAGTATATAACAATATTATATATCTCGGTAAACAGACAATGCGAGCACCAGGAACAATGAAGACATAGCCCCTGAGCAAATTATGTTTCATTAAGTTATGAAAAAAATGCTTCCTATGTAATATAACATAACATAATTATGATATAATATAGCATTATAAAGAACAATAATTTTTTCTTTCCCATTACGTTTCTCTTCCTTTCTCCCTCTTTTTCCCCTTTTCCCCGTTTTTTGGTCATCCGATGGGGGTGCACGTGCCCCCCCCATGTCCCCCTCCCCCCGTAGTTACGCCACTGCCAATGATTTAGATACCCAAATGGATCGTGTATTTAAATACCTCAGTGATTACAAAAGCTGCTCGCAATGTTTAATTTCAGGACCCTTAAAAAATCAGATTTCGGACGCCGCGACAGGAAAATGTATACCCTTCCTCCCCCCCCCCCCATCGCATAAAAGCTGAAACTGATCCTCGGTATGACAAAAGAAAATGTGACTAAGGAGAATGTAGAACACTTCCAAGATTCATGCTTGCCGGATGTCGGTAACCGCTACCGATATTTCTCGGTTATCGGGGCCTCCACTCCCCCTACTGGAAAAGGTCTAGCGACGCCAGCTGTCTACCAACCATCGTAATTTGTATTCAGGTCGTCCTTCGACCAGTCCGTCCATTTAGTTATCGTAGTTGCACTAACTTTAATTCAAGAACCATAGGCGTTCCAGAAAAAAAATAATGGAAAGATCTTAGCAAAAGCCTTGGAAAAATCCAACAGGAAACTAAAACACCCTACATCATACTTGGAGGGGATTTTGATATTCCAATTATGGCATGGACTCCAACCGAGGCCACAACCCCACTTCAACGAGACATATTAGGAATAATTGACGAACATAGCTTAGAACAACTCGTCAATTTCACAACACGTCGAGATGCTAGTGGAACCGAAAATATCCTAGACTTGTTTTTTCACTACACACCCTTCTCTTGTGAAGAATATCCACCCATACCCAGGGTTTTCTGACCACAGCGTAGTAATGGTGGAAATCAACATAAAAGCACCTCTGCCTGCTAGGCCGCCAAGAGAGATCCACCAATGGAAAAAGATGGATGAAAATAAAATCAAAACAGACGCAGAGAATTTTTGCGTAAACTTTTTGGACTCGAATCCTAGTAGTAAATCAGTCGAAGAGAATTGGTGCAACTTTAGAGACAAAATGCACGACCTTGTCAACCAACACGTACCGTCAAAAACAGTGTCAGGAAAACCAAGAGTACCCTGGCTAACCCCCAAACTCCAGAAACTTTGCCGCAAGAAGGAGAGGTCAAAGGCGAAGCAACTCGGAGGACAAGATAGATGGGACAAATACAAACAAATAAAGAGAGTAGTCAATAAAGAACTCAGAAAAGCCCAACGGACATTCATAGCTACTCTTTCAGAAGCCGGTAATAAACAGTTCTGGAAATATCAAAACCAGGCGCAAAGACAACGTAGGGATCCAGAGCCTTAAGAAGGGAAACGAAATCATCACTGATGACCAAGGGAAAGCAGACGCGCTGGCCGAACAGTTCCAGAGCGTGTTCTCCAGGGACGAAACCCAAATCCACAACCTTCCACCAAGAGACATCTCTGATATGCCAGATATCAGCATCACGGTTAGTGGCATCCTCAAGCTATTGAACAAGTTAGATGTCTCAAAGGCCGCAGGACCAGATAGCATACCAAACCGTGTTCTTAAACTTACAGCTGAAGAAATAGCCCCAGTTCTGCAATTTATATTTAAACAGTCATATGACCAAGGGATCCTCCCCGAGGATTGGCGTAAAGCGAACATCGCTGCCATCTACAAGAAGGGTCCTAAAAACGAACCAGCTAATTATCGTCCTATATCCTTGACCGGTGTATGCTGTAAACTTATGGAACATATAGTAGACAGCCATCTAATGACACACCTTACTACAAACTCAATCCTCTCCGACTACCAGCATGCTTTCAGACGGGGTAGATCATGTGACACACAATTAGTTGCCACTATCCATGATCTTGCTACTCATCACAACAACAAGGAGACATGTGACATCGCAATACTCGACTTCAGCAAAGCATTCGATGTCGTCCCCCATAAGAAATTGTTGCAGAAACTTCACTCGTATGGCATCCGTAGCAAGACCCTTGAATGGATAAGATGCTTCCTGACCCAGAGATATCCTAGAACAGTAGTGAATGGTAAAACATCAAACTGGCTACCAGTCCTAGGGCCCGTTGCAGAAAGAGTTGCGTTTAAACGCAAGCCAAAAAATCAATTGCAAGTCCCAAATGCGCGCTGTTGATTGGTTGAAAATCAAGTTGCGCATGATTTTTAGAGTTGCGTTTGATTGCAACTCTTTCTCCAACGGGCCCCAGAGCGGTATTCCGCAGGGAACAGTCCTCGGGCCCCACCTCTTCATTTTGTACATAAACGACCTCTCGGAAGCAGTTCACAGCACGGCAAGACTGTTCGCAGATGACTGCATACTCTACCGAGCAATATCCAATCCCTCCGATGAAGAAGTACTACAAAAAGACTTAGATAACTTGGTCACATGGGGAAACACATGGGGGATGAAATTCAACGCATCAAAATGTACTGTCATGAGGATATCTATAAAGTACCCGGACATACCAATTACTCACTCCTCGGTCAACAACTCCAGGAAGTAAATAGCCATTAATACCTAGGAATACATATAGAAAACAACCTAAAATGGGATAAGCAGTCACAACAGTCAACTTCCAAAGGTACAAAGGCTTTAAACTTCATCAGAAGGAACTTCTATCACTGCTCTAAAACAGTGAAGGAACGTCTATACCACACACTTGTTAGACCCCACCTAGAATATGCTTCGATAGCATGGCACCCAGGCACAGTCAAGAACACCAAATTATTGGAAATGGTTCAGAGACGAGCTGCCCGGTTCGTCACAGGGAACTACACACAGGGATCCAGTGTTACAAACATAATGACAACACTTGGCTGGATGTCTCTTGAGGAAAGGAGGCGAAATCACCGAATCATCAACTTATATAAGATTATCCATGGAGAAACTCAACTTGACTTAAATAAATATGCCACGAGAAAAATAACGAGATTAAGAAGATCCCATGATGAACTGTATGACGTCACTTCAAAGTTCATCACAACTACCCAACTGGCTAATTCCTTCTTCCCTGAAGCAATCTCCCACTGGAATAATCTCACAGCGGATATGGTATCCTCCAAAAGCACTGACATACTTAAAGCAAAACTAAACATGCAAAACCAGCAACAAAGCAAAACAGAGTAATAATACTCCCACTCTCGTCAGCCCTGAGTTACCCTTCCTGGTGGAGGACTTCAGGGAATGGAACTACAAGGTACAAGGTATAGGGGAAAAAAGGGAAGAGAATGGGTTCGTACAACCCACACCACAGAAAGGTTTGATACCTTAGGTAGTTGATATGGACTCTTTACCACTGCTAGCTAGGTAGTAGTTTCATATTGTGCAATCATTTTTTACTACCGTTGAATTTAAAGAGGTCACATAGCAAAAAATATTTAAAAAAAATTAATACCTTTTAAGGGGAGGCGAAATGTCACTTTCCATATCTCCGTTTGCATATGTCATGAATATGTCATTTATGTATCAAAATGTTGCTAGGTGACGGCTCTAATGTTTCAACAACATTCAAAATAGGAATACACATATGACCAGTTTCCATTTTAATCTCAAGTAGATATGAAAAAATTAGATGATAAATTGATTCTTGTGTTTAAATATGTGGCGCTCTATAAACCTATATTTGGATTAATATATGCGATATTAATATTCAAAATGAATCAATTGTAAATAATTACACATTTTATAAATATATCTCACTAGCCATCGGGCTACTATTTACAATCTTGTTGTGCCGTGAGTGTGGGATCCAACGCTGCCTGAATTCACTAGAATTACCTTTTACTGGCGATATAATCTGATCCATACCATATTCATTACCACTGGTGTAGGACCCCTTCCTCACAAATTAGAATGAGGAGGCCAGACATGGAGAATGGGACATGATCTCTAAGATACTGTGCGTGACCGAAGCGATTGAGCAGAAAATTACGCTTTTAATACACCAATATATTTTGACAGATTATGACATCCAGAAAATATATTTCCTCTTTTTCTTTCTTCTAACTTCAATTTGTTATCGTGAAATTTGTCGAGGGGTCAACGGCCCCAAGCCCCCCCCCCCATGTTTACCGCAGTATTCATTACTGAACATCATAAAATGTAAATATTTCCGATCCGTTTTTTCCCCCTCATAGTCTTTGTTTATATCCCCCATAGGTATAATGAGATTCGCAACCTAAATAACCAAGTATCAAAATGTTATTGGATGATAGGCCCAGTGACACAAACATTTCGAAGTGAAATTTCTATTTTGGGATTATTTTTTTAAAGTGGAGTTTACATTGCAAATGATGATGATCAAGTTCAATTCTCCGCATACATTCGTAATTCCGAAGGTTCGTCAATCCAAAAACGAAATAAGGTTCGTCAATCCGAAAACGAAATAAGGTTCGTAATTCCGAAGGATCGTTAATCCGAAAACGAAATAAGGTTCGTAATTCCGAAGGCTCGTTAATCCGAAAACAAAATGAGGTTCGTAACTCCGAAGGTTCGTCAATCCGAAAACGAAATAAGGTTCGTTAATCCGAAAACGAAATAAGGTTCGTAATTCCGAAGGTTCGTTAATCCGAAAACGAAATGAGGTTCGTAATTCCGAAGGTTCGTCAATCCGAAAATGAAATAAGGTTCGTTAATCCGAAAATTAAGTAAGGTTCGTATTTCCGAAAATGAAAATTATTCAGTTTGGTAACGAAAACGGTGTTGTCATTACAAGATTGCACGATATTTTACAATGATAGTAATAACGATCGATGATACATGCGTGTGTTGTGGCCAAAGGCATGGATTTCATTAAGAATAGGCGCCCTGATCAAGCATAGGCTAATTTCGATTTTATCTGAGCAATTGCTGCCTAAGCAAATGGTTTAAAGATGCAGGGGATCAAGTGTGTTGGTCGCGTGCGAGTAACCTCTAGATAATAGGATTTGTATTGGAGGGGATGTCATTTTTAATAACAGCTTCTGCTGGTAATAAAAATAATACTAATAATGATCCTTGTGAGATGTTGAAAGCGCGAATCGCAAGCTCAAACTAGTAGACATTTCATGTAACAAGACGTGAACTTAAACATTCTGAGCAATTTTTGTAATCGTGAAAAAGATGTGTATCTTTTTAAAGAATTAACTCGAGGGCGAGCTGTAATTTTTTATATACTGACCTGGGGCCCGTTGCATAAAACTTTTTACCTGAGAAAACTCAGGTTGTTTTTACCGGAGTTTTTGCCCTGTGCTAAAGTCAATGGCGGAAATCAGACTAACCTTAGTTTTCAGTTTTTACCAGAGTTTTCTCAGGTAAAAAGTTTTATGCAACAGGCTTCTAAGTAATCTTTTAAGGACTGCATTTAGTGACTCATGAATAGAATATATATCTCACGAACTAAATAATGAGAGCGCGAACCGCAAGCTTAAAATTTGTGATATTCCACCTGAAAACTGGAAATTTTATACTTTTTTGTAACCAGGAATAGAATGAGTTCCTCAATAAACAATACTTGATGCGAGCGAGAAACGTGAGCAAAAGTTTTTCGATTTTCCAACCTGAAAACTGGACATTCTAAGCTTTCTTGTAAAAAAAAATAATATAGCTGGGAGAACAGTTTTCAGAACTGAAGTGGCTTCCCTGGGTAAATAATATCTATATCATTATTACCATTCTTGGCCTACATGAAATTACCAATAGTTTGAGCACGTGATTCGCTCGCAACATCTCACAAGGATGCCCTTTTAACAGTAATTGAACAAAAAGGCGAATTTTACATCTTCAGATTTGATTTCTTTCCACCCAAACCGCTTGCTCGCTACGCTCGCAGAAATGATAATTTATCAATCAGTGATCACTTAAAATTTTTGCTTTTTTTTTTTTTTTTTTCAATTACTACAAAACACACAACCTCTTTACACAGATGATAATCTCATGGTTAAAAAATATACGTTTGCACCAAATTGCCCCTATTTGCCCTTTTTTGGCTTTGCCCCCCCCCCCCAGGAAAATATGTTCCACCGCCACTGGTTGAAACACGCATCGTCTTCATGGCTAACTGCAAAAGGTTCTTAAAATGTCCCCTTTAGATCAGGTCAGAGCTTATATATTTAAGATTTCTGTTTGCGCTTCTTGCTCGCAGTTATTATCTTAATTTAGGTACAACGGCATCTCGTTTTGAAGATAACAAACATAATTGCCCATCATATTAAAAAAATAGCTCTCGCTCGCATTATTTAAAAAGGGTTTATCATGTTATTACATATTTATTTTATAAGTATAAAGCTAATTATTGACTGTTAGGACTACCCTTTCAAAGAAACAAACACAAATCAACGTTAAGCTGCCGATCGAGGAAAATATGGCTGAAAAAAAATTGCCCCCCCCCCTATTTGACGAAAGTTGGATCCGCCGGGAGGGAGGCAGGGGACACTTGCACCCAAAAATGAAATAAAAAAAAGGGAAATGAATATTTTCCAAAGGGGAAAGTTCCTTTTTAAAAAATGTAATTTTTAGTATTTTTATCGAAATAAAATACTCTTTTTAAAGTATACAAGTTAAGTTAAGTTTTCAGGCTGGAATATTGCAAATTTTCAGCTTGCGCTTCGCACTCTCATTCGATTGGTGGAATATGCATCCTAAGCAGGTCACTAAATGCTTTCTTTAACATGTTTCTATTCTGGTCAGTATGTTTAAGCTCGCGTTTTGCGCTCGTGTTATTTTTTTAGTTAGATGCACATCTTTTTAATGACAGCAGAAATCTGCTCGGAATTTTAAAAACTTATTTTCATTTTTTATTGAAATACCCTAAAGTTTTAGCTTGTGATTCACGCTCGCAACACCTCGCATTAATGCCATTTAAGAATAATTGACCCAAAAAACGTTTTACAACTTCACCTTTGAATTTGTTTTTACCAAGCCGCTCGCTCATTATACTCTCTCCCGAAAAATAAAGCCTAAATATACGTTTTGCCATAATAAGAAATCACTTCAAAAAAGGTTTTTCTCTACTTAATCACTATCAAACACACAATGACTTCAAGCAAATGATAATCTTAAGGTGAAAATATCACCAAAGTGTCCATTTTGACGTATGAGTTTCATTTTTTGGCTTTACCCCCAAACGAAAATTCGTTCGGCCGCCCTTGCCTTCCCATCCTCATAACAATTGAACGGCAACAGTGTCCCCCGCCCCCTCCCCCTTGCCTCTGCCTCTGCTTTCCCGGTTTACATTTTTCGGATTAACGAACCTTTTTTTGTTTCGGATTAACGAACCTTCGGAAAAACGAACCTTATTTCGTTTACGGATTAACGAACCTTATTTCGTTTTCGGATTAACGAACCTTCGGAACAACGAACCTTATTTCGTTTTCGGATTAACGAACCTTCGGAACAACGAACCTTATTTCGTTTTCGGATTAACGAACCTTCGGAACAACGAACCTTATTTCGTTTTCGGATTATCGAACCTTCGGAATAACGAACCGTCGGAATAACGCCACAAATGTTCGGATTAACGAACCCTTTTTCGTTTTCGGATTAACGAACATCGAGGCATAGGCAATTTACGTGTTTCGGAATTACGAACCTTCGGAATAAAGAACCTTCGGAATTACGAAGCTTCGGAATTACGAAGTGTAACCCAATTCTCAGATTAATGTTAATGTACGCCTACTCAGTATTTCAGTTTGAAATGAATGAATAAATGTTGCAGGTTTTTGTGTTGTATTATTTAATTTCATTTTAATTTCAATTAATCATCTATTTTTTTCCAATTGACATTTAATCAACTTTCATGTATAATATGCACATCAATGATATCATTAACATAGTAAAGAAAACAGTGAATATAAAATACAATATCGACGTTTTTAAATGGAAGAATGCGTAAAAACTCAGAAAGCAGATGGAACCTTTTTATTATTAATGATCTCCTGCAAATTATTGAGGAGCTATTTGCTCAAAAGATCATCCTGGCATATTGAATGAACCTGTTAAAAGTTGCCTTGCCCCTTTTAATACTTGACATGTATTTGGAAATATTGGCATCTCCGTTGGAGCAACTAATTGCTATATCGGAAACAGCGGGAGAGGTTTTTGCCTCAATGTGGGCTCCAAAAAAGTGCAGATTTTCCTATAAGTAGGCTAAATACGAATAAGGGTTAGGTAATTTTGGCAGGCCCCTGAGCGGATAAGCTCCGATTTCCTAGCACTTGTTTATATGCAGCTGATACGGAAAGAGCTATTCTTTTGTCTCCAAGCAGGTTTAGAACGATTTAAGTGGCTTGTTATCTCAATAATAATTCTACATGTATAACAAATTACTTGAAACCCCCATTTCATGACAGTTTCTCAAAAGTTACGGCGCGTGATTTGCGCTCGCATTGATTATTAAAAATAACAATATATTTACTCATTCATCATGTTCATCGATCTAATTTAAATTTCAAAACTGCTGGGGTAATTAAAGGTTAAGTTTACCAAAGGAAAATTTGAATAAATATACAAAAATCAAACAAGCTTAACACTGAAAATTTCATCAAAATAAGAGTAACGCTTATTTATATAAAAAATACAGTGATATGCACAACTCAGTGACATGCAAATGGGACAGTTGATGATGACCCTCACACACTATTTCTTTTAATTTTATTGTTTGAATTTCATTTCATTTCATTTATTGGTTTCTGCGACACTTTTTCATAAACACATGAGCAATAACAATACAATAATAATATACATATAACTGACAAGCAAAACATTGAACATAATTGCATTTTCTATTAATATATATCGATTGTTAGAAGGTTGCAGGGGTTACCACTATAAGCTAAGCTTGACTGCATAGCAGCCCCAGAAAACAATAATTATTATTCATCCAACATTATCTTAACGTAAGGGTGCAGGTGCGAAATGACGGGGGACGCTTGGTCCTCACAATGTATTTTTTATTTTGATTCTTGGTTGTTTTTTCTTGTTTTTTTAAATTATGTGTTTGATTATACATAAAGAAAAAGAGCGATTTTGAATTAACTCTCTGAATATTTATTCAACAATAATGTTTTAATACCTTTTTTAAAGGGAGAAATGAATCTTAACTGTTTGAGTGAATCTGGCAATGTATTCCATATATCAGGCCCATGATGTCTAAGTGTTTTATGTGCTAATAGTGTTTTAGGATTGTCTAAGTGAATAGGCCTATTCTGACATGTCCGTGTTGGGTATGAGTGTAAGTTGCTATTATATGAAAATAAATTGGTAAACACAGGAGGAAGCAGTTTGTAATGATATTTATACATAAAGATAGCTATTTGTATATTATTTATATCATATATCTTATACGGTTTTAGACGATAAAAAAGTGGATCAGTGTGTGAAAGATATGCTGATTTTGTGCAGATCCTAACACTTTTCTTTTGTAATAAATGTAAATGTTCAAAGTTAGTTTTACTGCAGTTTCCCCAGATAATGTTACAATAATTAATAGATAGTAGTATGCATTGTATATCATCAAAAGGGAGTGCTCTGGCAAAAATACTTTAATTTGTATAATATTCCAATTCATTTAGCCATTGATGATGATATATTGCTTACGTGTTGGTTTCATGATAAATGTTTGTCTATTGTAATACCAAGAAATTTAACATAATCTTTTTTATCTATGGGCTCATTATCGATTATGTCTTGGGGGAAATCGTCATTTTTGTGAGTAGTTCGAAAATGAACAAAATGAGTCTTACTTATGTTTAACGATAACTTGTTACATTTAAACCAGGAAGAAGCACTTTTTAATTCTAAGTTCATTATATTAATCAATTCATCTAAATTTCTGTGAGATAATAAGATGTTGGTGTCGTCAGCATATAGAATAAAAGAAATAATTTGGGAAGAATTTACTATATCGTTGATATATATTAAAAACAAAAAAAAACATTTTTTATCTTTTTTCTCTCTTATCATGTCATATATTTTGTTAATATTTCATTTTGTAATTGCTGAAACGCATTAGTATTAATTTCTAGTATTTTTGAAGTTTTGATGTATATAATTTGTATAATTATATTGTAATTATATTGTAATGTATTGTATAATTTATAATTATGTTTCAAATAGTTTGTACAAATTGTTTATACATGTAGAATGTGATTGTGTATATTGATTTGAGAGAATATAATAAAACATCCTTAAAAAAACAGAAGTGGTCCCAAAATCGAAACTTGTGGCACTCCACAACTAAGAAAGGACAACGGAGATCTAATATCATTAAAAGAGACGAATTGTTGTCGATTTGAAAGATAACTTTCAATCCATGACCAGGCAACTCCACGTATTCCGTAATTATATAATTTATGTAATAAAATTTATTGGTCAATGGTGTCGAAGGCTTTAATTAGGTCCATAAATAAAGCGATTATATGACTTCTTTTTGAAAGAGAGTTAACAACATCATCAAGTAAATTAGTTATTGCAAAATCGGTTGAGAATTTTTTCTAAAGCCGAATTGAGTCAGAGAGTAAGAATTTTATTTAATGACAAAAATGAATCCAATCGTTTGTACACATTTTTTCCAATATTTTTGACAAACATGGTAAAAGTAATATTGGACGATAATTTGTAACTTTAGTCGGGTCATCTTTTTTTGTAAATCGGGAGTACTTTTGTTTTTTTTAATAAATTGGGACAACAGCCAGTAGAGAGAGATAGATTAAAGATATGTTCTAGTGGAAAGACAATGCTATATATTACATGCTTTAAAAGTTTTGTGCTGATTCCGTCATATCTTTTAGATTTTTTAGATGCTAAGGTTTCAACTACTATTTCATGTTGATCTGTTGGAATAAAACCATTGTATTTGAATGGGCTTGGAGAGATACTCAGTAAAATTCTTACAATCACTTTGTATTTTTGAAGCCAGGTCAGGCCCAATGCCCGTGAAAAAAAACGCTTGAGCAATTTCAAAAGGTTCGGTAAATAATTCATTTTCAACTTCAAGTTTTTCAATCTTATGATGGGGTTTGCTTTGGTTTATTAATTTGTTTATGACATTCCAAGTTGCATTCAAATTTCCTTATGCGTTTTTTATTTCTTTTGAATAATATATTTTTTTCGAAGATCGAATTACGTCCGTGAGTGTATTGCGATATTTGTTTATACTTGATAAAATTGTGTTCAGATCTATTAGAAATGAATGATTTATAAAGTTTATTACGTTTTTTGATAGTTTTTAATCATAGTAATGAGTAAATTTATCAATAAACAATTTATAAGCAACATTTGCATCATTTTCTTCCAAAACGTCATTCCAATTCTGATTGGTTGAATTATTCAATATTTATTTTTTTATAAATTTGACAACATGGACCAACTTGACTGAACCATATAGTATTAAAAATTCTAATTCCATTTTTTCAGAGAGGAATTAGTGTTGTTTCACTTGACAATGATGAGAAATTTAGAATATTTCATATAATAAAATGCAAAAGAAATAGTGGATGACGTCATCAATCTCCTCATTTGCATACCGACCAGGATGTGCATAACTTTTTTGTGAAATTAAGCGAAATTTTAAAATGTCATAACTTTCTTATTTTACATCCGATTTTGATGAAATTTTCAGCGATATGCTTGTTGGATTTTTCCCTTTTCACTCAAATAAACCTTTAGTATAGGGACCGCTCAGAGAGCACTTTTCGAAACTGAAAAGAATATCCTGAGTGAATATACGGTGATTATTTTTGTTATTATTATTATCATCATCATTATTACTGCTCCTATACAGTGCGTCCCAGAATAAACGAAACCGAGATTTAACGATCATTTATCATAACTTAATCATAAATAGTATAGACAAATGACCTACCAATTTAAAGCTTAGAATCTCCTCTTTCATCTGATATTATTTAGGTTATTTCTTATTCAAGCATGAGTGAGCAAAAACAATTTAAAGAAAGGATACCAAAAACTCATTTGGCGGGGGGGTATCTGGGTTTCAAAGAGAAAACCACATTTCTGAAAAGTTCAATATCTGCTCTTTAATTTGGTACCTCAATTACAGAAAATGGTCAAGAAATAAAAAAGTTCTGGTCATTTGAAATAAGGCTTGTATTTCCATAATTTCATGAGATAAACGTGTTTTCACCGGTTTCCTACAGAAACTTCCGCATGTTAAACAAAAGATTTAATGCGTGGCTGATCGTCAACAAAACGGAGTGTCGAGTGAGTTTGAAAGCCAGCCTGGAGAACCTCTTCATTTTATGAAATTATTGAAATTCAAGCCTTATTTAAATGACCAGAACTTTGTTATTTCTTGACCATTTTCTGTAATTTAGGTATCAAATTAAAGAGGAGATATTGAACTTTTCAAAAATGTGGTTTTCTTTTTGAAACCCAGATACCCCCCGCCAAATGAGTTTTTGATATCCTTCCTTCAAATTGTATTTGCTCACTCATGCGTGAATGAAAAATGATCTAAGTAATATGAGATGAAAGAGGAGATTCTAAGCTTTAAATTGGTAGGTCATTTGTCTATTTTATTTATGATTAAGTAATGATAAATGATCGCTAAATCTCGGTTTCGTTTTTTCTGGGACGCACTGTATATATCAGCGCCTGCTGATATTTTTTGACAATCAGTGATTTAGACCTGAAAAGGTATTATTTTGATAACTTTTTGTAAAAATTCATCAAGGGTTAGCGTTGGTACGTCACAATTATATCAAATATTATACCAGCGGACGATTATATAAACAAACATAACAACATTATTTGTTTAAAGGTTTTACACTGTTTTTTATAAAGGCGGCGTTAAAAAGCTTTGCGTAATTCTTTTAAGCAGTTTCTTCTATAAAGGTCTTAGGATATTTTTGTGCACTTACCAGTAGTTTGTAAAACAACAAAATTCAATCCCAAAAGGAGTGTCAATAAGGAATGGTAATTAAATAACGCCATTATCACAGCCTCTGGCTTTTGACGCTCTCCGTTTGCCACCACGGCATGAAATGGAATCGAAATGTCTATGCAAGTCCAATAAATTCGGATTGTTTATTGGATTACCAGTGATTAGAATAATAAAGCATAATGGGATGGGAGTATAGAATGTCGCATGCGCACAAAATAATTGCTCCCCTACCATGCCTACCATGATTGTTGGGTTTTATTTCAGTGGCCCAGAGTATGCTCCGTAAATCATGACGTATCTTGCAGTAAAGGCCTATAAACCATGCAGAATAATCACTTTACAACGCACTTATCCAATAATGATATACGCAATCATTGCTGGTGAATAGTCGATATTAATCATTTTGACACTGTTGAGTGGAAAAAGAAAAAAAAGGTATATTTAATTTATAGCCTTGTCATAAGTTACTGGCGTCATCAGACCAATTCGGCTTCCATAGGCCTGATATTTATTGTAATTTCCGCCTTTAGATATGACTGTTAAAGATTATTCATGCAGCAATCGACACATCACAGGAATAAACACTCTTGGTGATCATGAAGAGAATGGGTAACTAACAAATGATTTTATACGAGCGCGAGCTGAAAAATTTTTTGATATTTCGACCCGAAATTTGACATTCTAAGCAATTATCTAACCACGCATGAACTAGGATCGATCGTCACCTTACTTAACAACTCATGCGAACGCGAAGAGCGAGATGATTTTTTTATATTCTAACCTAAAATTTTGAGTTCCTATAAGAACTTTTGGTAATCATGAACAGGATGGGCATACAGTATAACTATGCATTTGAGGCGAGCGCCATGTGAAATATGATTTTTTCGACCCCGTTCAAACATCAAAATTTAATTGGAGCCCCAAGGTCAAATATAAATTTGGTGCCCCTTTCTAGGTTGATCATGATTTCGGTGCCTCGGGACAAACATCAAATTGATGCTCCTATTTCGAACATCAATTCGGTGTCCCCTATGTCGAATATCAATTCGGCGCCCCTAGGTCAAACATTCGGCACCCCTATTTCGAACTTTTTTTATATAATGAACATGCAAATTACTCTTTAATACAAAAGAATTGTTACTTTTATTGGTATGATACATGGTCTTTATCATTGTTTATTTGTATAACTGCTATTAGTATTTTTAGTGCATTTTGTCTTAAGCTATGTTGTCTAATATCCACTTGGTCGAAATCATGATAAGATGAACTATGCATGTATGGGTTAAAACTTCAATTTGAATAAGTGCAAAATAATTACATATTGGAAAGTAAGTGGACATAAGAAAAGTGGATACAAGACCAAGCGCATGCAGTTTAGACCAAATGACAATTAGACCAAACTGACTGAATGGATTTAGCCCGTAGCTGAGCAGTGGACACATAGACAATGTATTAACACTTAATAATATACACAAGACATGGAACATGATGATAAAGAATGGATACTTTTAGCCAGGCCCATCAAATATTGTCATGAACGGGTACTGTATTCATAATAAATGAATAAAATCTCTTATAATTATATTTGAAAAAAAATCTTGTCTTGTGCAATGCCTTTTTTGTCTTATGGGCAAAGCATAAATGGATGAAATAATGTGTGTTAAATGAATACAGAATGTATGTGTTTGTGGTGGATTTCTTTTATATGTCATGTATATTTTGAATTTTTTGAATAAATTTGTGTACATCTTCGACTTTTGCCATGTAAACTTCCCACATAGAGTTGTACCCCTCAAGTTTATGGACTCATTATGCTTCTGTCATTTGCCCAGCATATTGTAATGCAACAAGTAAAGGTATACGCTTGGTGACAGATACAGATTAACCATAATAGGGAGGCAAAATGGGCCCATGGTTTCTTCAAAAGTTTCTTTCAAGCCCCACCCCCCCCCCCCCAAAAAAAAAAAAAATATGTAAATCACATTTCCAACTTCCCCGTCGATTTCTTTTAATAAATTTTATTTTCATTTTTGTTCAAAGTAAAATAGAACTTGTTTAAAATGGTCAATATAACTCCTAATCACACTCTCTTGACATGCTTGATGGCAGGGTAGGGGAAATATTTGTATTTTTTTTAAGTGGAAGCATTTCTCATCATATTTATCTGTATTAACGGGAGAAGCAAGTATATATTTTTATAGTGTTCATATGATTGAACTTGGTAGCTGATTCCAATTTTACATCATCAAAAAATGCAAATGTATCTATTCTTGAAAATCATTAATATGGCATTAATTTCTTCCTTTTTATGTACATAAGCCGACAGGACATCTTGTTCATAATTATGCATAAACAAGCCCATATTCGAATCCTCCTTTTATAAAGAAGAAACTCAGATTCCACGAGTTTCTATGTAATTTCCCTGATAGCACCTTAACAGTTGCTATGTCAGTTCACCTCAGGTGGGGGGGGTCCATACAGATCAATAACATACTTTTTGACAATCCGTAATTGACCCCATTATATGCCCGTATTCATCAGCTTGATAAGAGTTCATAAAAATGAGCTCAGTTATTCATCTCATCATCGGAGCGCCAGTTCACGGTTAGCTCATGATCAACTATTCTCAAATGACCTTTGTGATTTTTCATTAGGATAAGCGCTATCATTTTCAAATGTAGATGTTGCGTAAGCTGTACCAGAAATTCTAAGAACAAAAGGCATTGTATAGACCAGGTGACTAGAATAGTACATCAGGGATAAAGTTTGGAAATCTGTTTTATTGTCTGCCTTTGGTACATTTGCCTATTGTTTAGGCTACGGTCAAATACCAGTGATCATGAAGGCTCTAATTATTCTCTTCAGCTTGGATGTAATAAAATGAATATTTCGAAAGGAATACATGAATAATCATCAAATCACAAATGCCTATGTCAGTGAATTTGAAAGCCACCTTCATGGTTTTCTCCAATGACCTTTTTCTGCTCGTGCGCAGTTTACAACCGTGAACAGGCTTATTCTCCGGGGAACACACGGCCTCCCGTCAAGGTGCTAAGGTCATACATTTATTTATTATTGATATGCAGGCGTCACCAATTATTATCTAAGCAGGGAATTTCTTCATTAGGCCCTACTTCAATTCGGCGCCCGGCTAGGTCGGACATAAATTCGGCACCCCTATAAATATCCGATTCGGCACCCCCAGGTAGAACATATATTCGGTGCTCCCCTAGGTCGAACATCAATTCGGCGCCCCCTAGGTTGAAGATCAATTCGTTTCCCTACTGCCGAACACAAGTTGGCGCCCCTAGGTCAAACATCAATTCCGCGTCCCTAGGTAGAACATCGATGGAGCGACCAGGGGGTATCTCACTGGGCTTGAAACTAGTTCGCGACTAGTTCGTGACTACAAATTTTGCTAGTTGCAGAAACGTCTCCGCGACATCTCTGAGACGTCTCATGACAATTACAGAGTCTCCGAGGAGTCGCAAGAAGATTAAACATGTTTAATATTTTTGGAGACTGTTTCTAGTCTCCGCGACGTCTCCGAGAAGTCTCCATCAGTTGCTGCGACGTCTCGGAGACTAATGATATCCGCGATTACTGAAGGCCCTATCTCACCAACGGAGACGTCGCCGCGACAGTCTCCAACTTATCAGTCGCTGCAGTCGCGGAGACGTCTCGGAGACAAAAATGGCTTGCGCTCTCACCAAGGAGACGTCTCGATAGAACGTTTGAAAGATCATACACCTGACTTGGAGCAGGAGGAGGGATATCAGCACGCGTTCAGTCACGTGGTTTCTGAAGTGGGTCAAACAGTGTGAAGAAGTGTCGCGGAGACGTCTCCGCAATGTATTATAATTTTTGGGGGTCTCCAGTAGGTCTTCGCGATGTCTCTGAGACGTCTCTGAGACATCGCGGAGACATCGCGGCGAAGTCTCAGCAGTCGCGGATATCATTAGTCTACGAGACGTCGCAGCAACTGATGGAGACTTCTCGGAGACGTCGCGGAGACTAGAAACAGTCTCCAAAAATATTCAACATGTTTAATATTCTTGCGACTCCTCGGAGACTCTGTAATTTTCATGAGACGTCTTAGAGATGTCGCGGAGACGTCTCTGCAACTAGCAAAATTTGTAGTCGCGAACTAGTCGCGAACTAGTTTCAAGCCCAGTGAGATACCCCCTTGACAGCCGGATGTGGACGTCGCCGTGATGTCTCCGCGATGTCTCAGAGACGTCTCAGAGACATCGCGAAAATCTGCTGGAGACCCAAAAAAATTATAATACATTGCGGAGACGTCTCCGCGACACTTCTTCACACTGTTTGACCCACTTCAGAAACCACGTGACTGAACGCGTGCTGACATCCCTCCTCCTGCTCCAAGTCAGGTGTATGATCTTTCAAACGTTCCATCGAGACGTCTCCTTGGTGAGAGCGCAAGCCATTTTTGTCTCCGAGACGTCTCCGCGACTGCAGCGACTGATAAGTTGGAGACTGTCGCGGCGACGTCTCCGTTGGTGAGATAGGGCCTATTGATCTGTTCATGTAAATATGGATGAAAAGATTTTCCAACCCCCCCCCCCCCCCTCCCTCCACCCTGCGATAACAAAACCGTGCAGCCTTTAGAAATTTTGTATTTCTTTGTGAATCTCCATTGTTATGTTTCAATGTATCAACGTTCTTTTAATAAGGGTAAACCGAAAGCGGTTAATTTTATGAATAAAATCATGCAGGCATTTGTTTATTCATAAAGTTATACATTGTAATAATATCAATTGGAGGCTTACAATAAACATAAAATTTACTTTAATCATAGTTATTTTATTATCAATTTTTTATATCACCGAAGGGGGAAATAAAGTTACCAACATCTGAAGAGGTAGAAGAAAAATTCTCAAAGAATGGAAGAAGAAAGAAGATTGCAATCGATCAAACACATTTGTATTTCTTTGTCGGTGCATTTTGAACTAAGGGAATTTCATAAAACAAACAAAAATTACATAGAGATTACCCGGGCGCGGGTATACAAAATGATGATCATCATCATGCATCGTTGACTTCTTGTAAAGAGCGCCCTCTCTCGTGCACATGTATTAGTTGATAAATTAATAATAATGGACGAAGATTTCGAGGTATCTGATAAAAGCTGAGGAAAAAATTGGTAAATATTTAGGTACTTTTTACTAATTTCAATACATTTCCTGAGAATTCGTTCATTCATCTAGTTAGTGTCATCCTTAATGTTCTATATTTTTATGGTATGGGAAACTCAAATGAATTTTTATAGTATTAAATTAATCTTGACTTCTTCAGAGTATCAGACTAGTCAGTGATCGCAGTTCATACAGTTCAACTCTGTCACGGTGTTGGTCAATGCAAGTGCCGGGCAGCGCTCCTCCCGGCTGGAGATCGGGGGAGGAACGGGAGCGAAGGCCCGGGCCGTAACCGTAGCTAGGCTCAAAAGGGGTTTCGATTGTACATTGCAGTGGACTAGATTAGCTGCTCATGCTCCAATGTGCGGCAGGTTCAGCAGATTTAGACAGCTGGCAGCCAACTGATAGAATTTTTAAATAAACTTTTTTTTTTATTTCTCCTGAGTCCTGTTCCACTGCACTGCACTGCTGGCTAGCGACCGACGGGTTTCCATTCTCAGTCGTTCTCTGACATGTCTGATTGGTCAATTAAGACAGTGCGCATGCGGTGTCTGTGTGTTCCGTGTGTGTATGTGTGATGATGCGAAGAGTGCAGTACATGTGTTCACTAGACGTGAGGGCATACAGTAGAGACCCAGTCGTTTTCTGATTTTAACTTTACATTACAATAACAACGATCAGGGATGGGTTTATTTTGTTGCAGTGTGTGCATGTGAAGGATATTACAGCTCTTAATCAGCTGACTGACTCTCTTTCCAAGCTTAGAAGTATAATGATAATTGCTACATTCCAATTTTTTGATTTGTTTGTTTTAGAAAGGGTCTTTTATTTTTTACTCAGTCTATCGATCCTCTCATTAAAGAGTCTTCACTTAAATGCATTACATTAATAGAATGTCCACTGTAATGGAAATGGAAACATGCCTGTCAATTGACCAGCATAATGTGAAAATGGAAAGATGCGGGTCAGTTTACCATATGTTTCAGTGTATAATGAAAATCGAAACATGCCGGTCAATTGGCTATATGTTTCAGTGTATAATAGAAATGGAAACATGCCGGTCAGTTTACCGTATTTTTCAGTGTATAATGAAAATGGAAACATGTCGGTCAATTGACCAGTGCATAATGAAAATGGAAACATGCCGGTCAGTTTACCACATGTTTCAGTGTATAATGAAAATGGAAACATGTCGGTCAATTGACCGATATAATATGAACATGAAAACATGCCGGTCAGTTTACCACAACTTGAAATACTTGAAGTCCATGATATGCTTTCTCCACATATACCCCCCCCCCCCCTTGGTCGCTAGCTCGTTGGTCGCTAGCCAGCAGTCTAATCTAGGCCTACCTCATAGTCGTAACACACAGAACGCGAACGTGCACCTGCCATTATTTAAAGAAGACCCCCAAAGGGGCTCTTTGATTTTTCACTTTTATTCTAAATAATTACATAATAAGAACTAAGTAAGTACTGCAGATCCTCTTAAAGTTAATAATTAAACCCTTCTGGCATGTTTGGCCCTAAAAGCACCAAAACGGGAAAAAATAAACTTAAATTCAAAGGAAAATTAAAAAGCAGTGACTTCCAGTTCAGCTGTCTTAAATCCGTCTGTATATCCGATGGTGTTATAATGCACAAACATAGGGCCATTAGAAAAACTTCCGGGTTGAACTTGAAACCATTGGGTTGGATTGCATGTCGATATCAGCTGTGAAAGTGATGCTCTGTTCAGCAGACAACATTCAACACCAACGCTCAACACAAACTGCCAGAAATACGTCGTATTTTCCAAGGTCAATTCCAACACCAATCATTTCAAGTAGGGTGTTGTGGCTGGTGTTGGTGTAGTTAAAACACCAACACCAGATTTAAACACCCGGGCCGTACCTCTGTCAATGTACATGTACACCACACATTCACTGGCTCACTACCATACTACAAAATCATCCTTTGGCATGGACAAAATCTCAAACAAAAAGTGATTTTTTCTTCCCTAAATGACCATATTTTGTGTCAAAATATCACACTCGCTATTTCCTAATATCGCAGTTTGATAAATCCTGTCTCTTTGATCTGATTCATGTGCATGCTTTAACTCACTTCATTGCTTTCCTTACAGATTAAAAATGGCGGAGGATTCTTCAAGAAGGAAGAGTAACAATCCCAGCCGAGTCTTACAAACCACGGAAGCAGGGGATGAAGAGCAGAGTAATCAGGAATTTAATGGTAAAATCCTTTTTATTGAAAAAAAATTGTCACTATTAAAAGAGTATAAAATTCCATCATTAAGGGCTCGAAATTAGCAATGGCCAAGGGCAACCAGAAATTTGAGTCGGGCCACCAACATTCTGTACAAGCCCACATTTGGTGGCCCAGTTTGGCTACCAAAGTTTTGATCAATTGTAATGATTTCTATTGTTTTAGGGCCACCAGAAATATGAAATTGCTGATTTTGGTGGACTAATCGAGCCATTAAGAAAAAAGTTAGAGCGGAACCTTACATTAGTAAAGAGACAGACACAAACTCTGACTCGAGTCGTGTTGTTGGAGTTCATATTTTCGATCTTTAATTAGGACCATTCTTTAGGAATTGAGGTGGTACAAGAAAACAGACTGTATAAGAAACTAAATGAATTAGTGAGATGGAAGTAAAATAGCTCTTAGTAATTTACAAGTAGAGTAAACTGTAATTGACGATGATGATGGTGGGTGTTTCATAAAGCTGTTTGTAAGTTACGAGGGACTTTAAAAGTGACTGGTGATCCTTTCTTAGGAACCAAATCAACACCAATTGATGTGAATCTGGGGTGTCACCACAGGAAAGGAGAACCAGTCATTCGTAAAGTCGCTCCTAACGCTTCCAAACATTTATTGAAATAAGATTTCGATATCTGAACTTAAGCTTAGCTTTAACAAATTTGTTCTCACACTACATATACATGTACATTCATCAGAACTTAAACTTGGCTTTAACAAATTCGTTCTGTCCCACTACAGTACCCTCGCCTGAACTCAAACTTGGCTTTAACAAATTTGTTCTGTCCCACTACAGTACCCTTGCCTGAACTCAAACTTAGCTTTAACAAATTTGTTCTGTCCCACTACAGTACCCTCGCCTGAACTCAAACTTAGCTTTAACAAATTCGTTCTGTCCCACTACAGTACCCTCGCCTGAACTCAAACTTAGCTTTAACAAATTCATTCTGTCCCACTACAGTACCCTCGCCTGAACTCAAACTTAGCTTTAACAAAATTGTTCTGTCCCACTACAGTACCCTCGCCTGAACTCAAACTTAGCTTTAACAAATTTGTTCTGTCCCACTACAGTACCCTCGCCTGAACTCAAACTTAGCTTTAACAAATTTGTTCTGTCCCACTACAGTACCCTCGACTGAACTCAAACTTAGCTTTAACAAATTCGTTCTGTCCCACTACAGTACCCTCGCCTGAACTCAAACTTAGCTTTAACAAATTCATTCTGTCCCACTACTTTCATCAGCAGAGACAGACATCCTTGAAATCCCTGACGATGACGGGGATGATGATTCAAAGGATTGGTACCAGTCACAACCATCGGGAGGAGGCAGGGAGGAGGAGGAGGAGGCAGAGGATGGTGGGAGAGGATTCGTCTTCAGCTCCAATGAAGTCACTGATAACGTAGTGGTCTTGACGAGCGATATGGAACTTCCAGGGGGGATCGATGAGGGCATGGATGCCGAGATACAGGGCAGAGGTTCAGGTGAGATGAAGGGGGAAATCAGTAAGGATTTTTTTTTTATTGAGAAGGATGAATATTCACTCTGAGCTATATGAAACTCCATGGGGAATAATTGCATGATTGCTTATCTGTAGATTGATTAGGGGGGACGTTCTGGGAAGCGTTTTTCATGGTAGGACTTGTCAGAAGTCTTATGCCACAAGTCCTGTTTTGTCTGACAGTTTATTATAAGAACTGTGCCTGTCAGCCAATCAAAATCCAGAAAAGTTGTCAGATCTGACAATTTTTCAGATGAAAATGTTGATGAAAGGCTCCCTTGGTGTATTATTATTATTATAAATCATCATCACTATCATCATCGTCATCACCTTCATCATCATCAACATCATCATCATCATCATCATCATCTTCATCAACGTCATCTTCATTATTATAAATCTATATCATTATTATCATCATCGTCATCAACATCATCTTCATCATCATATATCATCATTATCATCATCGTCAAAATCATCATTATCATCATAGACATCAATATTATGTTCATTATCATAAATATATATCATCATTATCATCAACATCATCTTCATCATGATCGGCATCATCATCTTCATCAACATCATCTTTATCAACATTATCATCTTCATCATCATAAATCTTCATCATTATGATCGTCATCAACATCATTGTCATCAACATCTGTATCATCATAAATCATCATCACCATCATTATCATCATCACCATTATCATCATCATCAATATGATTGTCATCATCATATTACAAAAGAACATTGTGAATAAGATGATACAATGCAAAGAATTGCTCTTCAAATGCCTGTGATATATAAAATACAAGAGTAGAGTCCCAAGTGTATCTATCTGTGTGAGGTCCATGTATGTTCTTCAATAGAATTGACTCATGCGTTATCATTTTGGTGATTCCATGGAATTATTTCCCTGGTATCGCATCACAATTTGCTCCACTTTTTCCAAAGACTTCACAAAGTACTAGGAGCTTTCCAGACCGGTTTGTACAGAACTTTGATAGTTTTTCTCTATAACGAACAATGCTTATCAATTTGTTTAACCCTAAATCTCCCGGGTATTTTGATTCTTGTCATCCAGGGGGGGGCCATTATGGCCCTCCCTTAAGATCTCGGCCGTCGATCGCGCAAGCGACGCAAAATTTTTCACGCTGGTAGCGTGCGGTGTAAATGTACAAGGCTGTATGGTAAAATTTTCCAAAATAATGAGATTTATTTTATGTGAATTAATTATGCTAATTTATGCATAAATCATACTTTTTGCTCTAATTCACTAAATGAAGCTCCTAGAATGCTAATTTTTGCTAAAAATATTCTTTGTAGCATTCTTAACAATCGCAATTAAAAAAAACTTCGGTTTGGAAATCAATTTTTTATGTATTTTATTGTTTTATGAATTTCTTATGTATTTCTTTTATTTTTATTTTTTTTCAATGGAAATCATTCCAGACTTAATTGTGATCATAAACAAGGCAAAATTAAGTAAATTTAATCAGTAAAAGTAGAAATAATGATACATTTATGAATTTTGGCTAAATACACAATTTCCATTGGATTTGTACATGAATTCACGTTTATGAGCAATTTTGGGTCTGACATGCACTTACATAATGTTGCATAATGTCGTAACCACGTATCTGGGTGTCACAAATTTGGTCTCAAAATTTGCGCGAGACTCGAAAGTAAAAAGTCAGTGAGTGGCGAGGTCAAAAAATTTTACGCAGCAGATATATCGCGAAAAATGTCGAGGGAGGGCCATTATGCCCCCCCCCCCCGGGAGAATTAGGGTAAGGGGAAGTTCTCACTGACAGAAATGTTATCGTAAAAATAGCTGAAAAAATATAGCCGAAGGTTTGAGAAAAATCCTTCAAAGAATAAAAGAGTTATTAGAATTTCAATTATTTGAAAGCTGCTCGTCATATATGCGAGCAGCTTTCCTACATATCGATGGTAAAAAATCAATGAAATGTCATTTTCGCAGAAAATTGAAAATGGTTTTTACTGTACCTTCACAATATCAATAGACAAGTTATTTCACTCCCAATTTCTAATAAGAAAACAAAAATAAGTCATCATGAACCATCAAAAAATTGAAATTTATGCATTCTATATTACAAAACATATGGGCAGCTGTTCGTTTATGACTTCACAAATCCAAAACTTCAAATTCTAACGAACTTTCTGAATCTTTGATGGATTTTCCTCAAACCTTCACCAATCTTTTCTGCTATTTTGGCCACAAACTTTTCTTCAGGGTAAACTTCCCTTTTAAGCAAATTTATTTCCTGGATAGTGGATACCATTACTTATCATTGGACACCAATAAAGTATCCTTTCATTATCACATTTAGACATTTTCCTCTCATCCCCTTACATCTAGCACTATATTTTATCGTTAAAGGGGGAGTGAACTGTGTGTAGTCTCTCATTGATTGTGCGTTATAAACATACAGCCTTCAAATATACGTTTTCAGATATCTCCTAATATTACAGAGAATAAATTGACCTAAAATTGTATTTGTTTAGAGAAACTGAAATGATTTGAGAGGAAAAGTAATTATTTTGCTACTTGGTAACATTATCGTAGCAGTATAAAATGTATTGAGTAGTTAGCATGTTATCATTCAAGTGGGTCTGTATAATACTAGACTACACTGGCCTCATTGGTCAGGAAACTGGCCAGGTATGAATAGTTGACTCGAGATGGCGCTATTGGTTTGTATCTGCTAATTGTTAAAGTAGCTTTGTTGTTGTTCCCAGATTTATGTTGTATGATCTGTTGTGTATTACAGCTCATTCCATCCTCCATGGGAGCCGATCTCTCAAGCCAAGGAAGCAGGTTGGTAGTAGCTTCAACAGATCTCGTCAGTTCATGGGAGTCAGTTACGATAGCGACCAGGTTTACCCACCGGATGGCGATAGCAGTCAGGTACAGAGGGATTTTTTTTCTTTTCGGGGGCAACTTTTAATAATAATATAGGATTTATATAGTGCACGTACATGTATCCACCGTGCTAGTTGCTCAAGGCGCTTCTATATGTATATTACCCCGGCTAAGCTAGTCCACTGATTCTGCAGACAGCTTTTTGAGGAATTGCTTCCTGCCGGTACCGATTGACCTCACTTGGGTTGAGTGCAGCCTAATGTTGGTAAATTTCTTGCTGAAGGAAAACACGCCATGGCTTGGAATCGAACCCACATCCTTCATATTTAAAGACGAGAGTTTTAACCACTAGACCACGACGCCCCCACTTTTCACAACTTACTGTCTAAATCTGCCATGTTTTGGATAATGATAATTGGAGTGAAGTGCTTCATAATGTGGTTTCTACGCACTTTTCATTACCTGGTCACAGTAAACCATCTCTCTTCCACACATAAAATGCACCATCTCCACTCCTCGGGGAATATCCTTGCCAGGCAATTGTTTATCGATGCACACATGCCAATCAAATCAAATTGACGTTAAAGGAGAATGAAACCTTTGGAACAAGATAGCTTGTGTGAAAACAGAAAAATCAAAGAAACAGATCAACGAAAGTTTGAGAAAAATCAGACAAATAATGAAAAGTTATGAGCATTTAAATATTGCGATCACTAATGCTATGGAGATCCTCATATTGGCAATGCGATAAAGATGTGTGATATCACTTGTGAACAACTCTCCCCTTTACTTTAGTATATATTTTACTTAAATTGCCTCTTTCATCACATCTAACAGTAGATTATGTGTTCTTTCTTTACGAGGGCATGTAATACAGATTTTTAAAGAATACATCATGGATAAAGAGTTTGTATCATCAAAAGAAAAGGCAGAAAGGGACATTTTGAGGGTATTTTATAGTCCATCAAAGAGAAAGTTGTTCACATGTGACATCACACATCCTTGCTGCATTGCCAATGGGAGGATCACAATAGCATTAGTGATTGCAATATTCAAATGCTCATAACTTTCTTATTATTTGTCTGATTTTTCTCAAACTTTCTTTGTTCTTTTTCTTTGATTTTTCTGTTTCGACAAAAACCTACTTATTTCAAAGGTTTCATTTCCCTTTAACGTCACACCAGGTACTCATTTAACACCTTGGTGGAGAGGAACATACACGGACAAGTGCCTTGCCAAAGGACATTAGCGCCAGGTGGGATTCACCGTGGCACCTTTGACATTCCATTGAATGAGTGTCCAGGGCTCCATTTTCCATTTTCAGGACCAAAATCAGCTCAGCACCAGAATTAATCCTAAATCTCCTGGGGTATTTTGATTCTTGTCATTCGGGGGGGGGGGGGGGATCTCAGCCGCAGATTGCACAATCACGACAAAAATTTGCGTGCTGGTAGACAATGACGTAATCTATGCAGTTGCATTGGTAGATTTCACTGAATTATTTTTTTTTGTATTAATTATGCTAATTTTTTCATGAAATCATACTTTTTTTGCTCTGATTCACTAAATATAGCTCCTAGAATGCTATTTTTGGTGAAAATATTCTTTATAGCATTCCAAACAGTTGTGAATGAAAACAAATCTGGTACCAAGGCCGATTTCTTATGTATTTTATTGTTTTTTAAAATTTCTTATGTATTTATTTGTTTTTTACTTTTGTTTTTTTATTGTTTTTTCGATGGAAATCGATCCAGACTTAATTCTGATCATAAACAAGGCAAATTAATTAAGTTTAATCAGTAAAAGTAGAAATAATGATACATTTTATGAATTTTGGCTAAATACACAATTTGCATTGGATTTGTACATGAAATTACATGTTGAATGTAGAAAGGACAAATCTTTCTAGTTGTAGGTGTCTCTTTAAATGCTGCTCGATAATTTTTTCTTAAAGTCACCCCAGCCTCCAAAGTAGAAAAACATGTTGTCAATGTTCCCTATGTTCTTTGTTTAGGTACGAAGGCAGCAGAGAGCAGTTGAGCCATTTGTTTGCCGGACCACATCAAGTTCAGGGAAGAAAGATGCAAGTATGCAGGTAAGTTTTCAAAACACCGCATTCGCAAGGCACCCATCTGACCTAAAAATTTCCTGAATTATTATCATTTGTTTGGTTACACTTCGTAATTCCGAAGCTTCGTAATTCCGAAGGTTCGTAATTCCGAAACACGTAAATTGCCTATACCTCGATGTTCGTTAATCCGAAAACGAAAAAGGGTTCGTTAATCCGAACATTTGTGGCGTAATTCCGACGATTCGTTATTCCGAAGGTTCGATAATCCGAAAACGAAATAAGGTTCGTTGTTCCGAAGGTTCGTTAATCCGAAAACGAAAAAAGGTTCGTTATTCCGAAGGTTCGTTGATCCGAAAACGAAATAAGGTTCGTTTATCCGAAGGTTCGTTAATCCGAAAACGAAATAAGGTTCGTTAATCCGAAAACAAAATAAGGTTCGTTTTTCCGAAGGTTCGTTAATCCGAAAACGAAATAAGGTTCGTTAATCCGAAAACAAAATAAGGTTCGTTTTTCCGAAGGTTCGTTAATCCGAAAACGAAATAAGGTTCGTTAATCCGAAAACAAAATAAGGTTCGTTAATCCGAAAACAAAATAAGGTTCGTTAATCCGAAAAATGAAAACCGGGAAAGCAGAGGCAGAGGCAAGGGGAGGGGGCGGGGGACACTGTTGCCGTTCAGTTATCATATGAGGATGGGAAGGCAAGGGCGGCCGAACGAATTTTCGTTGGGGGTAAAGCCAAAAAATGAAACTCATACGTCAAAATTGGGACTGTGGTGATATTTTCACCTGAAGATTATCATCTGCTTGAAGTCATTGTCTGTTTGATAGTGATTAAGTAGAGAATAACTTTTTTGAAGTGACTTCTTATTATGGCAAAATGTATATTTAGGCTTTATTTTTCGGGAGAGAGTATAATGAGCGAGAGGCTTGGTAAAACAAATTCAAAGGTGAAGTTGTATAACGTTTTTTGTGGTCAGTTATTCTTAAAATGGCATTATTGCGAGGTGTTGCGAGCGTGAATCACAAGCTAAACTTTAGGTTATTTCAATAAAAATGAAAATTAGTTTTTTAAAATCCGAGCAGATTTCTGCTGTCATTAAAAAGATGTGCATCTAAATAAAGAATTAACACGAGCGCAAAACGCGAGCTTGAACATACTGACCAGAAAAGGAACCTGTTAAAGAAAGCATTTAGTGACCTCTTTAGGATGCATATTTCACCAATCGAATGAGAGTGCGAAGCGCAAGCTGAAATTTTTCAATATTCCAGCCTGAAAACTTAACTTAACTTGTATACTTTAAAAAGAGTATTTTATTTCGAAAAAAAACATGAAAAACGGCATATTTATTTTTGAAAAAGGAACTTTCCCATTTTGGAAAATATTAATTCCCCTGTTTTTTATTCCATTTTTGATGCCCCCTGCCTCCCTCCCGGCGGATCCAACTTTCGTCAAATAGAGGGGGGGGGAATTTTTTTAGCCATATTTTCCTTGATCGGCAGTTTAAAGTTGATTTTTGTTTGTTTCTTTGAAAGGGTAGTCCTAACAGTCAATAATTAGCTTTATCCTTATAAAATAAAGTAAATATGTAATAACATGATAAACCCTTTTTAAATAATGCGAGCGCGAGCTATATATTTTTGTTAATATGATGGGCAATATGTTTGCGATCTTCAAAGCGAGATGCCTATGTAACTAAATTTAGATAACTGCTAGCAAGAAGCGCGAACAGAATTTTTAAATATATAAGCTCTGACCTGATCTAAAGGGGACATTTTAAGAACTTTTTGCAGTTAGCCATGAAGATGATGCGTGTTTTAGCCAATGGCGGCGGAACGCATTTTTTTTTTGGGGGGGGGGCAAAGTAAAAAAAAGGGGCCAATAGGGGCAATTTGGTGCAAACGGATATTTTCACCATTAGATTATCATCTGTGTAAAGAGGTTGTGTGTTTTTGTAGTAACTAAATTGAGCACAATTTTTTAAGTGATCACTAAAGTTATATATTTACGTTTCATTTCTGCGAGCGTAGAGAGCAAGCGGTTTGGGGGAAAAAGTCAAATCTGAAGATGTAAAATTCACCTTTTTGGTCAATACTGTTAAAAGGGCATCCTTGTGAGATGTTGCGAGTGAATCACGTGCTCAAACTTTTGGAAATTTCATGTGGGCCTAGAATGATAATATTGATATAGATATCATTTACCAAGGGAAGCCACTTCAGTTCTGAAAACTATTCTCCCAGCTATTATTATTTTTTTTACAAGAATGCTTAGAATGTCCAGTTTTCAGGTTGGAAAATCGGAAAAATTTGGCTCACGTTTCTCGCTCGCATCAAGTATTGTTTATTGAGGAACTCATTCTATTCCTGGTTACAAAAAAGAAATATGAAATGTCCAGTTTTCAGGTTGGAATATCACAAATTTTAAGCTTGCGGTTCGCGCTCTCATTATTTAGTTCGTGAGATATATATTCTATTCATGAGTCACTAAATGCAGTCCTCAAAAGATTACTTTCTGAAGCCTGTTGCATAAAACTTTTTACCTGAGAAAACTCTGGTAAAAACTAAGGTTAGTCTGATTTCCGCCAATGACTTGAGCACAGGGCAAAAACTCCTGTAAAAACAACCTGAGTTTTCTCAGGTAAAAAGTTTCATGCAACAGGCCCCAGGTCAGTATATAAACAAATTACAGCTCGCCCTCGCATTAATTCTTTAGAAAGATACACATCTTTCTCACGATTACAAAAAATGCTCCGAATGCTCACTTCACGTCTTGTTACATGAAATGTCTACTAGTTTCAGCTTGCGATTCGCGCTTTCAACATCTCACAAGGATCATTATTAGTATTATTTTTATTTTAATACCAGCAGAAGTTGTTATTAAAAATGACATCCCCTCCAATACAAATCCTATTATCTAGAGGTTGCTCGCACGCTTCCAACACACTTGATCCCCTGCATCTTTAATTAAACCATTTGCTTATAGGCAGCAATTGCTCAGATAAAATCGAAATTGGCCTATGCTTGATGAGGGCGCCATTCTTAATGAAATACATGCTTTGGCCCCAACACACATCATCGATCGTTATTACTATATCATTGCATAATATCGTGTAATCTTGTAATGACAACATCGTTTTTGTTACCAAAATGAATTATTTTCATTTTCAGAAATACGAACCTTATTTAATTTTCGGATTAACGAACCTTATTTCGTTTTCGGATTAACGAACCTTATTTCGTTTTCGGATTAACGAACCTTCGGAATTACGAACCTTATTTCGTTTTCGGATTAACGAACCTTCGGAATTACGAACCTCATTTTGTTTTCGGATTAACGAACCTTCGGAATTACGAACCTTATTTTGTTTTCGGATTAACGAACCTTCGGAATTACGAACCTTATTTCGTTTTCGGATTAACGAACCTTCGGAATTACGAACCTTATTTCGTTTTCGGATTGACGAACCTTCGGAATTACGAACCTAAGGAATTACGAACCTTCGGAAATACGAACCTTCGGAATAACCGAACCTAAGGAATTACGAACCTTCGGAAATACGAACCTTCGGAATAACCGAACCTTCGGAATTACGAAGCTTCGGAATTACGAATGTATGCGCATTTGTTTGGTGCCACCTGTGCCTGGGAGGTGAAAAGCTAACTGAATCACTATTACCCGCAGATCTCTCCTCCCAACATAACTGATGAGGGGAGGGGTGGTGCAGATGGACCATTACACCGAGGTACCCCCAACACTTATGTGAATATTGCAGCAGGTTCTTATGTGCACAGGTGGTGACTCTTCTCAACATGGGACCTCCATTTCACATCCTATCCGAGGGATGGAGCGTATTCCACTTTCATTCAACATATCTTTTATACTACAGTATCTGATAATACATGTCCATGTAACATATCTTTGATATCATAGGCTCTCATATTACATCTTAGGTATTATAATTTTTTTCCTGTAACATATTTTTGATCTCACAGTTTCCTGATGATGAGCTTTCTGTTCTGAGAGAAGAAAATGATGCTCTTAGAAAAGAGAACAGTGAGTTACGCAAGAAGGTGGATAGATTAGTGGAAACCATTGCACTCAATGACGGTGAGTCAGTTCATATTCCTAGTGGATGTTTTATAAAGCTGTTTGTAAGTTAAGAACGACTGGTGATCCTTTTTTACTCGCTAAACCATTGCAATGAACATTTACTGGTGAGTATCAATTACCACAAGAAAGGATTACCAGTCGTTGTTAAATTCACCTCAACTTATGAACAGGTTTATGAAACAGCCCCCCTTCCCCAGCAGGTGTTTCATAAGTGTTTCATACATTAGTTACAAGCAACTTTACAAATGACCGGTGATCCTTTCTTTTGATAAGTGATACACACCAAATTTTTATTGGTGTTGGTATAGCACCAAAGAAAGGATCACCAGTTTTTCGTGAAGTCGCTCATAAGTTATGAACAGCTTTATGAAACGCCTGCCTGATACTGTAAGATCTGTGTATGAAGACCACTGACGTGAGACAGAAAATTGTTCTTTGTAAACAGATGGTCTTTATGGACAGGTTCTTGTAATACATGTTTCAGTGTGGAATACTGTTCAAGGGAAATCAAAATTTTTGGCCCGAATTCACAAAGGTGGTTTTGACAACCCACAGTTTAGTTAATGGTTTATGCAGATTTATGCAGCTAGCAACCCGGCCACAAAGGTCGAGCACTTTGCGCTCGGCGCACATAATTTGATGTCACTTGAAAATCCTCCGAAATTCTAGTTTTCAAAAGTTGGCACATCTCTGATGGGTTCAAAATATTTCTTATTCAATTTGAAGTTTAAAACAACAATGTGCAACACTATTCCATAATTTATCAGTGTTCAACTCGATCTGAAATATATTTATTTAGTAATGAAGTGTAGTTTTCGGTCCCTTCAAATCAAGTCTTTTTATTTCCACACATTGATTTAAGGCTACTGTATTTGGAGTGTAATATACAACAAAATCAAGAGAAGAGATAATGGAAGATGCTACCAGGTAATCACTTTGAGGAAGTGAGGAGAGAATAACCCAAGACCAAAGTACCCATGAAGATATAATAACCCCCCAAAATTTATCACTGAAAACAATGACATTTTTGGTTACTACTTTGTTTCATGACTTATTCTATTCCACAGCTCTTCCAAATTTACTTGCAACTCTACGAGGGGCACCCACGGCGGGTGGTACCTCCCAAAACCTCAGCACCTCCACTGACAACAACCCGCCGGAAGAGGGCGCTGTGCCGTCAACGTCAGCGTCCCCACAGGTCCTCACAATCTCACGCTGCCAAAGCCTTGCCAACGACGACCCTTCCTCCAACCCTCCTCCCTCTTCCACCCAAAACGTTGTGATACCGGTATCGGACATGGGCGTGGCTCTAGGACAGGTGGTAACCACGCCCTCCGCATCATCGCATGCTGTAACGTTACCGCAGATACCGCTGTCGCAGGTCTCCTTGCCACAACTTGCTGCAGCTATGGATCAAGATCTGCTACCACATCAATCGCAACAACAGGTGATTCTTTGCTTCATGGCACTTGCTCCGGCGACAATTGCTCCACTATAAAGTCCACACACTAATTGAATAGCTAACTTCAACCCTGGATTTAACACGATGCCCTATCTTAAACCTATCCCTAAATGTCATGGAAAACCCTATTCTAACCTTAACCCAAACCCTACATCTTCAACAAAATAAATTCCGGAGCTATTGACGTAGGAGCAAGTGTTGTGTTGCCTAAAAATCTTTAACTTCTTTAGGCAATGTTGCTCACAACGTGACAGTGGGTCTGGTATAGTCTTCATCCGAAGAGACAGATACCGTACCCTATCAAAGTCTGTATCCAATTTGCAATATACCACAGGAAACCTGGGTGGTGTTTATGAGTTTTTACAGACATGCATCATGCAGATATGATTATTTTACTTCTGGGACCGACTTCTAATGTCACCACCCAAAGGCTGGAACCGTGACCAATGCATCAAATCACAGCTTGCCCCATATAGCTTGGATTGCAGATTGCACAGGTGCCCAACTAGTGATGTTTTATCAAGCTTTTTGTGAGATACAAACAAGAGATGTCATGCCCTCGGACATGAAATCAGATTCTCAGTCTCGATGAAGAGTCATCTGCTTAAGTTGACATCCAACCTCTGTTGATTAAAATTCTGCATGTTGAATAACAAAAAGCTGAGCTCAAACTTTCTTATGATTTGTCAAAGTTTGATGAGGGTTATAGGTAATTCACTGCAATTTTATTCGCACGGAAAACATTTCAGTTAGAAAAGTTCACCAGTCATGTATAACGTACACAAAACAACCATCTGATTTCATAAGCCAATTATTGCATTGAAAAATGCCCCCTTTTTTATATTTATCATTGCAGATGATCTTGGTATGATGTTGATAAGTTTTGTAGCAAGTGAAAACCGAATAAAAAGAATAAGAAAAAATTATGATGTATTTTATATTGGTAGGGATCTTAATCAATGTAGTCCCAATGGACAAATTTTCACCTTTTCTTTTCAGGTGAATATTCCACGAGCACCTGTTCTTCCCGTCCTTGCACCAAGTATTCAAATGGGTTTAACAGGTCAGCCACCGATGGTCCCGCCTGGTGCACCTTCACAGCTTGCAATGATACAGCAGAGTCTCCCCAACCCGGTACCACAGTCCACCCCTCAGACGGTGCTCCAGCATGTCTCCCACATGGCTGGCGGCAACCTGGCGCCGGTTAGGATACGGGATCGGGGGAAGCTCTTAGTGCGACCTGGAGGCAAGCAGACAGAGGATTCAGTAAGTTTTCAACTAGCATTTGACATCAATGATATCAGAGATCTTTTGATCATTTAACATGTTTATTTGATATAATGGTAAAAGTTTTAACCCTAAAAAGACTGGGGGGGCTGATTCAGCCCCCCCCTCAACATTTTTTGCGATAAATCCGCCGCGCGAAATTTTTTGACCGCATCGCTCACTGACTTTTTACTTTCAAGTCTCGCGCAACTTTTGAGACCAAAATTGTGACCCCCGGGTACGCGGTTCCAAAATTACGCAACATTTCGTAAGTGCATGCAGACCCAAAATTACTCAAAAACGTGAATTTGTGTACAAATCCAATGCAAATAGTGTTCTTAGCCAAAATTCATAAATGTATCATTATTTTTCCTTTTACTGCTTAAAATCAATTAATTTTATCTTTTTTATGGTAGAAATAAAGTCCCCGATAATTTCCATTGAAAAAACAATAAAAAACAAAAAGTCGAAAAACAAAGAAATACATAAGAAATTTAGAAAACAATAGAATACATAAGAAAATAAATGTGATTTTGAAATTTTTTAAAAATCAATTCGATCAGATGCCTATCTAGAGTATGTGAAACAAAAATTAGCATTTCAGGGGCATTATTTTATTAATTAGAGCAAACTTATGATTTTACGCATAAATTAGCATAATTAATGAGACATGAGATTTTTTGCAGAATTTGATGTTATAGTTTTGTAGATAATGCCAAGGGTAACGCATGTGCCAATTTTCGTCGCAATCGCGCGATCGACGGCCGAGATCATAAGGGGGGGCTGAATCAGCCCCCCCCCCCCCCCCCAGTCTTCTTAGGCGTCGAAATAGCCCAGTCTATTTAGGGTTAATACATTTCTCTCTTATGTAGTTGCAGAAGGCTTTGGTTAGCAATGATATGACTCTTAAAAAACATGTGAGCTGCAAGATCCCATTTGTCACCTGTGTGTAATAAGATGTAAAAGTGAAGCCCAAAAAAGAATTGCTTAAAAAAGTATCCTTAAAAAAGTTTTGAAACTAAAGCTATCGGAAACGCCATTCTAATTCTAATAGTGAGTTTTCAGCCAAAGGTGTCTTGAATGTGTTTGGACCGATTTAATCTCTTCTTCCTGTGCTTTGTTTTTTTGTTTTTTTCATTCAATTAAAAAATGTTAAATACAACACATCAGAGTTCAGGACTTATTTTAAAGAAATAAGAGGAATAGGTGGTATTCTAATAATTAATCCTAGGTTTAACCCTAGTCTAAACTAAAGGTTTAAACTGCACTTCTATGGAATGCTAGGCTTTAAATAATAGTTTTTGTATTTTAATATCAATTAATATTTTGACAATTTTTTGCATCAGGATGAGAATTTGTTGGTGAATGAGTTGACATATGGCACTACAAAAAGTGTGGTCTAAGTAAACTTGGTTTAAATTAACCATGGCTATCAGAATACCACTCAATGTGTTAATATCTTTAACATTTTCAGGTTGAGATTAGTCTAAGCAACAACGTGAAGGTCGACAAGAGACTCCTCGACCGATGCAACCACACCAACTTCCGTAAGCTGACCTCTGACCTGCTGATGTGTCTCTTCCCGCGGAAGGTCCTAAGTAGATCCACTCTGGGTGGGACCAGTAACACCATCTCCAGGACAACAGGACTTCCCACAAACAAGACCAGATTAGACCCAGAGAAAGTTGAAGCAATACTTGGTAAGTACTTAATAGGATTTCTTTTGGGTACACATTTTCACCCCTCTAGGGTACTTATGAACTACCCATGAACAAGACCTATTTAGACCCAGAGAAAGTTGAAGCAATATCTGATAAATCCTTGATGGGATTTTGTTGGGGGCACATTTTCACCCCTCTGGAGTACTTATGAACTACCCACGAACAAGACCTATTTAGACCCAGAGAAAGTTGAAGCAATATCTGATAAATCCTTGATGGGATTTTGTTGGGGGCACATTTTCACCCCTCTAGAGTACTTATGAACTACCCATGAACAAGACCTATTTAGACCCAGAGAAAGTTGAAGCAATATCTGATAAATCCTTGATGGGATTTTGTTGGGGGCACATTTTCACCCCTCTGGAGTACTTATGAACTACCCATGAACAAGACCTATTTAGACCCAGAGAAATTTGAAGCAATATCTGATATAAATCCTTGATGAGATTTTGTTGGGGGCACATTTTCACCCCTCTGGAGTTCTTATGAACTACCCATGAACAAGACCTATTTAGACCCAGAGAAAGTTGAAGCAATATCTGATAAATCCTTGATGGGATTTTGTTGGGGGCACATTTTCACCCCTCTGGAGTTCTTATGAACTACCCATGAACAAGACCTATTTAGACCCAGAGAAAGTTGAAGCAATATCTGATAAATCCTTGATGGGATTTTGTTGGGGGCACATTTTCACCCCTCTGGAGTTCTTATGAACTACCCACGAACAAGACCTATTTAGACCCAGAGAAAGTTGAAGCAATACTTGGTAAATCCTTGATGGGATTTTGTTGGGTGCACATATTTTACCCCTGTGAAGTACTTCCTCATGAACTACCCACGAACAAGACCTATTTAGACCAGGATTAAATTGACTGCCCCCCCCCCCTGATGAGAAGTTGAAGACTTTTCCTTTATTTGTGGTAGAATACCTTTTTTTTGCCCCCCCCTCCCCCTTTGGAAAATCCTAGGTACGCTACTGCCCTGCATTCGTGATTTCTTTATGAAATGTGCCCTGGATTAGACTCTTCAGAAATTTGAAGCAATGTTGGTTTACTCTTTGACAGGATTTTGTCATGTACACTCCCTATAGAATGCCGTTCTAACAAGTATAGTCAAGAATGTGCACTGACAACTTATTTCCTCTTTGATTTAAATGACAGATTATGTGCAGCGAGTGACCGGTGTCCCAGCTAGAGCAGTCAAAGATGCCATCAGGACGAAACTGAACAACGAAGCAAAGCGAATGCACAGACAACTCATATTCAAAAGGTAGAGAGCAATGCCATCATTCTTTTTGAAATACATGGGTATGTAAGGCTTGACCGTAGTAGTTGCCCAGGACATGAAGGTGCCGAAAAGAGCAGGCCAGACACGATAAGATATGGCAGTCTTAGATGAAGCTTACCCTATGGACTCTTGTAAAGTCATGCTACATCTGTCCCAAAGGCACCATGAATTTTCAGGTTGATATCATCCGTTTGTCAAAGTCTCAACATTGTCACAAAGATGCATTGGCCTAAAAACATTGTAAAAACTTGCCGTTGTTGAGAATCAACAACTCATTTTGTCAGTTTAATGTTCTGTTCTCCAGGAAGCAGTCACATTTTGTTATTGTGGATGATTTTTCATGAGCTCGATCATCGACAGTGACCCATGAGTTCTCTGATTACTCTGATCAATATAATGCTTATGATACTTGTATAACAGATGAAATCATTATTATAGGCCGTTGAAATGTTTATATCTGGGCCCGGTTGATCCGATCAACCACAACTATGGATGACCAGCCACATCAACATCTAAACTGCAAATATATTCAAATTATCTTCTAGATATGATGTACATGTATATTCATACATTCATCCTTCTTTTGAAGATCCAGTGTGATTCTCTTTGTTTATTACTGTAAAGGAGATTGAGCTGATTTACTGTAGAGAAAATTATGGTATGGATGGATTTCCATACAGTTTTGATTGATTGGATCAAACGTAACTCTTTGTAAGATGGGGCCTAGATCGGCTATCATCAGATACACTAAATATCTGTTTTGCTTGATTATGGGGTTGTTGCCAGAAAATTAATAAATTCTGTTACTAACTTCCAATTGAAATATCCATTGTAAGTAGAGCAAGATTGATAATCATTTCCTTTTGCAAGAAGCAGAGCAGGGGCCCGTCTCACAAATAGTTACAATTGATCTGATCAATCGCAACTATGGAAAGCCAGCAAAGTCAACATATAAAATGCATGTTTGCTCAAATCTTTTTCTAGATATGAATGTATATCCATAAATTCATTGATTTCTTGACAGTTTGGTGTGATCTCGTTTGTTTACAAAGGGCATTTTGCAAATTTCCTGTAGAAAAGATTGTGACACTGATGGATTTCCATAGAGTTACGATTGATTGGATCAATCGTCACTCTTTGTAAGACGGGGCCCAGCAATCAAGGACAAATATACAATTAATTTGCTTAAGATAGATTTAGCACCTAAAATTGGCTTGAAATAGATTGCAAGTTTAAAGTTTAGTCAAACTGGGACCTGATGAGCTTCTGTCTTTATTACTGCCAGAAACATTTTCTTAATTTATAATTTTCATTGGGTATTAATAGCTTATATCGGATTGGCTATCATCAGTTTTGCGTTTCTGATAACAAGTTTGTAAAATTTGGACGTAGCCCCACCTCCCAAAGAGTTGCGATCGATCCAATCAAGCATAACTATGGAAAGCCAGTAACACCAACATTTAGAATGCATTTGTCTCAGACCTTATATCCTGAATATGATGTATACTCGTGTATGCATCATTGTTTTGAAAAGTCAGTCTGCTTCTCCACATTTCCAAAATGGATTTGGTGGACATTCGCTATATAAAGGATTATGACATTTCCATAGTTAGCCTGATTGGACCAATCACAACTCTTTATAGGATTGGGCCCTGATAAGCTTCTGCCTGTTTAACTGCCAGAAATTATTTCATGATTTATCATACCGTAGCCTAGGAGTGGATCGTATGATTGCAACATGTCAATGTGTTTCAGCTGTACTTGTGACAAACCACAACTCTGAAATATGGCTAAGCTTCCCTCTTGAAGATGAAAGAAATCATCTTTAACAGAGAAATTCACAAATTTTTACCTTCTTTTCTGCTATGGTTTAAACAATCTAAATATTATCCAAGAAGAGTTGGTGAACAGTTTTCTCTACATGTATGTTAAGCAAATTCCCATGAGTTCACTACTTTGGTGAACACATTCAAATGGTTGTTGTAGATACTGAGCTAGAAGCTATGATTAAATCATCTTCTCTGTGTGAAATATGTGTAGTGTGACTACCAGTAGTGTTTTTATGAAAGAATTATGTTGAGTGGTCATGACGACAACCTTGTAGAAATCCAAGTTTTTATTTTTGTAAATTGAAATGCTTGATTTTTACCTATAGCCAGTATGATGAAGAAAATTAATACACAAAATGTGCAGTATGATGATGAAAGTTGTTAGGCAAGATGCGCATACAACAGAACGTTGGGACTTTACAGTCATTGTTTAAAAAGTTACACGATGTAGTGTATTTATTATTGTTGCTATTGTTTTGTATTTTGTTGTTTTTTTTTATGCCTAGCTAAGAAAGAAAGCTCAAAATAAGCAAACTTATTGACAACTCCCATCATTATTTAGGAGAATTTTGCAAGAAATATTCATTGCAAATATTCCAGGAACATGCAACTCTTTTTTTTCATGCTGTCACTGGGATCTTGTTGTTAAGATCCATTCTTTAGCACCACTGTTATTTGATTTTGATTTTTTGTTGTACATGTTTTCTCTGAAGTTTGCAGCAGGTACACAGAACAAACACCTGTTTTATCTTTTATGTCACATAGGACAGACTCTGAATCATCTCTTTCGATTCAGAGACATTTTTTTTTCTAAATCATTTATTTCATTTTTATGATTTTTTAGTCACCTAAACTTGCCCAATCAGTCATCATTTTTTTTTTCTTATTACATTATTTGCTAATTTATAGAAGACCTGTATTTACGTACAATTATGTTTTTATTTTATTTTTTGTATTCGCTTTATCAGATCATTTCATTACTCAGCCAGTGCTCCCGATGGTCCCCCTTGAAGGTACCCCTGTGAAACAGAAATGAGGTGAATCCCTATAGAAATTACATATTTTGTTATGTATGGGACTAGGTATAAGCCATAATAGGAAACACATACAAACATGTTCTGTCATGTATGGGACTAGGTTTAAACTGAAGTTTTAAACATGTTTTGTTGTGTATGGGACTCAGTTCAAACAAAAGTGAGAAGCATACATGTATGTTTTTTTTTAGTATGGGACTAGCTCTAAAGTTCACACTGTCAAATGTTTAATGTAAAAATAGCAAAAAAATGATAGAAAATACTGCCGAATGTTTGAGGAAAATCCATCAAAGAACAAAAATGTTATCAGAATTTTAATTATTTATTTTTGTGAATCATATGCAAGCAACATCTGCTTGTATGTGACATCACAAATTCAAAACTTGAAATTCCAATAACTTTCTAAATTTTTAATAGATTTTCCTCAATTCTTCACCAATATTTTGTACTATTTTTTTCTGCTATTTTTATAACAAACTTTTCTTCAGGATCAATTTCCCCTATAATGGTTATTGATATTTTGATAATTAATTATGTATATTAGGATTTTGTAATTGCTGAACCAAAGGAATATCATAGAGCTTTGTTGATGTTTTTTTTTTTTTTTTATTTATTTAAAGGGGTTGTCACTCTTAGATGTTTTACCCTGATTCAGATTTCTTGATGTCAATAGTTTGATTCTTAATATCAAGGATTAGGATGAAATTGCTTGCCATGAACCAGGCAAAAAATGATAATAATGCCAAAACTTCCAGGGCTAGTGCTTGAGCTCACCAACCAGAGTTTGTTATATTACAATGTACATTGGACCGTATAGTTCCATGGCTCTTTAAGGTATATTGGGGATGAATTTTCCCATGCCCTGCCTGTGGGTTGGCATACACTAGTGACTAGCATAAAACGTTCATTTGCTACAGCCTCTTTAAGGGGGTACTCCGGGCTGAAAATATTAAAATAGAGTAAAATTCACAAAGCAAAATACTGAAAATTTCATCAAAATTGGATTACAAGGAAAGTGGTCATAATTAAAGTTATGCTCCCTCAAAACATTGCTTGTATTTCCATAATTTCATCAAATAAACATGTTTTCACCGATTTCCCACAGAAACTATCGCACGGTTAACAAAAGACGTAATGCATGGCTGATCGTCAACAAAGCGTAGTGTCGAGTGAGTTTGAACGCTAGCCTGTAAAACCTCTTCATTTTATGAAATTATTGAAATTCAAGCCTTATTTCAATTAGCCAGAACTTTGTTATTTCTCGACCATTTTCTGTGATTGAGGTACATGTATCAAATTAAAGAGCAGATACTGAACTTTTAAAAAATGTGGTTTTCTTCTTGTAACCCAGATACAGCCCGCCAAGTGACTTTTCGGTATCTCCTCTTCAAATTGTTTTTGCTCACTCATGCGTGAATGAGAAATAATCTAAGTAATTTCAGTTGAAAGAGGAGTTTCCAAGCTTTAAATTGGTAGGTCACTTGTCTATTTTATTAATGATTAAGTTATGATAAATTATCAATAAATCTCGGTTTCGTTTTTTTGTGGGATGCACTGTATTGAATGGCATGATGCAGCTGAGGCCGCCAGAGGCATTCCACTTGTTTCATGCATGAAATAATTTGCAGCAAAATACATCTATTGCACTAAATCAGTTGTCAATCCGATCTTCAGTTCTTGGTAGAAAAACTTTAAATAAATCTAATGTCATTTCATAAAATACAAAAGCACAAGTGATGATATGACATCATTAATTTTCTCATTGAATATTCATGAAGACATGCCTAGAGCTGTTTTCACTGGCATAATGCAAATCTTTAAAATGCCATAACCTTGTCATCCCTTGTCCAACTTTGATCAAACAAAATTTTCTGATTTTTCTTTATCTGTTTGAATCATAATATTTTCAGCCCAGGAGTATCCCTTTAAATTTCATTTAAAAATGTATCGTATTTATTCATTCACTGCCTGAAGTAACCCATTGCAGAACTACTTTGTCTTAAGAGATTTACGAAACTATGAATGATGCAAAGTTGTATGCTTTTTACATTTGAGGGGTCATGCATCATTAGTTACGTCTTTTCCTGAAATGAAGGGAAAATGAAGATTTACAACATTCAGGGCGAAAGCACACTTATTTGCTTTCAAAAGTGAATCAATCTGGCAATCAGGATTCGAAGAAGCCCTGACAATAGTCTGTAAGTACAGACTAACATTTAAACAAATTATACCATATCTATAGTGAAGACTAGACTCTTAAAAGCTGTCTGTGCAACCTCTATAGCAGGGAATAATTTTGCTTTACAAATTTGAATGGCATTTTTGGTCATAAGAGAAAAGCTTGCAACTAATAGTAATGTATAGACCAATGTAAAATATGCTATACAAAAGACTTTATGCATGGCAGTCTTTCAACAATGTGGAGCAAATTGCGATGCGATACCAAGGGCCTGTAACACCAAGCGTAGCAATGATCGTAGATACACTTTCTAAGATTGATTCCATTGACTACATTGTACAATCAATCGTGAAAATCAAGCGTACGATTAATCACTAACCTTTATGTATACGGGACCCAGGAAAATTATTCCCTGCTTCGTATATGAGTGAAGCTAGTCTCACTACTTCAGACTCTGCAATATGCAATGTGTGGAAACCAAAGGTCTGAGCCTGTAGACTACCCGTACCCCTAGAGAATTGGCATGCCATAGGATTGTTTGCATTCGTAGATGATTTATGATTTGTGTATATTATTATATTCATGTTGCCAACATTGACCAAAGATAGTTTTGTAGTGCTGCCATCTTATAGTCTGTTAATTTATGGTCCCAAATCAAATATTCTTGCTTTACTATAAAATAGGTTTACCTTTAATGCAGGAGGTTCACATTATAAAACAGTAAAAATCTATTTTAATTTTTTATTATTATTATTTAATGAATATTGAGAACATCTGACTTAAGTATTTTACATTGAGATATTAGATTTAAAGTCATTTTGCAGGAGAAACTTTAGTAGCAGAGATGCCAACAGATATTCCTGTTCATGTTTTCATACTTTTTAGCCCAAATACTTTGATACCAAAAAAGAAAATTCTGGTTTATTGGAGAAAGGCTGATGGCTTTTCATCGAATACACACGTTTTTAGTCACAAAAATATGGCAATATCAGTGGGTATCACATGTATAGTGTTCAGTAGACATTGATTGTTGAAAGCAGTATTGATGCATTGAGGCTTGAAATCGAAATATGTAAGGATTAAAATGATGTTTACTGTTTTAGAATCATGGAAATTTTAGATTGATTAATTTGTCATGCATATTTTGTGATATTATGTAGCATATTTGATGTTAAATTGATTGTTTGTTCTAAATGTACATAAACGATATATGCTCTTTATTCCTAAGGTTTGTTACTCCGAGAATGAAAAATATGTTTGTTAATCCATTCATTTGTGGCATAATTCTGAATGTTTTTAATTAAAGAAGAAAGTAAGGTTTGTCATTCTGAAGGTTCATTACCCTTTTTTTTTCATTGACCAACCCATTCCTAAGCCCCCCATTTCGGGCATAAGTTCTCGAATTTCACATCAAATTTGAAGTGAAATTCCAGTTCCAGTTTCAAAAGCAACTTTAGCTCTTTTAGGGTATGGTTTCAGATTTCGGGCCACAGCATTATTTCATTTTTAGAGGGAGACAGATCCCTCACACTAACGAACCTTTGGAATAATGAGACGTTACTACATAAAACATTGTAGGAAGTGTATTCATTTTGTTATAAGGCCAGTGAACATAGTTCTATGCAAACCTAGTTGCTTTCTTACAGGCTCCTTGTTTCTAGAATTTTGAAATGTCTGAAGAAAATAGTGTGTCTACAGGCTGTATTTGTTTTGTACTCATTTTGTATACATCTACAGGTTTTATCTCCAACTCGATTCCATGCAATGTAACAGTAGTAATGTTTTAATGTTGATAATATTATTATGTGAAAGTTATTCATATGGATATGTTTTTTATGTCAGGCTCCATTTGGAATATCCCTTAAATAAGATACATGTATTTGTCATGTAATACTAAAGTAGCCATCCTTCTAAATTCTGTGAGAAATTCTTTTTTTTTTACATTCAAATATACACCAGCACCAGTCGCACAGAAATGTTGTTAGCCTAACAGAGCGCTAACAGTAAGCCCAGTCACATCTTTCGTATTGTGGAGTCAAAACATTTATTGATATGTGTCAGTAATGCATTGTTGTAACTTTATGCACTGCTGCCACATTACCTGTTGTAACAGGGCCTCTGTTAGCTAGGGCATTGTTAGCGCTTGCAATGTTTCTGTCCGGCCTGTACTGATGTGGAGTAAATATAACAAGATTGTACATCATAGGGTACTTAAAAGTGATTATACATTCTCAGTATGCACTACAGTAGATGTGGTCAGTTGTAACCTAGGGTTAATTTTAAAGCGGACGCTTTTGATTTGCCCCGAGAATCGCTCTCATTCCAAATAGACAATCAGATGTACTCGGTTACTACCTGAATGCGGCATATTGGAGAAGATGTAAATATGTATTTTGTCTGTCTAATATGATTAACTCAACCCAAAATATGTCACAATGGCCAAGCACATGTTCGGCCTTATGACAAGGACCATAATATTCATACATCCCTCCTACGCAAATTTGTCGTTTTCCTGCTGTGCCTATGTACTAAATTATGGGTCTTTGATATTTTCCAATTTCATCAAGCCCAAGCGCAGGTCTTGTGTACACCTTAAGTGTATTTGCACGCCATGCATGATGCGCGCCTGCCTGCGCTGTATACTCTTAAGACTTTACAGTTACTTGGCCATGATTACTTTACTTCATCACTTCATGAATAACATGAATTCAGAAGTACAAAGAGGCGAAATTGCTACAAGCAATCTTAGCTTGAATTACACGTTATTCACCTGTGGGCCTATAGGTAATAGTAATACAAGCAATAGCTTGAATTACACATTATGCACCTGTGGGCCTATAGGTAATAGTAATACAAGCAATAGCTTGAATTACACATTATGCACCTGTGGGCCTATAGGTAATAGTAATACAAGCAATAGCTTGAATTACACATTATGCACCTGTGGGCCTATAAAAAGTAATCCCTTGGGGAAAAATAAACTCCATCAGGAGGAATTAATGTAAAATTTTTGGTAGGCAATATCTTTATAATATTCAAACTCAAGGAAGGCAATATTTGTATACTATTTCCCTCAGTAGACCCATTGCCCTCGTCAAGACTCTGGGGAAATGTATATATATATATATATATATATATATGATATCTCCCGAAAAGCCAGTCAATATCATATAATATATCATCTGGTATAAGATTGTAGAGGTAAAGTTTAGACGTCACAGTTTTGTATAATATTACACTAGTGCTGGTTTTATAGATCTGTTAAAGCAATATTCCAGTTACACCACCAAAAAAGATGATCTATCTTCCAGTATGTTGCCACTTTTAAAAATTCTGAATATCTTTAAGTATATTTGTTGATATGGGCTCTATGAGAAAAGAAGCAGAATGGGAGTGATATGATTGAATATACCCTAGCAATCCCTGTACAATCACTCTATCATATATTATGGTTATATATATGGGTTTATTTTTTATTGATCTAATGCCAATTCATCCAATTACCAACTTTCCTACTATCATTTGGTCTACCATCAGTTCATCCACTATCCACATGGTCTAATTGCCATTTTGTCTAACAACCAGTTGATCCAGTAGCCATTTAGTCTCTATGCCATTTGGTCTAATTGGACCACCGGTATGTGTTTATTGGGTGAAATGAATGAAAATAAAATGGATATTAGACCAACTGGTTATGTGACAAAATGGTCATAGACGAACTGGTGATTAGACGAAGTGATGATTAGACCAAATGGTTATTGGACCAAATAGTTGTAAGATGAAATGTTGATGGACGGAATGGCATGAGACTAAATGAAGGTACACTATGTGGTGAGTGGATGAGTTGGCAATAGATTGGCAATTTACCCATATATGTACCAGAAAGCAAAAAAAATGGTGAACTTTAGCCTGTAAAGGATAATTTTATTGAAGGGTCAATCCACGTCAAATCAACCAATTTTCAGACAATTTGTCACCCGACCCTCTTCGATTTTCTTTAAACTTGCACCAAATGTTGCCCCAAGTGTCTGACGGAAAAATCTGAAATATTTTGCCCCAAGGTCAAATGGTTGCTAAGATACGGCCTCCCATAGCAACCAATGCGCACTCAAAGAAATTATTTTAAATAAAATTGCCTATTTTTGATTGACTACTGCAGCAAAGTTTGATTGATTACAGTCTTCATTTTAAGTAAACTGGAAGAACTTTTTGGTCTAAACATGCAGAGTATACTGTAGCGCGGACCTGTCAACCGGATTCCGCACACGAGGTCACCGAAAATGGCATTAAGCATCCGTGTCAATGATTTCAGAAGCATGTTTGGAGGCTCATAAATCCAAAACTAAATTAGCTTAGAACCAAATATTATGCACATTAATGGACTTTCATATACTCAACAGAATTACAAAAAATTGACCCAAGAGTGTGTGCCGTTTTCCTGTAGGGCGCCCTCAAAGTTGGATTTTTTTCAAAAGATGCCAAGTTCAAGGTCACGGATCACCTCCCGTCCCATCGAGGAGGGGGACCAATTTCTGTGTTTTGATAGACATTTACCCATATTTTCTAGTGTTACTTGAGAAATTTTGCTACCGGAATGTTTAGGGGCTGATTTGCGCATTCCAAAATGGTCGTAAACATCCTAAATTTGACGTTAATGACACATACATGCTTTTCAACACTTTTCAAATTGTGATAACTCAAAGATGAAATGCCAAAAGACATTGATATCTTCTGTGATGATAGTCTGTAATTAGTATTAAAAGGATATATCTTCAGAAATAGTTTTCATTGTTGGTAATGACCTTGAAAACACACCTAAAATTCAATAAAAACAGTAAATTGGCTAATTTTCCAGAATCATATGGCTTTCAAATGGTGTTTACATTGACTTTCAAATGGGTGTCATTTCAATACAAAGGGTGAGCTTAAGCCAAAACTTGAAAGACATGTTCATCTTTTGTTCTACTTTAAGCAACATAAAATATTTGAACTCAAAACTATATCATTTGACCTTGAAATTATTCCAAATATAGCTAATTATTGCTTCATAAGTAGCATATTCAAATCGTGCGTGTACATTGCACTTTGCAACACATTTCAAAATGGATTTTCTCATAGAGAGAATACCTGATCAGGCTGATATTTGCAGTATTGGTAGTCTGTAATGAGTTCTTGGAGGATCTACAGATTAAGTACCCATTCCCTCATGACAATGACCTTGAAATACAGCTGAAAATCATGAAAATCAATAAATCATAAAATTTTCATTAGTAATCAAGTGTTTTTACCCACTTTTCATTGTGTGTTATTCCATCTTAGATTGTGAGCTCATGCTGATAATTGCAAATCATGTTCCACTTTTGGTCTACTTTCAGCTACATAAAATATTTGAACTCAAAACCATATCATTCGACCTTGAAATTGTTCCAAATATAGCTATTTGTGCTTTATAAGTAGCATATTCAAATCACACGTGTACTTTGCAACACATTTCAAAATGGATTTTCTCAAAGAGAGAATACCTGATCAGGCTGATATTTGCAGTATTAGTAGTCTGTAATGAGTTCTTGGAGGATTTACAGATCAAGGAACTATTCTTTCAGGACAATGACCTTGAAAATACAGCTGAAAAATCATGAAAAAACAATAAATCAGACTGAACTCAAAACCATATCATTTGACCTTGAAATTATTTCCAAGTATTGAAATGTGTTGCTAAGTACAATGTACACGCACGATTTGAATATGCTACTTATGAAGCAACAAATAGCTATATTTGGAATGATTTCAAGGTCAAATGATATGGTTTTGAGTTCAGTCTGATTTATTGATTTTCATGATTTTCAGCTGTATTTTCAAGGTCATTGTCATGAGAGAATAGGTACTTAATCTGTAGATCCTCCAAGAACTCATTACAGACTACCAATACTGCAAATATCAGCCTGAT